>NC_029792.2:8613987-8614759 GCF_000816755.2 Arachis ipaensis
AATACTAAAAAGACAATAAAAAACAACTAAAATAATCTAAATTTATCTTATTTAATATTTATTAATTTTAGCAATAATTAATGAATATTAAATAAAATAATTTTTACTTGTTTGAGTTTATTTTTCATAATTTTTAATTAACTTTTTATGGATAAGAACCTCTCTACTTGATATATATTCAAATTTCTCCTAAATTAAAAGGTTTACACAATAATTATACCATGAAAGAAATACTACAAAGAGATTATTATATATTAAAGTCTAAAAAAAACAGAAAATAACGTACCAACTACCAACAGGCTTAATGTTATTTTGATTATAGGTCAAATATAAAATAAAATAAATGAGCAGGGTTAGTGTTGATAAGATAAGAGAAGAGGGATTAAAATTTTTAAAGAAAAAAAATTGGTAAAATAATAAAATAAAGAATTAAATTATTTTTAAATTAAGATAATAAAACATACTTCTTATAAAAAAAAATATATAATACGATTAATTTTTTATTTTATCATTTTAGAAAATTTAAATTCGAGAAAACAACGAGACAAAAATATGTAAGACAAAACATATTAAAATTCATACTTTGATAATACCGTCAGCAAGCTCTAGAAACTGACTGAAAGTAATTAAAGTCCATATACATGCGGCTTCATAATTCAGATTTAGCACTTCTGGGGATTGACAGTGAGAGAAAGTAAACTTGGAATAGCTAGAAGGTGAACTCTCAGTTCATGCTTATATATGGAAATTAACCAACGAAGTTTGTCTCATC
>NC_029792.2:8616161-8616553 GCF_000816755.2 Arachis ipaensis
CTAATAATGATTATTTGATTTAACAAATAAGTTTATTGTTTAATTTCCATTTTTCCAGAGCAGAACATAGATAGGAGCGCCATTGCGCCAAGCGGTGGACATGCTGTGGCTGTGGTATTCAACTATTGATTCTTAATTTCTTACTAAGGATTCAGTACCACATCATTCAGATAGAATACCAACTTCGCACTAAAATCTAAAATTCATCTTCCCAAGTAACATGCATCGGTGGAAGAAGCGGCAGCAATTTGTATGTTCTCAGAAGAGAATCTATGTGCAATTTCATTTATGATTTATGAAAGAGTGAATACCCCACTCAGATGTTAACAATTATTTCGAAAAGATTATGAGATTTTAAAAAAAAAAAAAAACACCTAATTCGATTTTTAATT
>NC_029792.2:8617751-8621349 GCF_000816755.2 Arachis ipaensis
TAAGTCCTATTTGTGTCCCTAACGTTTAAATCGTCCTATTTGTATCCCTAACGTTTATAAAAGTGATTCAATGTTATCCTACTATCAATTATACTAATAAATCAGATTATATTTTTTAATTATTCTCACTTGGATGTATTCATTCTCAATTAGGTCTCACTTGGATGTGTTCGATTTTAATATTATACTCATTATTTGTGTTTAGATTCAATTATGTTCTTAGAAAAGTGAATTATGTGAATGTTGTAGGAATTAGTTTCAACTTTCGATGGGCTATTTTTCGGAGTGGATCATCGATTCTATCCCAGACATTTGTATTCTAACTTCAAAAAGAGATTTTTAAAACTCAAACTAAAGCGTTCATGATGTGTAATTGATGGCAGAATAACATTGAATCACTTTTACAAACGTTAGGGATACAAATAAAACGATTTAAACGTTAGGACACAAATAGGATTTATTCCAATGGAGGACAAAAACAATACTTTACTCTAGGAAAATAAAATAACAAAACTGGGACTTGGTTTTCCTTTTTCTTTGTTGTAAATGGCCTGAACTGATTTGGTTAATTTTTTGTACGGTACTTGTTGTTTGGTCCAATTTCTGGACAAAACTTGCTTTGTTCCTGTAAATAACAAATTCTTACCTTTTAACCAAAAAATGATATAAAAAATTTTCGGTTTTGACAAGGAAGAGGAAATAAACAAAACTTAAATTGTTGACCCAAACAAAAGAGTAAAAATTAGAAGTTAGGTTTGACCAAAAAGAGGAAACAAAAAAAAACCTTAGATTAGAATGGATTAAATAATTAATTCACTTCTTTATTTAAGTATTAGAAATTTAAATTTTGTTTTATGCATATAATAATCTATTAACTAATAAAATTTTTTTAAAACTTAGATTTACAAAAGATTAATCATTGACATATTAGATTAAAAAATATCGCAAAAATTAAATGATACAAACAGAGGTTAATGAATGGAATTAATCACAACAGCAAAATAATGTCTCGGTACATATACGCAACATGTGTTTAAGTATGAAAAAGTATAGAGTGTGGTCTATTATAAACAAGGAACATAAGAGGGAAATCTAAAATTGGGCTAAAAAATTTTGATATAGAAACAAAATAAGTGATATACTTTAACATAGTAATTTTTTGTGTTTTTTAAAATTATGGGAGTACATAAATCGGACCCTCCAGACCTGAATTGTCCGATTTGTGTTAAAAAATTAAAAAAACTCAGAGTACACAACTTAGACCATGCGAGTTCTTTGGTCATGAAATTTTGCTTCACAAATCGCATGGTCCGAGTTCTGCTTCCTCTGATCTCACAACGAGGTGAAGCACCCCTCCTCTCCATACACAAGTCTAACACTTCCTTTGCTTCCATATTCAAATTAAAAAGCGCCGAAATTGTATGCATGAGTATTATTCATTTGTCCTAGAGAGATTACCGGCAAGTCAAGAACATAGAAGATAAGGAAATGAAGTTTAATAAAGATAGGTCAGGGAAAAGAGAGATTCAGCAAAGAAGAGAATCACAATTTACTCGACACCCTTCTTGATGCCTTCTCACGCCTTTTGATCATTTCTACTAACCAATTCGATTATGTTTCCTTTCTTCCTTGGGTTGCAAAGTCCTCTTTTCATCACCTCATTTGGTACATGTGATGGGACCTCAAGTCCTCAACTATAGCCATATTTTCCTTCTTTGTATCATTATCCCCTCTTAAAAATGGCATTGTTCTCAAGGTAGAACTTAGTAAATTGTTGTTGCATTACTTCATATATATGGTTCTCAAGTTGCCTCCTCCTCGGATAAGCCTTGCTATTTGATAAGGACTTCTTCCTGCCAACAGTCGTGCTTCTTCACCATTTTGCATCCCAAAATAAGTTGTGGTTGTACTTTCATACCCGGCTCATCCAGGAGCAATGACATAGGAATATTAATAGCTCCTGGTTCTCCTTTACACTTCTTCAGTAATGATACATGAAAAACGGGGTGTATCTTTACTCTGGTGGCAGTTGTAGTCGATAAACAACTTTGTTAATCTGTCCCAAAATATCTCGTGCCAAGCTTTTGATTCTTCCATAATGCCACTGATTGTTGACGATAAGGTTGCAGTTTTACAAAAAACATAGTCTTCGACATTGAATTCCACTTTTTGTGTAGTTGAGCTCGTTGGAGGTTTATCTTGAGGGCTGCTAAAATCTTATCTCACTGCTGTAAATGCTTTTGAACTGCTGGAGTATCAGTTTCAGAAGGCTCATAATGAATTAGAGAGAAGGGATCCCTACCAAAAATAGCTTTGAAGGGGCCGGGACATTCCAATTGCCGAATGATAGGACGTATTGTAATTATAAGTTGCCCAAAAAAAGAGATGGTATCTATCGCAGGAGTTCTCTTGAGTATAGCAGCGTAAGTACATTTCTAAACAACGATTGAAGCTCTTAGTCTGTCCATCAGTTTCTAGGTGATACAGAGTTCCGAGCCAATAGGATCTCTTGCTTGCCACAACATTGTTCCTAAAATTCACTGGTAAACACTTTATCTCTGTCCCGAGACAATGGTTTGAGGAATGCCATGTACGCTCACCACGTTTCGAACAAATGCCTTCACAACTTTATGGGCAGTAAAATCCGCCGGCAAGAAAATAAAATGAGTGACCTTCGACAAGGGATCCACCACCACCAGGATAACAGACCCAATAATAAAATCCATTGAAATATCCTGCCAAATATGAGATGGGAAGGGGAGCGGTTCCAGCAATTCCGCTGGTAGCTGAGTACTATATTTTACTCGTTGACAAGTGGTACCAGCGGCAACATAATTCTTAATTGATTTGGCCATACGCTTCCAATAAAATTGTGCTGATATCATTATTAAAATTCTTTGATATCCAGCATGTCCTCCAAGTAAGAAATCGTGATACTCTCGCATAATTGTCTTAACCATAATAAGTCTTGTCGCTATAGGAGATACCTGACTGAATTTGAGCTTTAGTGAACTCATCTGCTGGTATATATGTCTTGAGTTCCTCTCGTAATTGAGGTAGGAACTAGGAAGGAACAATTTATCACTGAGGAAGAGGAATGATCTTGACAAGGCATCCGCTTCCTCGTTCTCGCTCCCTTTCTTATATTTTATATATAGTAAAATCATAGCACAACAACTTCGAAAGCCATAGTTATTATTCTGGTGTTTGTATAATTTAAGCTTGTATCTCCTTAATGCTCTTGTGATCGGTGCGAATCATAAACTTGTAGCACAACAAGTAATGGCAAAACTTAACTGCTGGCATGAGGATTGCTTGCATTTTTGAGACATACCTTAATTGTTTTTTATTCAAGCTAGAGAGTTTCTGAAAAAAAAGTTTATTTTTACAACTCAAATTAATATATTATTATTTTTATTATTAATTTGATAGTATTTAGTGAATATATATAAAATCCACTTTAAAATATTTTATTTTATTTTTTTATAGATATTGAGTTATTTATTTATTGCATATAATACTTTTTATAAGTTATTTAGGATTAGTATAAATAACAAAAAATATATATAATTATTTTATATAAAATAATATATTTATA
>NC_029792.2:8621374-8629900 GCF_000816755.2 Arachis ipaensis
CATGCGGATACGTATATGCTATAATATATTACTAAGGAAACTCATAGGAGAATAAATTGTGTAAATTACACTTGATTGGTTTGATCCATTGAATTTAGTTGAGTAAATAATAGATAAAATACCGTAGTTTTGTGCTGTTGTTAAGTAACATCTAAGCTGTTCTTCATTAATTTGATCCATGTGCCTATTAGCAATAAATCATTAAATTAAAACATAATGCAGTATTTCTTGAAATGAAAATTCGCATTTGAAAGTTCTAAGACGCCATGAATGATATCTTCTAGAATAGTAAATAAATATTCTAAGATACAAGTCGAGAATTGAGAAATATCCCAACACAAACACATGGACCCGCGGCGAATGTGACTGCAGTTCGCCATTGGGTCTTTTTGGCCTCCTTTATCTCTGACTCGTCAAACGCGCCGAGTCAACTCGCTTTTCTTTTTATTTGACGCTTATCGTGTTCAGTTGTCACCTTCCTCTCTTGTCTGAATCTTCTGCATCCTTTTCACGCTCTCAGATCTTCACCGTGATCCGCATCACCTTCCACCAGGTAAATTATTCATCTTCGTTTTCATTTCCTTTTCACTGAACATACACAATTCAACTTCATTCGCTATGCTCTCAAATGGAATTCTCTATACTCTCTTTCTGATCAACGTCACCTTGCATTTAAATTTTGACAATTTTGACTTCAAAATTTGTTATCCTTTGTTGTTAGCAAATTACTAAGCTCGAGGAAAGCGCGATACTGTGAGTGGAAGCTGACTATAGCAATGGCTTCTCGCGACTCCGAATTCTTGAAGAACTTTTGGATCCCGAGTTACGTGCTCGTGCCGGAGTCTGCGGCTGAGAGCAGCCAGATCGCCCGTGGCAATGGACCTGAGTGCCCGGTGCTTGTTTTTGCGAACTCCAAAAGCGGTGGCCAGCTAGGAGGGGACCTATTGAAAACGTACCGTGCTCTTCTCAACGAAAAACAGGTGCCTTAGTAGACATTATTTTGATTGCCGTTGCCGGTTACGGTTACTGTTTCTTTGTGATTTATTGAATATTAATATTGGGTAAAATTGCCGAAAAAATATGACTGATCTAGGGGGCTCTATGCTGTAATACAGTGTTGGAAACCTCTACAATAAATCAATAATAATATTGTGGCTGCAATTGCATTTGTGGACAGAAATTTTGATGGCACCTTTTGCAGAAATTTTGAGACTTTGATTTTGTGTGTGTGAGAGACTGAGCAGGGCGTGTGAATTTTCAGGTTTTTGATTTAGGAGAAGAAGCTCCCGAGAAGGTACTGAGCAGAGTCTATGCTAACTTGGAGAGACTCAAGGTTCAAGGTGATCAACTTGCTACAAGGATTATGGAAAGTCTGAGATTAATTGTGAGTTGATATTCTCTTTGATCCTGATCAATTCATCTTTAAACAATCATCAACTCCAAAATTTTTGAGTTTCTGACAATTTGATGTCCTTGATCTTATGAGTTTCTGACGTCAGTGACATTTGATATGCATTTCAGGTTGCTGGGGGTGATGGAACAGCGGGCTGGCTACTTGGAGTTGTTTGTGATCTCAAATTGTCCCATCCGCCACCAATAGCCACGGTTCCTTTGGGCACAGGGAATAACCTACCTTTTGCTTTTGGCTGGGTAAGAAATCACGCTTCATTTTGGGGGGCTTTTATTGAAGTACAAGTAGGGCATTATTATCTCTGACTCTACCATGAATTCATGGTTCAATAGCTACATTTTCACATATAATGGGTTTTAAGGAGCTATCATTTTATGCTGATTAAGTTAACTCTTGAATTATTTTGGTTCCCATGTATATATAAAGAATTGGGGTTTACACAAGGCCCTTCAATTCTGAGTAGAAGTTGGAGAAAGCTTTAGGTGGACTATACTTTAGTCTTGACACTAAGAGCGACATTTCACCTAGGACCTACAATATTATCATATTTGTTTAGTTGAAATAACAATTTATTAATTGTATGAGCATAATCCAACTAAGTGCACCATGAGCACCTATCTTCACTGAGAATTGTGATGATAAATTGTCCATCAGAATCGTGAAAAAAAAAATTGAAGGGACTCATAATTTCTGCTGCTTTATTACAGGGAAAGAAGAACCCAGGAACAAACGAGCATTCAGTGAAGTCATTTTTAGATCAAGTAATGAAGGCTAAATCAATGAAAATAGACAAGTAATGAATTTTGGTCCTATTCTTCTTTTCCTTTTATTTTTATTTTTTTGTAATTCGATATGTTTTGTTATGCTGCCACCCATTTGTTTGTCTTTCTTGTGGGATAAAAATAAATCAATTTTTTTTTTTAAATTAAAAGATACATTTTTACCATTTAAAAATATTATGTTTTGTGTTTACATCTAATGCTGTTCTTAAGCTGTCTTGCTTGCTGTTGTTTGAAAAGTGTTATTAGTATCTCTGTTTTAGTAGGTTTGAGTTGTTTATTGTTTGGACATTGAGTTTGATTTTATCTGTCATGATTCCCCAACTCCGGTTCTTGTGCTCCTTAATCCAGAGCAAATATACAATGAATATTTAAGGGCTACATGTTGTTTAAGATTCCTGATGGTTGTTCTTTGTTTTTCTTAACCATCAGTTGGCACATTCTTATGCGAATGAGGATTCCAAAAGAAGGTCCCTGTGATCCGATTGCACCTCTTGAGTTACCGCATTCTTTGCATGCCTTCCATCGCGTATCCGAGACAGATGAACAAAATATTGTAAGATATGTACCTTTGACTATGTACACTTTTAATCAGGTTCATGGTGCAACTATAGGAATTTCAAGGAAATATGCTTTGCTTCATATGCTACAGTCTGATTTGACTTGAATTTGGGTTATCCATTTTACTTGACAATTTATTTAAGAAAATACCAGTTGAGACAGGAGGGTTTATTATTACAGTTACACCGACTATGGGCATGAATTGCTGTTTTGTTCTGAACTTGGGAATGAACTTTGGTTTTCCTAAGACCAGTTCAACAAAACCTCTGCATATTTGATTGCTGTTTTTGACTTATGGAGTTTAACTGTTTTAGATAATAAAAACTGGCAAGATTTTTAGTTTGAATATCTATAGAGTTAGCTTTTTTCCTACTCACTGCACTTCCTTGTGTGATTACTGCTCCTCAGGAAGGTTACCATACTTTTCGTGGGGGATTTTGGAATTACTTCAGCATGGGTAAGCATAATTTTCCCGAGTTGTACCATACTTGAACTTTAAATTTCAAAGTATGGAATTTCTATTTTTCTCATGGAAGAGTCAGTTGGTAGATCCTTTGATCTAGGTTAAGCATTTCTAAATATCAAATTACAAAAAAGCAATGCAGAAATTATTAAATGGCAATTACATGTTTACATTTCCCACCTTATTTATTTATTTTTTTAATAGTCATTTAGAATGTCTTAGATCATAAATTATATCGGGGAACATCTTTTTGTTCCATCAGTTCATCTTATTGAAACATTTATTAAAAATGTCTATGATTCATGACTACAGGAATGGATGCTCAAATATCTTATGCTTTTCATTCTGAACGAAAGTTGCATCCTGAAAAATTCAAAAATCAGTTGGTTAATCAGGTATACTAGTGTTTCTGCAGTAGTAAAATTCATAAAAGCATCTTGCAGAAGATTAATGGATAACACCATTGCTTGTTTGACTTTGAACTTTTCAATCTTTTATTGAATGGAAAACCTGGACAGTTTTGTACCAGTCATTTTTTCATCCGCTTTTTGTTCTGATTTCAATATTCATGAATCATGACAGACTACATACGCTAGGCTTGGATGCACGCAAGGATGGTTTTTGGCTCCTCTATTCCATCCTCCTTCCAGGTCAGTTCCTGTAGATCAGTTATTAAATTGATCAATTGCAAACATATCTAAGCATACATGCTTCTGGGTCCTACATAAGCCTTTTTCCAATATATTTTTATCACTTTACCAGTCAAGTCAATGTGATTTGATCTTCTAACACAGGAATATAGCACATGTTGTAAAAGTACAAATCATGAAAAGGAATGGCCAGTGGGAAGACCTGCAAATTCCTTCCAGGTAAATCTTTCGGTAGAATCATATATATTTATATCTTTTTACTTTTCAATGGCCGAAGGGAGGATTAGACATCCAAAAGGTGGCTTAAAGGTTATAGACTTGGGTTCTACCAGTCAATTGAGCTAAGCTCTAGCAGTCATATATCTTTAGGAAACATGAAAGCGACAATGATAAGAAGTTCTGGTGGATAACTCCCTGCATTTATTAATTGTCAATGATCCCAAAGTCACAGTTATACATGATGTTTCCATTATACTCAACTTCTCATTCATGTTCTCTTAACTATGTTGCTTTTATTCGCTGATGCTTTAGTTCTTTTATTGGTTGATTAATATCTTCTTAAAGTGAAAAGTTAATTTCTTGTTTGTCCAACTGTTGTTTTCTCCCCTGTTTACTTCTTGATAACATATGATGTGTTCTTTCTATCGCATATCCAGCATCCGGTCAATTGTATGCCTCAATTTGCCTAGCTTTTCTGGTGGACTGAATCCTTGGGGTACACCAACTAGGAGGCAACAGCGTCAAGTAAATATCATATGCATAAACTATTGATAGATTGATATATTGGATTTTCCTGTTTAATGAAGAGAAGAAAAGCTGTTTTTGAAGTTTGCAATGCATTTAAGGCATATTGTTAAATGAATTGTAGCTTACAAAGTTTTATTGTTCAGCCAAATTTTCACTTTCTTGATCCTTAAGGCATTGATTACTAAAATTTGTTTTATTTAGCAAAATCTCTTTTAACTGTAAACTGGAAATAAAGAATAGTAATTTAAAAAAAAAAAGGCAAAACTAATGCTTCTATGCAATATTTTTGTTGAAACCTAAACTCTAAATATGCTATCAAATGCAGAACGACTGGACACGTCCATATGTAGATGATGGCCTAATAGAGGTTGTTGGCTTTAGAGATGCCTGGCATGGGCTTGCTTTGCTTGGTCCAAATGGACATGGAACTCGACTTGCTCAGGTATGTGCAGTACCATGAAATATTAGGCTTGTTTTACTTTTGAAGATAGTTTCCAAAAATTTCTTGCTGTAATTTACATGACAGCATTAAGTTTCTGTACCAACCTTAATTTTTCCTTGGTTTTGATATTACAATTGCCTTGAAATTATCTCAACATCAGGCTCGCAGAATTGGCTTTGTGTTTCACAAAGGTGCAACAGATCATACATACATGAGGATTGATGGGGAACCTTGGAAGCAACCCCTCCCAATAGACGATGACACGGTTGTAGTAGAGATTTCTCACCATGGCCAGGTTAACATGCTTGCCACTCATGAATGCAAGTCTAAAAGTGTGCATGATCCTTCAACACATTACAATGATGATGCTGAGGAAGATGATAGTAGCAATGGAGACTCTTTAGCAGATGAATTTCGAAAGTTTGGTGCAGCTGATACATTTAAAATCCCAGATGAGGTAGATATTTCTCAGCTTAGTTAAAGGTCTTACATTTCACCCATTAAAGATGTGTTATTGTACTTATTCTTATCCGATTCACCGAGCCAACACTTCCTCTTATACTATTGAATAGTGTGGGACTCGCGAGATAAATCCCACATTTCATCCAATGATAAAGGGGCATGTGTTGACTGTGTACCAGACAGAATGAGTATATACAGTATTTCTCTAACTCTTGAACCATTCTTTGGTTTTATGCGGTTGATATTGTGTTCCCCTATCAAGGTATATTACCAATTTGATTAATTCTAGCAGCTCTACTGCAAACATGATAATTCATTATTGTGTAATTAAGAATTGAGACAAACTTTGTTGTAAATGTTATTACAGTTGAAACGCATAGATTAGATTTCAGTTTACTCCTCGTTCTACTCTCTGTGTAGTCTTAACTTTTAAGTGAACTAGTTAACCAAAACAAGAAAACCAATTTATTTATCTTTAATTTTAATTTCATTTCAGTTTGTCAAATCCAATAAGAACCCTGAATAGTATCGATCTAATCACAAGTTTGCCCGTAGCCCCTCAAACAAAGTCACAACGAAAGGGATGAGTTCAAATGCAAAATGGATACATGAAATGAAAGGTGAGTATATGTATATACTGAAATGTAAAAAATAGAGAATAGTCTGTTATCATGAGGAGAAAACTAATACATGTAAATCGTGTTGGATTTTGGAATTAACAATGGTTGACTCTAGGTGATACAAGGATTTCATGTTGATCACCAACACAGAATATTACAAATTTACACATAATAAAATATGCATATCGAAACTCGATTGAGTTGCCTCTACTGATTATCCAAACTCTGCATAACCAGAAATTGTCAAGGACACCGAATTATCAGTAGATGTTATTTTCATAAGACCATAGCTGCTGACCAGACAGTTGTTGTCCCAAACACTTTGTAATGGTCTCATTAGCCTTTTGGGGTTCAGCTCTTTCTTCTCTTTTCTTCTTCTCCCTGAAGCAGAGAGATCATAGAATCAAAATCTCGCTGAGGAGAACCAGCAATATAAATGCATATCTATTCAATCTTCAGTTTAGGGGCTAAAGAATGTATATTTAATAGATTTGCAAGAAGGTAGTGTCATAAAATTGAAAGCCATTAGAATGTAGAGAAGGAGAAGGAACAACATTGAAAGCTTTTATGATGTTTTACCTGTCAACGTATTCCTTTAGCAGCTCCTTTGCTTGAACCAACTTGGAAAGCAGATTCCGATACACATCCAAGTCCCGATCAACACTTTTTTTGTTGATGTTTAAAGCTGCGCAGAGCTGTTTGATTGACCATAAAGATTAATTGATAACACATGAAAAATTCCTTAAGATGCAAGTAACAGATACTTTAATAATAAGAACAAATTCAAATCATAAGCCATAGTAGTGTCTTAAGTGAATTGGTTAACCTTTTCCAAAATTGTTGGCTCTGTTGCGTTTGTTAACTCAAGAAGACGAAATAGTCCTACTGCGAAGAAACGACTGTAGCTGAAATCCCCCTTTCCTGCTCTTTCTGCTATGTCCTTCAAGATCCCCTCAATTTCTCCATCTTTGGATGAAAACTCAACAAGGGAAGTTAGGTTTTGAGCCCTCGCCCACTCTTCCAACTTTTGAGCATCTTTTCTGCAGAGGGGAACATAGAAAGATCATCTGATGTAAGATAAAAATGTAACTCAGATGCAATATAAGCAAAATCATTGTATAAATATCCAGAAAGAGGCTATAAAATGATAGTAGCTTAATTCAAAGACAATAAAATTGTTCAAAAAGCCCCCCCAGAATTAGCTTAATAAGAATCTGAAGCTTGTATGTTGAAATGGCCTTGGAGCCACCAAATGTGATTCTCAAAAATCATGTTGCAAGCACAGCTAATTCGCCGTTTCTAAATACGAAATGAAATTCACAACTAGCATCTTGCGAACCAAAGTTAACATAGTCTAATCTCCAAGGATTTACACTTTACAACCATTAGTTTTCCATCATTGAATCAAGAGTTTTGAAGTAGAACCAAGCAAGGAAATAAGAAACAATAAACTTAAATAGTGAAATTTCTCAATCATTTCTAACCTGTATTGTTCAGGATCTTCATTCAAAGCATTAATATATGCTTTGAAGATAGCATCTCGGTCCTCATCACTAGGATACCCTTCCATGAGTTGATCATAAACAGTGACAAAACCAAGAGCAAACACAGGGTCATAGCGATACGATCTCTTATATCTCATCAAATGTTGCTGCACAATGAGCTCCTGCAGAACAGTGTTGTAGATACTTGGGATTGGTCGCTTATATGCCTTAAGGAAATTTAACTTTGTCTCAGAAACAGTAGGAGCATCTGCATATATATCAGGTATATAAATATTTAAACAAGAATCCATGAAAGAACCTAATGTGGAAACATGTTCAACTAATCAGCTTAATCTCACTCATAGTGCATTCATATATCTCAATAAAGGTTCTTACTTCTTACAAATAGAAAGTACCCTCAATTTGTATATGATACTTTTAGTTATCTTTTCAAACTTTAGGAACAAAAACTTCAAAAAATTTATGTCTTTCTAATGAAACAAACTCTCTAAACTTTCCAACATGCAGTGGCATAATAAGTTCGTTCGAAACTTAGATGCAATCACTTATTGCTCTAAATTGTAGCATGCAACTCCAATTGCAGATGCAACATGTACATTTCTTCTACAATTTCCATATTGTGGCGAAATTATAACCACAATTTAAAACCATTAAGAAACCAAAGAAGCCCCCACGAACCTGTGGCAGAAGACATGCATTGGACAACCATTTTGGATGAGGAACTAGAAGCTCGAACACCCCCATAATGGTACGACAAAATGGTCCTAAAACCGAAGACTTCAGAACTTGAAGAGACAAAGAAACGATGAGTTGATGAAGACACAGTTGCTTTTCTCTCACAGCACTGAGTGAATGATGATGAGAAGGACAAAGAAGTGAGAGCTGC
>NC_029792.2:8629996-8649927 GCF_000816755.2 Arachis ipaensis
CAAATAATCAACACAAAACACAAAGAGAAGAGGCAAATTCAGAAGGTGTCCACCATGGGAGGACAAGTTTCAGTGATGACCCTCATTTGGTTTCTAAGGTTTTTGTTGCAGAAAAGTGAAAAAGAAAAGAGAAAATCTTATCCACACTGTGAAGTCTCAAACTGAAACTGAAAGCCTTTTGTTTTTGTCAACTTTCCAAGGAGCCACTACTCTCATGACACGTTGAAATTTTGACATCACAACGGTTTTTCTAAGCTAAATAAATTGTATAATTAGATTCATTATTTTATAATCATAACTAAGATAAAACATTCCTCCAAAATTGTAACTATTTGTATTTAGACAACATGTACAAAATTTGTTAGAAGAAGACACCTTGCATTCACTCTATGATATTTGATATTTGTCTCACCAACTTGTGGCTGAAACTGAAAGGGAGATGAAACAGCTGGTTGATTTTGGACCAGTCATGCTCACTGCTTGATTGTTATTGAATTATTGTAGTAAAAATTGAAAAATGTACAAGACATTTAAGAAATTCCAATTGTGACATGTACCATTGGTAGATTAGATTAGAAAGTCCAATTAAATCAGTGAGAAATTCAAAGGACATGTTATTAGATTAGATTATATTACTACTTTTGATTGGTGAAGTATCAAATATCTAGTAGTAATAGCGTAAGGATGTGAATTTGGAAGAGAAAAACATGAAGTGGAGGATTGATGCCTTTCCTCACAAGTAATGAAAACCTTATCACAATATACAACACCACAGAAAGAAAATTCATTAGTGGAATAGGAATGAGAATACTTGGTTCAGTTGGTTGTTGCTTACAAGTTACAGTGGTCCTCCCATTTTTGTTTCAGTCGCATAAACTTGTCTGCTTCTGCAAATTCATATAATTAACAAAACATTGCAAAAATGGAGATGCGGGGTATCGATCCCCGTACCTCTCGCATGCTAAGCGAGCGCTCTACCATCTGAGCTACATCCCCAAGATGAGTGTGCTTTTCATTATTTCTTAACATTACATAAAGAGCCTAGGTGATATTGTAATTAATAACCCAGAAAACAAAATCATCAACTACAATCTTAATATACCATTATGAAGCAGTTTAGACTTGACACAGATGGAAGATTTGTAAGTCTCTCCTCAAGCTGTAATAAGAGTAGAGTATAAAATCTTTTTTAATATGTGTAGTGAATATAAATTTTTTTTAGTGTGTGGAGTGAATGTGTGTAATAGTATAAATATATATATACTATTATGGAGATCGAAAGAGATGAATTCTGATGGAAAAATATTTTAAGATAAAATCACAGATAATAAAAAATCAAGCAGAATCAAAATTTTTATATATATACATCTCACGTTGATTAACATTACTAGAAGTAGCTATTAACTATATATATATATGACGTCCTGTGATCTTTTTAAACTACAAAGGCGAGAGAATAATATTCTAGATCTTCAGAAATTTGAGCTAAATTGACGCCATCAAAATGTCGCAGATATTGCCTATCGCTTCTCCGCATGATTAGACATCATTACTATGCCACTGGAGCTCTATCTGAAGGGGAAAAGAAAGGGGTAAAAATGTGGGAATTTTTAGTAAGATCAGAATTATTAGTTAAGTTCATTAATTCTTTATTAATACCAATAACCGAACTTAAATATAATATATAGAAAATAGTAGATAAATAGAAAAATAGAGAAATAAGCAGAAAATATAAAATACAACAAGAAAAGCACACACACGTACAAAATGCACATCAAAGAATATATGCAACAAACAAGTATAATGTATGTCTATCCTACGCAGGTCATGAGCTCATGCGTCAGTTGACTACCCACAACCCGACGTTACCTAAGCACAAGCCCCAGCTATGACTTTCCAATTGCATTAGTTGCATATACAAGTCGTACGGCCGAAACCACATAAGTTGACTGATAAATCACTATTTTATGGTTTATCTTGTGCTAATTTGAGTGCTTTTTATCAACTCTCTGCTCACTTATTCATATGATTTGCATGAGTTTACATTTTCCTTCCTGATTTTGTGTTATGATTGAAAACATGCTTCTTTGGTCTTAATTTAGCTAATTTTAATCATCTCTTATTACCATTCGAGGCCATGATATGTGTGTTAAGTGTTTTTAGAGATTACAGGGTAGGAATGGCTCACAGGATGGAAAGGAAGCATGCAAAAGTGGAAGGAATACAAGAAACTGAAGGAATTGCTGAGCTGTCCAGCCTGACCTCTTCGCACTCAAATGGTCATAACTTGAGCTACAAAGGTTCAAATGAGGTGGTTTTAGTTGCGTTGGAAAGCTAACATCCGGGGCTTCGCAACGATATATAATTTTTCATAGCTGCCCCGAAGTCAGGCGACGCGCACGCGTGACCTGGCAAAAACTCAATCCGCGCGAACGCGTGGACGACGCGTACGCATGACTTTGCCGCGTGCTGGATGTATCAGAAATCGCTGGGGGCGATTTCTGGGCTGTTTTTGACCCAGTTTTCGGCCTAGAAAACACAGATTAGAGGCTATAAAGTGGGAGAATGCATCTATTCATTGAGACAACTTTCATATACACAATTTTTAGGTTTAGATGTAGCTTTTAGAGAGAGAGACTCTCTCCTCTCTCTTAGGATTTAGGATTATGATTTCTCCGTCTTTTTAATTCCAGGTTCAATGTTCCTTTAATTTATGTTTCTCTTCTACTTTTATTTATTCTAATGCTTTTACTTGTATTTGACTTATGTTACCAAATTGGCTTACGAACCTTCTCATGTTAGATTTGAATATTCTATTTAATGCACATTGAGGTATTTCAGAATTAAGATTGCTTTCTTCAAATTTATGTTATTAATGCTTTTAATTTAATTTAGATTTATCCCCCTTTGGTTAAGTAATTGGTGACACTTGAGTTATCAAACTCAGCAGTTGATTGAAAATTAGAAATTGCTGATCGATTTGGATCCCTCTAAAGTTAGTCTTTCCATAAGAGTTGACTAGGACTTGAAGAATCAAGTTGATTAGTCCACTTGACTTTCCTTTATTTAGTAAGAGTTAACTAAGTGGGAGTAATAAACAGTTCTCATCACACTTGATAAGGATAACTAGGATGGGATTTCCAGTTCTTGTGCCTTGCACTGGTGTTCATGATAATTAATTTACTTTCTTGCCATTTAAATTACTTGTCCCCTATTTCAAAAACCCAAAAATATACCTTTTTCCATAACCAATAATAAATCATACTTCCCTTCAATTCCTTGAGAAGACGACCCGAGGTTTAAATACTTCAGTTATAAATTTTATTGGGTTTGTTTAAGTGACAACCAAACTTTTGTACGAAAGGATTCTCTGTTGGTTTAGAAACTATACTTACAACGCGATTATTTTTATAAAATTCTTTACTAGCAAGAATCCTCTCGTCATTGACTTGAAGTCATATGGCCAAAGTCACATCAGTTGACTTTTAACTCTTTCTACAAATATGCATAACCATGGAAAACAGTTCTCAGTCTGTGGGCATTCCTAATATACATTTGGCACTAAGACCAAATAAAATATTCAATTTTCATTTTACCATTCCCTTTATCCTTATCAATTCTCGATTGTGAAGTCTTATGACATAGTCATTCAGTCTACTTCTATTTCTCAATTTTCCTTTTCTATAAAATCCTTTTTAATTCCTTTCTTTATTCTTTCTCTATTCTTTTTTTCTTAATCGTTTCTTTTCAATTATCAGTTCTCAATTTTTTTTCTTTCCATAACTTATATTTCCAATCATATTTTTTCAATCTTAAAACATTTTAAATATATTTCACAATTTTACAATAAGTGAGTACCAACTGTTATCTGGATTATTTTTTTATTTGTATTTTTTTTATATAATAGGAGTACATAAGGAGTACATAGTATATAAGGGGTTATAACTCAACAAATATTTTTTAAGGGATTTTTCATTCTTTTCAAAATGAGAACAACTTATTCTTTTCCCTCTTTTAATCCCTTCTGGTCATCAACATCACAGCTTGAATAGCTTAAGGCATGAAATTTTCTTCATGGTGCAGTGAGCGTGGAAAACAATCAAGCTGTGAATCTAGTTGTTAATTTTGCCATTTTCTTTCTTTTCCTAATTTTTCTTTCGAAATTTTCTTTTCCCTTTTCTTACCTCTTCCTTCAAACTCACCCAATAGAGTTTGATGAGAGGCTATTTCACAAGATTCTTTCTTATTGAACATAGCTGTTCCGATCAACGAGTTGAAAGGAAGAAGATCTGGATCCCCATTATTCTGTGATTCATTGATTTCTCAACAATGGCTGACAACCAGAGCAACGCAGTACAGATGGATGTAAACGCACTAGCCAATCTTCTCCATCAACTCACTACTCTTCAGTCTCAGATCTCGAAGAACAACACAAGTCCAATTCAAGATCAATCAAGCCCTTATTTTATCCATCCGGAAGAAAATCCAGGTACACCGATTATTTCAATCGTGTTAACACCTAACAATTATGGTAGTTGGAGTCATGCTATGATTAGAGCACTGAGTTCGAAGAACAAATTGAAATTTATTGATGGTACCATAAGAAAATCTAAGAATAATAATGTTGAATCTGAGGCATGGGAAAGATGCAACAATTTGATTGTTTCTTGGATCAATCTTTCATTAAGTCCTGGAATTCATGATAGTGTTATGTGGAACAATGTTGCTGTTGATTTGTGGGAGGAACTTAAGCACAGGTACTACCAAGGGGACAGGTTCAGAATTGCAGAACTCCAGGAGGAACTTTTTGCCATCAAGTAAGGTGATCTGACCATCACTGATTATTACACAAGGCTCAAACAGATCTGGGAGGAGCTCAACAATTTCAGATCCATTCCAAACTGTGTCGGATGTGCAGAGTCATGCTCTTGCGGATTATCAAAAATAAGAGGATACAGAGATGAAGATCAAGTAGTCAGACTTTTGAGAGGGTTGAACGAACAATACTCTATCGTCAGATTACAAATCATGCTCATGTCATCTCTACCAGACCTAAACACAGTATTTTCTATGCTAACACAGCAAGAGAGACAGTTGACCAACATGGACAACAATAAAATTTTGTTCAATTCCACTCAAAATACAACTGCATCACAAGTGCTCAATTCCTCATCTAATAGAGGCAGAGGAAGAGGGCTATATACAATGAGTAGAGAAATAGAATGCTTTCACCTTCAACCCCCTTCAATAAAGCAAGCTTCATTGGCAGCAGCTTCTACCACTACTCATAACATAGCATCTTCACAAACTGAGCATAACAAGATTTGGCATCTTAGATTAGGACATATACCTATGCATAGACTGATTTTAATGAAAAAAGATTATCCTTTTATAGATTGCACTGCTTCAACATTTCCTTGTGATTCATGTCATTTTGTAAAACAAAAGAAGCTATCTTTTGATCTTAGCACAACTGAAATAAAGAATTGTTTTGATTTAGTTCATATGGATATCTGGGGTCCTATTTCTGTCCCTTCCAATGAAGGACATAGATATTTTTTTACTGTGGTGGATGGCAAGAGTAGATTTACTTGGACTTTTTTTATGAAAACAAAATCTGAAGCATCACAATTGGTTATTAACTTTGTAAATTTTGTCAAAGTACAATTTGAAAAACAAGTTAAGTGTATAAGAACTGACAATGGACCAGAATTCACTCTAAAGTCCTATTTTGCATCAACTGGCATTCTACACCAAACTTCTTGTGTAGAAACACCAGAGCAAAATGGAATTGTAGAGAGAAAACACCAGTATTAAATTGGATAATGTCAGTCTTTATAAGGTTTTGTATGGTACATTACCCAATCTTTCAGATTTAAGAGTATTTGGTTCTCTTGCATATGCCTCCACGTTAACAAATTCAAGAACAAAATTGGACCCAAGAGCCAGAAAAGCAGCATTTCTCGGTTTCAAATTTGGAACAAAGAGTTTTCGACTTATTGATTTGAAGTCAAAAGAGATTTTCATATCTAGAAATGTAACTTTCTATGAAACTCATTTTCCATTTTCACATTCCACAAGCACTGAAACTACGACACCCACTCTTCTTCCACAATGCATTGACATTTTTCAATATGATACACCATCCACACATCATTTGCCATCACCTACATATACCACACTCACAGATTCAACTGCAGATCTCTCAAGCTCAATGCATTTACCTATTTCCTCACATACCATTGCACCCACTAGCACCCCACACACCAACACTGCACTTGCATCACAAAACTACATCATCCCGCATGACTGCATCACTAGAAAATCTGAAAGGGTCAAGAGATCGCCTGCTTATTTGAAGGACTACCATTGTATGATAACTCACACAACGCATCCTAGCAACTTTGCCAACTCTAACACTTTATATCCTATTTCACAATATTTGTCATATGATAAACTAAACCCAAAATATAAGTCTCTTTCTCTAGTTATCACCTCAAATCCAGAACCTAGCACCTATGAGGAAGTGGCTGCACATGAATGCTGGAGAAAGGCAATACAAGCTGAATTAGCAGCTCTGGATCAGAATAGAACTTGGTGTCTCACTGAACTCCCAAAAGGCAAGAAAGCTGTGGGTTGCAAATGGATTTTTCGGGTAAAATTCAATCCCGATGGCACCATAGAAAGGCACAAAGCCAGGCTAGTTGTAAAAGGATTCACTCAAGTGCAAGGAGTGGATTATGGTGATACATTTAGTCCAGTTGTCAAAATGACTACTCTATGAGTAATATTGGCATTGGCAGCGGCAAAGAAATGGCATTTGAAACAGCTGGACGTCAACACTGCCTTCCTTCATGGAGATTTGGACAAGGAAGTTTACATGCAAATACCGCCCGGTTTGGATGTGTCACAACCAGGTTTGGTCTGCAAATTACAAAAGTCTCTATATGGACTTAAGCAAGCTAGCAGGCAATGGAATATTAAGCTCACTCAGACTCTTGTTGATGCTGGTTATAAGCAGTTTTTTGATGATCACTCCCTCTTCATCAAGAAATCTTCTGAAGGCTTCACTGCCATCCTAGTATATGTGGATGATTTGGTTTTAACCGGTGATAACATTGGTGAAATTAATTCCATCAAGCAGATTTTAGATGACAAGTTTAAAATAAAAGACCTTGGTGATCTCAAGTACTTCTTGGGAATGGAAGTCGCATGCTCCAACTCGGGAATTCACATTTATCAACGGAAGTATGCCATGGACCTTCTCAAGGATTTTGGTTATTTGGATTGCAAGCCTCTCTCCACTCCATTTGATTATAGTCAGAAACTCTTGAAGGAGTCGGGTACTATTTTAACTGACAACACTACTTACAGACAACTCATCGGCCGACTCCTTTACCTCACAAACACTAGACCCGATATCTCCTATGCTGTGGGGCGTTTGAGTCAGTTTTTGGACTGTGCAACCACCTCTCACCTGCAGGCTGCTTTTCGTGTGCTTCGATACTTAAAAGGTAGACCTGCAACTGGTTTATTCTTCTCCCCTACTTCTGATATGCATCTCACCGGATTTGCCGATGCTGACTGGGCTACCTGTGCCGATACTCGTCGCTCTGTTTCTGGTTATTGCTTCATGCTTGGAAGCTCTCTTGTCAGTTGGAAGAGTAAGAAACAAACCACTGTTGCCAAGTCCTCTGCAGAAGCTGAATACAGATCTCTTGCAGCTGCCACTTGTGAAGCTAGCTGGTTGTCTTTCTTAATGGATTTTCTTGGTTTGCCGCTTCAAAAATCTATCACCCTATTCTGTGACAACCAGTCAGCTATTCATATTGCCAACGATCCCAAGACCAACTTGCTGATTTTTTTACCAAAGCTCTACCACCAGGTCCCTTCTCTACTAATGTTTCCAAGCTAGGATTGTTAGATTTATACAATTCTAGCTTGCGGGAGGGTGTTACCTAGATTATTTTTTTATTTATATTTTTTTTATATAGTAGGAGTACATAAGGAGTACATAGTATATAAAGGGTTATAACTCAACAAATATTTTTTAAGGGATTTTTCATTCTTTTCAAAATGAGAACAACTTATTCTTTTCCCTCTCTTAATCCCTTTTGGTCATCAACATCACAGCTTGAATAGCTTAGGGCATGAAATTTTCTTCACCAACAAATATTTCAATGCTTCAAAAATACATATTCGAATAAAATCAAATGCTTCAAAATAATATAAAACTTCTTCAAACATACATATAATCTCATAAAAACATATAGTCTCATGTGCATATTAAAATGAGCTTAATAAGGATAAATATTTAGTTTTAATAAATCGATTATTCAAACTAATTTTAAATCCTTTGATAGTAATTTTTTGTCAGTATAACTATAAGTTTAAATCACTGTATATCAAACTAATTATAGACGTAAAACCAAACAATTATAAATGTAAAGTCTACTCACAAATTGGTCCCAAGGGACCGAAGAGACCAAATCCGGAATTCTAAGATAAAAGGTGAAGAAGGTTGAAGTAGAATGGAATGAACGAAAGAGCACACAGAATTTGAACCGGAGCAGCAGAAAGTTGCGGCTGCAACAACATAAGCTTCATTCCTACCAATATATACATAAATCAATGGAGCAATTGCAACATGATCACTGGCAGCCCAAAGGAAACAACGTGATGGAGCATGAGCAGCTCCGGTGATCCTCTCCAGCGTAGACGGTAAAGGACACAGCAGAACAGTGGTGACAGCAGTTTCTCTCCTCTAGCAGTGACTCCCACAGCAGCAGCACCACAAGCTTTGACGAACAGCGGAGAGGCAGGGCTCAACCCCCAGTGAAGTAGAGCAAGGGCAGAACGCGAAGCAGGCAGGCAGGGGATCTAGTAGCCTCAATGGCAAGTTCTGACGATGGCAGTTGCTCGGCGGTGACAGCGATACAACTCCATTCTTCTCTGTTGCAGTGTCTCGTTCTCTCTCTCGTGCGTGGGCTCCTCTTCTATCTCTCTCCTCTGTGACAACGACACGACGGCAATGGCAACGGCGGCAGCAGGACCAAGCCTTGTCGTGTGGTCTCTCTCTTCCCTCCCATCTTCTCTTCTTCCCATCTTCCGTTTCCCCCTCTTCCTCTGTTTCTTTTTCTCGACTTTCTTTCTTTCCTTGTGGTTTCAGATTGAGAGAGAGTGTGAGTGAGAAGTGTTAGTGCGTATGTGTGATTATAATAAAGATATTTTTATAAAATAAATTAGAAGCGAAAATAGTGCATTCATTTTGGCGAAAAAATATATTTATATGGATTGGTTGTCTCACAATTCAATTGATTGGTTGTGTTACCCAATCGATTGAAGTCATCAAAACAATATGGATTTGCCTAATTCAACCGATTGGTTGTGTTACCCAATCGATTGAAAGCTTTTACAATTTTTCTCTATTTCTATGCACTATAGAGATATTTTAGTTTAAAAAATTCATATTTTTATGATGAAGTAATGTCATTTTTATTTATTATTTCAACAACAATTTCATACAAATTTTATGTCTTGTGAATTATATTTTATTTTATATAATTAATTTATGTAAAAAAATTCCATATCTTATTATTTGTTTGCATTCTATTTTGTTCTTTTCATTTGTTTAAGATTTGACCTCTCTATTGAATCTTGACTAGAAAAAAAAAAACAAACCATGCACTATATATCAAAGCATTTTAATAATCTGTTGATATATTGCTAAGATATATACGAAGTATATATATTACAAATTTTTAATCTAATTCTTCCTAGATTAACAATGGAAGTCCCCTTTCCAATCTTCCATTAGAGCGATAGAACTTTTAGACTTATCATCTTTAGATTTTACAGTTTCCTCAAGAGGCACATGATCCGTTATTTTCTCATTGTAAAGCTCTAATAACATTACTTTCATGTTGTGCTCTACATTCTGAGCCTCCAATATATCAAACATCTGTTTCACAGCTCCAGAAATGACACCAGCATCACTCGGCAATTCGCCATTTTGCACGATGAAGAGCACAAAAGGATAATTGGATTTCAATACAAAACATTTAAGCAGACATAAAAAGCAGTTAAAAACAGGGGAATATTGAATATCTCCTGCACCACCGATATCCCCTGCACCACCAATATTTCTAGTTGGGGGTGTTTGATATGAATTTCTCAAAAAGGAGGAACATTTCAAGCAACGAATTCCCTATAAAAAAAAGAACATTCATTACCAGCCAATACATGATTTCAAAAAAGGGTAAGTCAAGAGACATTATAACTACCCAGGCATCCAGTCATAAGCCTGCACCACTCTCTCATGATACATAAATAGATTGATACACGATTCCAATGGTGGAATTGAATAATTGGTGATAGATTATTCACCAATTTATAATGTTAATATTAAAGAAAAGATAAGATTAGAGTATCTAAATCAAAATAAAGTCTTAAAAATTGAAAATAGAATTTTTAACGTTAAGATAGATGAATAATAAGATAATAATTTATAAAAATGATAAGAAAATTGAAAACGGCGTAGTACACAATTCAATCGATTGGGTAAGACAACCAATCGATTAAATTGGGCAAATCCATATTGCTTTGATGACTTCAATCGATTGGGTAATACAACCAATCGATTGAATTGTGAGACCTCAAGTTGCTTTGGAGCATTCAATCGATCGGGTAGTATAAGAAATCGATTGAATTTTAAAAGACCAATATTTTAGTCATCGTTCAATCGATTGGGTAATATGACCAATCGATTGATTTTTGCGAAAACCATGCTGCCTTGCAATTTTCAATCGATTGTTTTGTGATAACATGTAGTCCAATCAATTGAGTTATGGAAACCTAAAATTCAATCGATTATTTTGATAATCCAATCGATTGATTTTCAAATAAACACGATTTCACAGTCCTGGACGAACGTCACGGATCAAATATAAACTTTTAATCGATTGGAATTGCCAAACGATCAATGAAAGATCTAATTCGTTATTGTTTTTTATTTTGATTGTTAATAAACATAATAGATGAATGATAAAATAATAATTTATAAAATAAAAAATAATTTTTATAATTAAATAAAATATATTTGTTCATTTGTAATTAAAATTAAAAAAGAACTATTTAGCAGTTGTTAAAAAAACTTAAAAAATATGTTTTGTTATGAGACCATTTAATGGTCCAAACATTTTGGGACCATCAAATTCTTAACCATGACATTATAATAAATAAAGTAATAAACAAAACTAGAAGTGTAATCAATTAAGATTTTTATTTATTTGAATAAACTAAAATTAGGATAGACATAGCGATTATCAATTATGGTATGTGACACATTCTGGTATAAATGTTGTACTAGATATTCTTTTTATTTATTTCATATATTTTTAATTCCCAAATATACTGTCTATAGGGATAAGAACAATCAGATTTTATTACTTTTCTTTAATTCATCATTTAATATTTTGTTGAATATGGGATATTCAATGTGATATAAACAGAAATATATATATATATTAAATTGATTAAAAAATTTAAAAATAATTAGAAAGATATAATTCTAATATATATTGTTTGTACGATACGTAGATATCTACACAAATTTTTTTATAGTAGATTTAGAATGCATGATTGGAAAAAAAATTAATTTTTCGTTTATCATAGTAAATAAATATGCACAAATTAAAGAGCTAAATGATGACATAATTAAAATAAAATTCCATTTACATTTTACAGTAATAAATATACATATACATAAATATACATAAAGCGAAAATTATTTTTAAATTAATGTAAATGATAATTTTATAAAAAAATTTTATTGTCGTTGAATGCCTATAAATAATTCAATATTGAATCTCTTTTACAGTGTGTGAATTAAATTTCTGAACTTATTGATATGAAAATATATTTTCATTTCCTCGTCTTCTTACTTATTCTTTTCATGTGTTTTGGTATGTACCAAATTTATCAAAATAATTCAATATAAAATTTAGCTAACATACCATGAAAATTCTGTGTAGATATTGTCTTAAGATAGGAGAAAAAATATTTAAAATGGAGATTTAAAAAAAAAAAGCATCTTTAAATCTTGTTTGTTAAAAATAAAGATACACAGACAAAATAAAATTTAAAAATTATTTTTGTTTTCTTCTTTTGTTAATATCCTCAACAAACTAACTTCTTCTACCACTATTCTTGAGTGTTGACCATTAAAGTTTTTGGCTTTATACATTATTATGTCTCCTATATATTGAGTGGATAAAAAATTTTATAAATTTTTGTTTCTCAATTAAAATCTTTTTCTTAAATTTTTGTCCATATCCTTCTTTTTAAATATTTTTATTCCTGTATTTGTATTTCTATTTCTATTTGTCTGTCTATATTTTTTTTTTAGAACAAATAGAATCTAAGGACATGTATCAAGATTATTTCCAATAGAAGTTTTTAAATTTTTTATTTTAATACACGTATAACAAATGTATTAAAAATTTAAATTTTATATATTTTTCAAAAAAATATTTTCAAATTAGTAATAGCAAATATTTGCTAAACCCTTTATGATTTTAGTTATAACATGTTTTATTTTTAGCAATTGTTATATGATTTTAATTTCTTGGCTAATGACTGTGTATTTTATGTCTGAATGTTTGTAGGTAATAGCCAAATGCAGGTAACAGAAGAAACAACAATATGCTTTAGTATTGTCAAGGGAAAATATTGTCCATACACAAAGGAGGATAAATGTTTTAAGGCTTGCCTGTCTCTTCATGGTGCTCACAGTTTGATATATGGAGGATGTGTTCCAGAAGGATGCCAGTGTACTTTTTATAATCCAGATAAAACTAAACCATGTCCACCATATGATGTTTAATTTGTTATAACTAGAACAGTGATATACATTAGTTGTTTATCCTTTTTTGGGTGGCGTTCTAATAATGGTGAATAAAATGATGGCTGTATTATATTCTCTATCTATCTATCTATCAAAATAATAATTAAACAGTGGTTGTACTATGATTTATAAAAATCATATTTCAGCACTTAATAATAAAATTGATGTGGTATACTTTTAAGAATGTTTTTTGTTTTATTTCTTTTAATTTATTAAATACAAGGATAATAATCCGTGCCATGCACGTGATAAGATTGAAATTATAATTTTAAATTATTTTATTAAGATTAATTTGAATTATGATAATTTGATTAATAAAATGTAACATATTATATATTGTTTGTTTTTTCTTAATCTAGTGTTAAATGTATTAACTCTAAAATAGTTATTAATTGGTTTTAATAATCTACTTTTTTTCAATAAATCAAACATATATTCTCAATGTGACCATAAATAACCTAGTAATACTTAGACCCACTAACAAATTTTTATATATTATTTTACTGTCAAGTAAGAACATATCAAAATCAGCTTAAAATAAATAATAAATTATTAGAGAATTCTAATGTACAAAATTCTCTAATAAACAATAAATAATTTAAACCTACCAAAAAATAACTCAACACTTTTCTTTGATACCTGCAAAATATATACCTGAAATAATATTATATCAATGTTAGTATACAGTTTTACAATTATCGACCGTATTTACTACGTGACTCATTCTTAAAAGTTATTCTACACACGTGTGCAATCGGAACATAAATTACTGGACTTTATTTTATTTTTCTAATTAAATTATTATAATTATGTTTATTTCTTTTAATGTTCTATTAATATTTTTTAAATTTATTTCTTTTAATTTATTAAACTAAATTTATTATGTCTATTAATTAATTTGATTAATTTATTAGTCATTAAAATAATAAATCTATGAATAACATAGGCAATTGGAATATTTTTAACTAATAATTAAATCAAATCAAATCATAAATATTGAGTCAAATTCAAATCATGTAAATTAAGGACTAAACTAAAATAAAGTGATTTTTTATTTATTCAAATTAAATTCAATAAATACAAATTAATTTCGTTAGATAATCATAGTGTTTTGGTCTACTATATATAGATGGTCACACATCATTTTGATCGTTTTTGTTATTTCAACTCTTTTTTTTATGTAGAATTTCTTTTATGTATAAATATACTCAAAATAAGAAGGCACGGATGAGTATTTTATTTATTGTTTGTTTGACGAATACTATAATTCAAAAATATCTCAATTTAGGCATTCTATCACTGTCGATGGAAGTTAAACTTGTAGTAATTTAAAGTTGCCATTGTATTTTTTATAGTATTGGATAGAAGAATATTTATTAAAATGAATATACCCATTGTAATGAATTTTATTTCTCAGTTGTTAGATTTTTATGTTAGCCGTGTGAATTCTTTGAAGGCACAAAATAATAAAATAGGTTGATTTTAATATTATTAGAAGCTAAATTTAATGGTTCAAGTAAGAACCACTAATTATGTTAATAAAGTAATTTTGTAATAATAATGTGATTTACATATTAATTTTTTCGAGTAAACTCATTTCAAAACAGTAAAATAGATTGATTTTAATATCATTAGAAGCTAAATTTAATTGTTCAAATAAGCACCACTAATTATGTTAATAAAATAATTTTGTAATAATAATGTGATTTATATTTTAATTTTCTTGAATAAATTTATTTTGAAATGTAAGAATTAGACTCAATTACGCTAAAATTTTAAAAGTAATATAAAATTTCACAACAAAATTAACATTCATTAAGAAAATAAATTTATTTATGACTCTTTCCTAATTATAAATATTTAATATTTTGTTAGTATTTTTTAATTTATTTTTTTAATTTATTAAATCAAATTAATTATACTAATTATTTGTATTAATTAATTAGATTAATTAATTAATCATTAAAATAATAAATCTATGCATAAAATAGGTTCTCAATATATTTTTTACTAATAATTAAATCAAATCAAATCATATATATTGAGCTAAATTCAAATCATATGAATTAAAGATTAAACTAAAATAAGATAATTTTTTATTTATCCAAATTAAATGCAATAAATATAAATTAATTTTGTCAGATAATAATCATGGTCTTTTCTTTTTTTTTTTCTTTAGGTATAATTTCTTTTATGTATAAATGTACTCAAAATGAAAATACATGAATGAGTGTTTCAAATATTGTTTGTTTGAAGAATATTATAGCCCAAAAATGTCTCAATTTAGTCATTCTATCATTGCCGATGAAAGTTGAACCTGTAATAATTCAGGATGGCCATGGTATTTTTTATACTATTGGATAGAAGAATATTTGTTAAAATGAATATAGCCATTATAATTAATTTTCTTTGTCAATCTTTGTTATCTTTTACCTAACAAATAATATCTATGTTTAATATATTATTTTCATCAGAAGTCATACATAATTGATTGACAATTCTATGTATAAAAATACTCCTGTGGTCATTAAACATCGTATTGTTAACTCGCTAAAGTTAATTATCCTATGATTATGCCAATGTATAACACTATCAAATGAAAACAGATTAGATTACATTTATTTTCAATGAGGTGTGCGAGCTTTTAGGCCTAATTACGGTTGGAATTGAGAAAGGTTAGAAAAATGCTAACAATACAAATACTTTTTATTTTTAATACCCAATAATAAATATATAAATTAAAACTAATATTGTTCGTACACAATAATAAAACATATATTATACTCAAAACATATCTAATATGTATTAACTATCATTATTTATCAGTTACGGTATGACAAATCTGGTTATTAAAAAAATTAAAATTAACTTAAATATACACAATATTATCTTATGTCTTTCATTTTTATTTTATCATCATAAAAAGTCATATATATTATAAGAAAACCTTATTTTTCTACCAACGATTCTTCCATTTAGTAGTTTTTATAAAAAAAAAATGGATGACTTTGTTATTTTTAATTCTTTGGTATGTATAGATGACGTATAATAATATTGTATTTGGCAAGAATATATAAGATTTTAAAAGGCTTAATAAGTATATGTTTAGTCTTTGACATATTCGTAGATGAAATATATAGTAAATAAGAAGATGGCTAATAAAAGAATAAATGGTTAGAGTTTCTTCAATGCTATCAGTTGTAGTGCATGATAGGTATTCTATAACTTTTTTGGATTTGATTGTTTCTTTATTATTATATGTTGTTTTATTTAATTTGTGCTAAAAAGGCTTACGATGATCATCTTATCGTATTGGTGTAAAGATTGTAGGTGTTATATTTATTTTGTATGTTTTTAAATCTCACGTCTCTAATGAATATTTGTGATTGAGTAATTATTAAAAGAAATTATATTTTTTTTAAATAAATAATGCGATTATTTCATAAAAATAAAGTTTAAATAATTGTAAAATTAGATTATACCACATATGATGATAAATATCTTGACATTAGATATGCTATGAAAAAAAATTTTAGAAATATTATGCTGTATTATATAATTTGGTTATATTTTTCTTGTATTCAATCTAGATTATTTAGATTCGTATATTTTTTAAATGTGTTATTCAATTTTTTTAAATTATTAAATCAAATGTATCACAACGAACTAATTAATTAAGTTGATTAAATATCTAGATACCTTTTGTATATTTTTTATTGCATAATTCACTTTGACAAAAGAAAAAATAATAAAATTTGATTTATAAAAATTTGAATTTTAGTGTTTACTATGTTAAATTCAAATTTCAATTTATTTTGTCATATTATATAAATTTTAAGTTCTTTGAGTAAACACTTATTTGACAATATGATATTATATATGATTTTTATATTGGCAATTAAATTTAAATTGCTGCACAAATGTAATATTTTAGGTAATTGTACATTTTTTTATTATTTTAAAAGTTACTATATATTTTTAGAATTTTTTAATTATATTTATTTTCTAAAAGTATTGTCATTATTCGAGAGTAACTTGGAAGCCTTTATTTTATTTCAATTTTTCAGACCACATATGCCTTACTTAATTTTTATTTCTTATTGATTGCTATTTTTTTTTTTGTACACTTACTTGTCATTAACTTATATCAATTAAAATTTATAACTTGAAAAAAATAGATACGTGTTTAAAAAATGAACAAAAAATATTTTTTTTTAGTAAAATATTTGTGTCGCTTTAGCTTTTTTTTTCTGCATTATATCTTACATTTTTACTATAAGTAAGAGTTTTACAGATACAACAAGCTAATTGTTACACTATTAAATATATTATTAGAGGTAAATTATTAAATATAAATTAATAAAAAATATGCATTGTTTTTTTTTGTCTTTTTTTAATTATTTTGTTACCTTATTTTTAATTGTTATTTTACTTTTACTCCTCATATGTTTATTGTATTTCACTTTTTCTTAGTCTCAATTTCATAGTTAACTTTCAATTATATAAAATTGAATAGTTTCTTTCAAAGCATGTTTAAATATATTATCTATTATATACGATCATTAGAATAACAAACAAATCTGTATAAAATAAAAAATATATATAATTTTAAAGTTATTAATCATAGATTATAAACAAATTTTAAAAAAAATCTTATGAATCAACATGAAATTTTGTTATATTTTTATTTTTTTTCTTAAAATTTTTTAGACTTATCAATATTTAAGTTATCTATATACATCACTTCTCAAAGTATTATGATTTCACAAGTTATAATATGTGATATTAGTTATTGTTATATATATGAAAAATATGACTTATTTAGTCTTTATCTATTTATCTTCTATTAATATTGTTATAACAAAGATATATGATGATATAACCTAAACTTTGATTGTCTAAAAATTTACTGAGTGTCTAGAATAACTCTACGTCACAAACCAAAAAATGCTAACAATAGGGATGATCATAAAAAAACTGAACGAGTATATGACAACTGAGAGGGCTTACAATTTAAAAATAATATACAATTCTATATTGCTTCTTCTTCTTAACGAATTAATTATTACGTTCAACAATTTATTTTTTTAATTTTAATAACAAAAATAAAATTGATTAAGTAAAAAATATTCAACATTTAATAATTTAAATTTTAATTACCAAAAATTGAGTTAAAAATTAATTATAAATTTAATAATCGATAATAGATATTATATTAGTACGTGTTAAAAGTGTGAATTGAAGATTGAAAAAACAGAGATATAGAGAGAAAGAGAAAGGAAATTATTATTGCTTAGGCATTGATCCAAAAATCAGAGAATTCAACCCCCTTAGAATAAAGGAACCAGCTTATATAAGCCAGCTTCTCATGCAGACTTCCAAACTAACTTCTTCACGTGTCAATTTCTTTAACTAATGGAAATTGAATTCTAACTAACTTGAAAGTTGAACTCTAACTAACTTGGACAACAATTTATATCAGTGACATTCTCTCTTAAGTTGCCAATTTTGACACAAAATTGACAACTTACAACTTGAATTATACTACATGAAAGGAATTGAACAGAAAAAAAAAATGAGAAAAAAAAAGGGAAAATTACATACATTTGCTCCCACATTAAAGAAAGTAAGGAAGAGTGAGAGATTTATAAGATGAGAAATATATTAACTTACTATCTTAAAGTTTTGAGTTGAATGTGGTGTTGTTGGGCTACCATACATGGGGAGTTCTCAACTATCGGAAAAACTTCGGAGAGGAATCAAGCGAGAGAACATAAGATGAGATGACACCTAAGTATTAGGGTCTCTCATCTTATAAACTCCTTACTCTTCCATACTTTTTTTCAATGTGGAACTAATTTCATACACTCTCACACTTGCAACATCAACAATCTCCCCCTCAAGTGTGAGTTTCCACATCAAGCATCCACTCCCCTCTAGCTCCTCCACCACATATGAGTATTGTCCATCACACGACCGCAAAATACCGTGGGACACGCCAACCAAACCACCTTTATAATATCTATTATCGATTATTAAGTTTATAATTAATTTTTAACTCAAATTTTGGTAACTAAAATTTAAATGATTGAAATTATTAAATTTTGAATATTTTGCACCTAATTAATTTAATTTTTTTATTCTATTCACACTAATTAATACTCAACGATGATATTTTGGTACACCATGTTACCAAGAAATACTAATCAATCTAATAAATTTTATAATAACATAAGTCTATAAGTTTGAAAATTTAAAAATTATCTCATAAAATGTGAAGTTTTAAATTTTAACAAAAAATAATGTTGATCATATTGTTTTGACTTCAAAAATAAATAAGATACCAACAAATAAAATTATCCCAGGTAAATTTTAACAAAGACAAAAGTTCATAGGTATTGCTATTAATAATGAAAAATTAATCTATTTTAAAAACAAATACAATTTTTTTTTCTATAGATTTCTTAATTCGACAGGTCAAAGACTAATCCATCACATATTTATACTCTATTTATTAAGGCTCTACTGCTAACCAATAAATTGTTACACACACAAAGCAAAAATTGAATTCTAAATGCTTACTTAAGCAGACAAAGATGACCATTTAACCAATTCAAATTAGTTAAGATAAATACTAATTATTTTCAATATTTTAAAATATAAAATATTTATAATAATAATAATTACTATATATATTTTTTGTTTAAATTTTTAATAAAAAAATTTATATAATTTTATGTATTATTCTTATAATGTCCTATAACAATTAAATAATATTTTAAAAATTAATGTGTCTTATTTTGGTTTAAATTCTGCATTAAAGAATTTTATTAAGGAAATATAATTTTATAAGCCAAAATAATTTATCAATATGATTGTATTACATAATATGTTTATATTTAGTGTATTTCATTTGAATTGGCTGATGCGTCATTTTTTGTTATAGGTATAGGACTAAAAAAAATTATATTATTTAGTAAAATTTTTCTTCAATTTGTTATTGGCTCTGTTTTGTTTTTTTTTTTTA
>NC_029792.2:8651214-8681066 GCF_000816755.2 Arachis ipaensis
ACACTAGTTATATATCTATAATCTATAATCTATATCTATAATCTATAATCTATAATAATATATAATGCGAAAACCTCAAGTTTGGTGTCCAATTTTCTTTCCTATTTTAACCCTGCTAAGTGTCAACATAATCCAAAACTAACTTTACAGTTATGCATTTAACTACCAGTTACAACAAACATTCACACGTAACTTCTTTCTCAATCCTCCACTTAAATAATCTATTTTTTTTTATCATCTATAACAATATATAATGCGAAAACCTCAAGTTTGGTGTCCAATTTTCTTTCCTATTTTAACCCTGCTAAGTGTCAACATAATCCAAAATTAACTTTACAGTTATGCATTTCACTACCAGTTACAAAAAAAATTCACACGTAACTTCTTTCTCAATCCTCCACTTAAATAATCTATTTTTTTTTTCATTTCTTTAATTTTCTTTACTTCTCTTACTCAACTCTAACATTTTTACCTTTTGAATAACTCTTATAGATAACTTCCTAAAATAGACAATGACTATGATAAATATTGGTTTTAGAAGCATGTACGAAAAGAACAAAAGAATAATTTATGATGGAGAAAGTGTTCAATTATCATCAATAGTAGCGATAAGTAATTTTTGGTAAATTTTATTATATTTTGTGATATTCATTTAAATTATATTTTATTTAGTTTTATCTTAATTTTAGTTTGTACCATTTTGTTCTAAGTATAATGTACTCTGTAGCTTCACTCTAATTATTTTATTAGAGCTTTTGTTGTAGTTTCTTAAAAAAATTTATCATTTTTATATTTCTTTTGATGTTTTTCTTCTCCTTTCTTTAACATTCTCAGTTAAATTGTCTCCATCCTACTCATTTGCCTTCCTCCACTGCGGTTATAAATGTTTTTTTTCAATTTACTTACTCAATCTATATTTTTAATCCATTTTTAATTTTTTTAATTTGTTACCAATTTTTCACGTAGACAAATAGTTTTATGTCTTTTTCTCTCATTAATTTGATTTGATAAAAAAAATAGTATCTTAACATTTTATATGTACATTTTATTTATTTTTTTGACATGTCTGTATTTAACTATTTGTCAATGATGGGATGAAAAAATTTTATAAATATTTTTTAATATTTTTCTTTTTAAATTGCTTTTAATGAGATAATTTTTTTATTTTCTAAAATACTTGATTAATTAGAATATTGTATTTAAAATTTGAGTATATAAATATTTTTAAATTAAACTAAAATAAATAAATTATATTACAAAAAAATTTATTAATTTTGCCTTTTACAATATTATTTGTTTGGCATATTGGCTTAGTTATTTAATTGGTATATAATGCATGCAAGAGAATCACACCTATCAAGTGTTTCTTAAAATATTCGTATACTAATTTTCTAAATAATTAATTATTTAGAGTACTGGATTTGATATTTAATTATATAAAGTATTATATTTGTCATACAGAAAACACAAAAAATATGCACATTTCTATAACAATATAGGAAAAGTCTAGGAAACCAGCAATTTTATTGAATTTTAGCCAGCATGTAACCAGCAGAGAAAGGTGAGTCATTAGATGAAATCTCGTATATATTTTATCTTAACTCTAAAATTACTAAATAAAAACCTAGTTTCACAAAATTCCTAAATTTATTACCCTAAATCCCTAAACCTACGTTAAGAAAGGGAAAGAAAGGAAATAGGGGAGCTCGAGGGGAAACAGAAGGGAAGAAAGAAAGAAAGGAAAAAGAGAGCAGAATGGGGAATCGGGGAAAAAGAGGGAAGAGAGGGAAACGGAGACAGCGCCGGTGGGCATCACTGCCACCGTCGCCGCTATTGTGTCACCAGGAAGAGAGCGACGCACGTGAGGGTGAGAGTATCGCGGAGAGGGAAGTGTCACCGTTGAGCCAGAGCCGTCGCTGGGGTTCTTCGCCGTCACCGTCGTTGTCATCCTCGTGAGCTGTAGCGCCGCCGTTCAACCCCATCCCGCCGCATCTCCATGGTCGTCATTGCTGTCACGTGAGGAAGGGAGCGAGAGAGGAGAGGTGGTGAACGAAGCCGTCGCGTCTTGCCGCCAACGGTTCCGTCGCCATCGTGCACGCTGCCACGGTTGATTGAAGCCACCTCCGTCGCAGCCAATCCATCGCAGTTGATGTTACTACCATCCTTGTTGGATTCCACCGTGGAGAGAAGAACGACGCGAGGGAGAGAGGGAGACAGAGCCGTGCGAGCCAGAGGAGCAACCGTCCTTGCCGTTGCTGCCACGGTCGCCGGTGAGTCGTGCACCGCCATCAGAGTCGAAGATAGCACCAGCCTTCTTCTTCTGATTCTGATTCTCCTATTCTTGAACCTGTAAGCTTAATCCTTACTCTGCTTCCATTTTATTTCTTACTCTTTTTCTGTTCTGAGTAAGGAAAACCTATGTCTCTTTTTAACACTGCTGCTCTGCCTTCCCTGTTTGTTGATGGAACTATCATAGGGGATAGTATTTGTTACGGCCCAGGATTCCCGCGGGTCAACCCGACCCGAGCTCCACCCGGCCCGACTACGCGCCTCTCAACTGACCCGGACACGCGTCCCGTACGGCTCTCCCGCAGCTATGGGACAGCGTCCTTGAGAATATGGGCCTGCCCTCCAGAGGGGCCCACTACTGACCGTCGGAGTGTCTTTGCAGGTGGCCCCCCCCCCTTTTCTCACACGAAGTGCTCGGGAACTCGCACCCCCTGGACTGGAAGACTGTGACCCGACGAGCCCCTTCCTTCACAACAGATCCTAACCCGAACTGTTCGGTAACCGACCTACCGAACATTGGCGCCGTCTGTGGGGACTCGTCCATGGACTTCGTGCTAGTCCAAACTAGGACAGGCTGTGAGGCCGCGCCCCCTGTGCCTGGAGGAGGCGCCGTCCCGACGGAAACTTGACAACAATAGAGGTCGCCTCCAAGGGACACGACGCAAACTCACGAAAGACGCCCCTTTGGAGGGACTGGCGACAACCACGCCAAGATAATGCAAGAGCTACGCCATAGGATGCAAGACTTAGAATGCCGGCTAGCCGAAAGAGAACGCGACCAACGCACCCCGGAGCAGAGCCCCACTCGCTCCCGTTCAAGGAGCCGCTCGAGGCGCTCACCCAGCCCCCAATACGAGTCGGAGAGCACCGGGGGATGGGGGCGAGCCAGAAGAAGAAGTCGGGACCCCATCATTTACTCCCGACACGAGAGGCGGCGTGCGTCGAACAGGGGCGAAGAGGACGCCCGTCGAGAGAATGACGAGCCGAGGAGAACTACCCGGGGACCAGTGATAATAGGAGCGACCCCTTTCCACCGTTCCGTACTCGAGGTCCGGCTGCCGAAACACTTCGACAAGCCAACGGACATGAAGTATGATGGAACACAAGATCCCCTGGAACACTTAACGGCCTTTGAGGCCAGAATGAACCTGGAAGGGGTGGGAGACGAGGTCAGATGTCGTGCCTTCCCGGTCACCTTGGCGGGCCCAGCGATACGGTGGTTCAACAACCTCCCACAGGGCTCGGTGACCCAATTCTCCGACATCAGCCACGCCTTCTTGGCTCAATTCACGACCAGGATTGTCAAAGCCAAACACCCAATCAATTTGCTAGGGGTGACACAGAGACCCGGAGAGCCGACCAGGAAATACCTGGACCGTTTCAATGATGAGTGCCTGGAAATTGACGGTCTAACGAACTCGGTGGCAAGTCTGTGCTTGACGAACGGGCTCTCCAATGAGGACTTCAGGAAACACCTTACCACAAAGCCCGTTTGGACAATGCAAGAGATCCAGTGCGTGGCCAAAGAGTACATTAATGACGAAGAAGTCAGCCGGGTCGTGGCTGCCAATAAACGGCAGCCCGCCTACAACCAAGCTCGGCACTATGAAGGCAGAGAAAGACCAAAGGAACACGCCAGGGACGGCGGTCCGAGTAAAACACCCAAACCGTTCAACCAGCGGTTTAAGCGGTGCGAGTTAAGCGGGCTTTTGCTATTTGGCGGTCCCAATTTTCCAGCCTGGCCCGCCTTTTTTGGCGGGTTACGCGGGCCGGCCCGACGGGTTTAGGCCCGTTTTCCACCCCTACCTGGAACAAGCTATCAGGGATGGAAAACTTGCCGACTTCTCCCACCTTATACGGGAGCCGAGGAGACGCAACCAGGACCACGATAGCGAAGACAGACCCCGCTCAACAAGGCGACGACAGGAACCAGAGGGTGACGACCACGGCCTCACGGTGGTAAACGTGGTAACGGCCAGGAACACTGCCCCAAGGTCAAGGTCGGCATGGAAAAAAGACGCCAAGGTCCTAGCGGTCTCCACCTCGTCTGTTAGGGGTCCCCGGGGCCTCCCACCCATCTTCTTCGGGCCAGAGGACCAATGGTTTGACGAGGCGCCAGAAAGCCCGCCCATGTTCATCACGGCCAAGGTTGGAACGGGCCTCGTCAAGCGAATCCTGGTAGATACGGGGGCAGACTCAAACATCATGTTTCGAAACGTTTTCGATGCCCTGGGACTAAGAGACGCCGACTTGACGACCCACCAGCACGGTGTGGTAGGGTTGGGGGACCATTTCATCATGCCGGATGGAATCATCTCACTCCCGACCTCCGTGGGACAGGGGCAGAAGCGACGAACAGTCATGGCGGACTTTGTAATATTACGAGATTCCACGGCTTATAACATCATCCTGGGGAGAAAAATCATCAACAACCTGGGGGCGGCCATTAGTACAAAGCTACTGGTGATGAAGTTTGTCACCGATGATGGATCCGTAGGATCCATCAAAGGCGACCTGGAAACGGCAGTCGCTTGCGACCACGCCAGCCTTTCTCTCAGGAAAAAGTCCAAAGAAGCATCCGGGGTCTTCCTTGCTGACCTGGACGCCAGGATAGACGACAAACCCAGACCAGAGCCAGAAGGAGACTTGGAGAAGTTCAGGGTCGGCGAGGAGGACGATAAATTCACATTCATAAACAGAAACCTCCTCCATGAGATGAAGGAACCTTTGATGGAAATGATCAGGGCTAATGCCGACCTCTTTGCCTGGACGCCTGCCGATATGCCCGGGATAGATCCCCAGCTCGTATCGCATCATCTGGCCGTCAAGGCGGGAACCAAGCCAGTGGCCCAGAGGAGGAGAAAAATGTCGCAGGAAAGGGCAGAAGAGGTAGCCAGGCAGACGGCCAGCCTCCTCGAAGCAGGGTTCATCCGGGAACTGGACTACTCGACTTGGTTGTCAAACGTGGTCCTAGTTAAAAAACATAATGGGAGATGGAGAATGTGCGTAGACTACTCTGACCTCAACAAGGCGTGCCCCAAGGACTGCTACCCCCTGCCTAACATTGACGCACTCGTCGACGCAGCGGCGGGGTACCGGTATCTGAGCTTCATGGATGCTTACTCAGGATACAATCAGATACCGATGCACTGACCCGACGAGGAGAAAACGGCGTTTATAACGCCAGGGGGAATCTATTGTTACAGGGTAATGCCTTTTGGTTTGAAAAATGCTGGGGCCACGTACCAAAGGCTGATGAATAAGATATTCAGTGAACTCATAGGCAAAACAGTAGAAGTCTACGTGGATGACATACTCGCAAAGACCGCGCGACCCGACGACCTCCTGAGAGACCTTGATGGTGTTTTTTCGTCACTAAGGCAGCACGGCATGAGGCTTAATCCGCTCAAATGCGCGTTTGCCATGGAGGCCGGAAAGTTCCTAGGATTCATGATCACTCAAAGAGGAGTGGAAGCCAACCCCGAGAAGTGCCAAGTAGTTATCCAGATGAAGAGCCCGAGTTGTATCAAGGACGTCCAACGACTTGCCGGGAGGTTAACGGCTTTATCCCGATTCCTCGGAGCGTCGGCAGCGAGAGCCCTACCTTTCTTCAACCTAATGAGAAACGGAATGACGTTCGAATGGACCCCAGCGTGCGAAGAGGCGTTCAACCACTTCAAGGAGATCTTAGCGGCACCACCAGTTCTCAAAACCCAAGAAACCCAAGGCCGGAGAACCGCTCTATCTCTACTTATCAGTAACCGAGGAAGCACTTGCCACAGTGCTCGTTAGAGAAGAGGGGAAGACCCAACAACCCGTTTACTTCATGAGTAGGGTCCTCCAAGGACCAAAACTGAAATACAGCAAGCTGGAAAAACTGGCGCTAGCACTCCTAGTCTCCTCCCGAAGGTTAAGACAATACTTCCAGAGCCATCGTATAGTAGTGAGGACGGATCAGGCGATTCGCCAAGTACTGCAAAAACCTGACTTGGCCGGTAGGATGATGACCCGGGCCGTCGATCTCTCCCAATACGACCTACAATATGAGCCCTGACATGCAATCAAAGCCCAGGCAATGGCAGACTTTCTGGTAGAGGTGACGGGGGACCCCCCCGAGGAAACGGGCACACGGTGGAGGCTCCACGTTGACGGGGCCTCCAACCAAACGTCCGGGGGAGCATGGGTCATCTTAGAAAGCCCAGCAGGGGTCATCTATGAGCAATCAACCAAGTTCGAGTTTCCAGTGTCGAACAACCAAGCAGAATATGAAGCTCTCTTGGGCGGACTAATACTAGCTCGGGAAGTCGGAGCGACAGAGGTCGAAGTATGCAACGACTCACAAGTTGTCACTGCGCAGGTAAACGGGAGCTACCAAGCCCGGGACCCTCTCCTACAAAAATACTTGGAAAAGGTTAAAGAAATAACAAGTCAGTTCCAGGAAGTCATCGTCCAACACGTCCCAAGAGAAAAGAACACACGTGCGGACCTCCTGTCCAAGCTGACGAGCACAAAACCAGGATCGGGTAACCGGTCCCTCATCCAAGGCATGGTGAAGGAACCAACGGTCGCCCTCCATTTGACGAAGTCAAGCCCCTCATGGCTAGACCCCATCACTAACTTTCTGGAACTCGGCAAGTTGCCTGAAGATGAGAAAGCGGCCAAAGTTTTAAGAAGGGAGGCGGCCAGATACGCAATCATACAGGGACAACTATTCAAAAAGGGACTCAACCAGCCCCTATTGAAGTGCTTACACCCCGACCAAACGGACTACGTGCTTAGTGAAGTCCATGAGGGGTGTTGCGGGCACCACATCGGGGGCAAGGCCCTAGCAAGAAAGCTCATCCGAGCCGGGTACTATTGGCCAACAATGATGAAAGACTCAAGGGAATTTGTCAAAAGGTGCATAAAGTGCCAACAAAACGCCAACTTCCACAAGGCACCAGCCTCCGAGCTAAGCTCTCTGACGACTACTCGACCTTTCGCACAATGGGGAGTCGACCTCCTGGGGCCTTTCCCGATCGGCCCAGGACAAGTCAAATACCTCATTGTCACCATTGACTACTACACCAAATGGGTGGAGGCTGAATCGCTGGCTACGATATCGTCCTCCAACTGCCGGAAGTTCATGTGGAGGCAGGTGATAACCCGTTTCGGTATCCCGGAGGTCGTTATCTCAGATAATGGGATCCAATTCACAGACAAGAAATTCATGGAGTTCCTCTCTAGCCTAGGGATAAAACAGAGGTTCTCCTCGGTAGAACACCCCCAAACAAACGGGCAGGTAGAAGCTGCAAACAAAATCATCCTTCTTGGTCTAAAGAAGCGCCTAGACAATAAGAAAGGAACATGGGCTGACGAACTCGCCTCCGTCCTATGGTCTTACCGGACAACCGAGCAAAGCGCCACGGGGGAAACTCCTTTTCGCCTAACATACGGGGTCGATGCAGTGATACCCGTCGAAATCGGCGAACCGAGCCCCCGACTACTACTCGCGGGCATGAGCGAAGCGGTCGAAAAGGACCTGGTCGAGGAAACAAGGGAGATGGCTCGCTTATCAGAAACGGCGCTGAAACAAAGAATAGCCCTGCGTTACAACGCTAAAGTCCTCAAACGAGATTTCGAGGAAAGGGACCTCGTCTTGCGACGCAACGACGTCGGCGTCCCGACCCCAGGGGAAGGCAAGCTGGCGGTAAACTGGGAAGGTCCCTACAGGGTAAGGGAGGAACTCGGCAAAGGTGCTTACAAGCTCGAAAGACTCGACGGCAAGGAAATACCCAGAACATGGAATGCGGGTAGCCTAAGAAGGTTCTACTCATGACCAGACGACTCGCCGACCTGAGAACCCAAACAAATAGTAAATACTCGCTTTGTTCGCATGATGATCTGCCTTTTTATTTTATCAAATACTCGCCATATTGATTAATTTGCTTAGCTAACGACTAACTCATACTTGTCAAAAATTTTCGTACTTGTCCACTACTTTCCTACGTGCGCCGCACATGAGCGCGCCTTAAAATGGCAGACCGGGACTGATCACCCCGGGGGCCATCTTCCTTATGGCCAGAGCTAACTACGATGACAACACGACCACGGCGATCCAAGCCATAACAAACATAAAACGGGAAAACGGGCGCGAGCCCACCCCCGAGAGAAATAACGACAACAAATATAGTAAACGGCAACCTGGCCAAACGACTGAATAAGTATAACTTATAAAGAGTCAAAACAAAAAACGAGCAATAAGTTGTTCAGCAAATGCGTTACAAAATATCCCAGGTTACAAGACCTCACTTCCTCGGCATGTCAACAATCTTTCTGTCCTGGATAGTCTTGAAAACGCCAATTGACGATGTGTCGAAATCAGGAGCTGCGATCTTTAGCTGAGCCTTCAGGGCATCTTCGGTCATCGAGATGGCATTCTTCCCTTGCTCCTTGGTCACTTTAAGCTTCTTCTTAAGCTCTGCGGCTTCGGCTTTAGCGGTTTTGCCTCTGAGACGGCCTGCTCCCGCTCTTTCTCCAAGACGGCAACCCGACCCTGAGCGGCATTTAGCTGACCCTCCAAGGTCATCTCATGCTCAAGCAGCCGGGCCACGGTCTCATCGGACGCCTTCAACCTCTCCGCAACGAATGACGCTTTCTCCTCAGAAGCACTAAGCTTTCCCCCATCTCGGACAGCTGACCCTGAAGGAGTTCAACTTGGGCCTTGAAGTCATTGTTCACTTTAACAGAGGATTGAAGCTTCCTCCGGAGCGCCTCCATCCCCGATAACTCGAATTCAGCCTTCCGAGCTATCACGGCTCCACGAAGCAAGGTCCGGTACATCCACCTCGCCTGCCCGGACAGATCGGTCCCATGAAAATGCTTCTCCGTCCCGGGTATCAGCTGTGATTCAATAAATTTGGTAGCATCAAAGTTCCTTTCTATTATAGTAAGGGCCCCTTCCGGGCTGGAAGACATCCTCTGCCTCTTGGGAGTATGGATGAGCTCCACGTCGCTATCCGGCTTGGAGGTAGAGGATGCGTGCCCTTCAGCGGGCCCCTCTTCACGAATAGGGGAAGCCTGGACCCCTGCAGTCTGTTTCTCCGACACGCCGGTATCCTGGGGAGAAGGCACAGCCTGATTCTCCTTCTCCCCAGAAGGACCCCCCGACTTACTGGCATCCTTTTCTTCGGCATTCTCATCGTCACTCGCTTCAAAGAAGGTCTTCATCAGATTCTCAAGACCAGTCACAGTGGCAGACATTTCCACTACAGCAAACAACAGGCACATTAGTCGTTAGATCGGGAAAAGAAAACAACAATAAACAAACGTAAGCAAACAAAGAAGACAACTCACGGATATAGCTCCTGGCGGCCTCCCGTTCACCCATAAGAAGATGAGGGTTCACGGGGTTCTTTTCAAAAATGGCAAAAAGTACGTCAGCTATTTGCTTATCTACAGGCGACAACCTCTTGTACGTCACCTTGATGAAGGGATTCGACCCCGCCCCAAAACTCCAATAAGTCTGGATAAGGCACTCCCCTTCCAACGACAACCAGAAAGGGTGACGACCTTTGACGGGACGAACTTTGAAATACTTGTCTTTAAAACCATGGTAGGAGTCCTCAAAAAGGCCAAAAATTCTCCTACCCTGGGCGGAACGGAAAGAGAGAAACCCTTTCCTCGCCTTCCCCTGTTTGGAAGGGTTGGTAAGGCTGAAGTAGAAGAGGAAGACGTCCACTGACACCGGCAGCTCTAGGTGCTCGCAAACCATTTCGAAGCAGCGGATCGAGGCCCAGCTGTTCGGATGAAGTTGAGAGGGGGAGACGGATATCCGGTTCAACAGCGCCATTTGAAAATCAGAGAACGGTATCCGAACGCCAACTTGTGTGAACATGGACTTGTAAAACCAAATCCAATCGGGGACACGAGGAGAGTGGAAGTTAAGCTCATAAATACGCTCGTGGGGGGCGGGAACAATGGTCTCATAGTTGGCCTCCTCGTCCATCCCCCACATAAGTAGCCGGCTCGCCGAAACTCGGTCAACTCCTCCAAATCCATTTGGTTGGGCGAGCTCCTTATATCGTCAGTCACCCAGGCGTACGGGTTGTAGGCCGCGCCAGATCCAGAAGACCGGGAAACGATGCGAGGCATACCTACAGCGGGGTACCACTCCGTTCGACTATGAGGTCGGGAGTCCATAGAAACCCAAAAACTACACCTTTTCAAACTCAAATCATGGCCGAATACGGTTAAAAGCTACGCCTATCACGCAAATCACCTAAAACCTACCCAGGAATGGTACCCCTCCCTTAATTCGTCTACCCCACCATTGGAAGGTCATTCGGCAAAAGTAAACCAAGCATGCAACAATCGCAAATAACAACTACGCAGCAGTAAAACATAGCGTAAACACAAGGGAATAGGAAGCAAAAATTACCTGAATTAGTTGTAGGAACTTGAGAGAAAAAAGGAGGCACGAGAGGGCTCGAACAAGGAATTTTGGATATCAGGGAGAGAGGAAAGTGAAAATAGCAAGGGTAGGAGGAAAAGAGAAAGAAACTGTTTAAAAACCACCACAAGGAGCGCGAAAAGAGACAGGGGCAAAATGGTCTTTACGCACGGGGTTTTAACTCATTATGAGCATTTAATGCTCAGCTCGAAGAACGAAGCGGCGAATGAACGCCTCAGCAGACCAAGAGACACGCGCACAAGAGACGCGCCTCTCCCACGGTCAGCCGACTCGGCGACAACGCACGAACAAGGACATCACACGCCACCGATCGCCTCACGACCATCACTGACGCATCGGGGGCACTGTTACGGCCCAGGATTCCCGCGGGTCAACCCGACCCGAGCTCCACCCGGCCCGACTACGCGCCTCTCAACCGACCCAGACACGCGTCCCGTACGGCTCTCCCGCAGCTATGGGACAGCGTCCTTGAAAATATGGGCCTGCCCTCCAGAGGGGCCCACTACTGACATGTATATAAGGGGAAGACTGGCTCTTCCCCCAAGGTACGTTACATCCCTACACCACCCTCATTCCGCCTGCACATATTCTGACAAGAGCGTTGGAGTGTCTTTGCAGGTGGCACCCCCCTTTTTTCTCACACGAAGTGCTCGGGAACTCGCACCCCCTGGACTGGAAGACTGTGACCCGACGAGCCCCTTCCTTCACAACAGATCCTAACCCGAACCGTCCGGTAACCGACCTACCGAACAGTATTAATGATACTAGAGAACTGCTAGAGTTGCTACCGGAGCCTCTACCGCCATCAAAGCCACCAACATCACCATCCTTCTTGTCTTGGTCTCAATTCTGTAATTCTTGAACCTACCATGCTTTTACCTTTGTTTTATTCCAATTTTGTTGATCCCTGCCAAGTTCTAATTTCATCTGTCAATATATCTTTGTTTTAGTACTATCGGTGTGTTTCTTCCGTTTCCTGCTGGTTCTAATGCCATTGCCATTGTTGCTGTTAATTCGGAATAAGTGGGTTGTCGGGTTTGATTCCTGAGTTTGGTTAATCGAGGTAGAGGTGCTTTTCTTAAACTCATTTTATTTTTGAGAATTATTATAAATCGATATTAATACGAAATGTATATCTTTGTGAATTCGTAAGTCTAAGGGATTGGTTTGAGTTACTTTGGACGATTGTAATTGTTTGTGTGGTTGAATTATTGATTGTTTGAGAAGATTGAATAATTTGGGTTTCTGATTGATTTTTGTTAAATTAGTGGTTGCCGAATTTGTTTTTTTGAGATTTGGAAATGTCTTGATATTGAAAATGAGTTTGATGTATTGAAAAGGATTTGAGACATTGGATTTGGATTGTTGATCTATCGGGAATGATTTTTGCGAATTGAAAATGATTTGAGATATTGAAATTGGTTTGATTTTGGAAATGATTTAAAAAAGTTTGAGGAATGTTTGAATGGGATTTGAAAAGTCGGGCAGAGTCCGAGTTTTAGAGGGAATGTTATCGAAATTTTATAAAAAATTAGAGATTTTGTTTGGATGGTTACTTAAAAGATTTCTATTTAAGGGTTATATGGTTTGATTTCGAGTTATTAAGAAAATGGTTACGTTTTAAATTTGATTTACTTAGAAATGAATGAATTATGTTTTGAATTGGGATTGTTGATGAACGGAATGAGAGGAAGGATGATGAGGATTGGTTTTAAAGTATGATTTTTGAATGAATTTGAAAATGAGATATGAATTGATGATGAAAATGAACTAAAAAGTAAATGAGACTTGCAAAATTGAAACAAATTGTTGACGCTCTGTACGTAAGATGTGACTGGGTAATATAACTCCCTGAGTTCTCGCATGGGCATGCAAAAATATGAATTTGAGCTTGGGACTTTGTCTCTCCTCATGGATGAGCTTGGATTTTTTCTATGGATATTATTGAGCTTTGGGATGCGTGTATAGAGGACTGTCCAATATGGTTAGCTACCACAACTAGAAAATGGATTAATACAGACAGATTTACAGACGGATTTAGTCTTTATTACAGACGGATTTTTGGTTACCAACGAAATTACCGACGGATTTTGTCCCTCTGTAAAAGTCCCGTCGGAAATTATTTACCGACAGATTTTTTTTCGTCGGAAAATTACAGACGGATTTTTACGAGTTACTGACGGATTTTCCCTCTGTAAATTTTCTGTCCATTTCCCAAAGGCGACAAACTTTCCGACGGATTTTCCGTCTGTAATTACAGACGGATTTTCCGATGGATTTTCCGTCTATAATTACAGACAGATTTTCAGACGGATTTTCCATCTGTAATTACAGACAGATTTTCCGACGGATTTTTCGTCTGTAATTTGAACATTGGAAAATCATCTCAGACTATGATTACAGACAGAAAATCCGTCTGTAAATCCGTCGGTAAAGTAAAATAGAAATTTTTTTAAATTTTTCCATTGCAAAATGAATACTTTAGGTTTATTTTTTAAATTTCCTCCATCAAACACACTGTAAATTGAAAAAAAAGAGGCCAAAAATCATATAGATAAACATAATATTCATTACATGATACCTATAAAATTGGATGTTATTTTCAACATCATTGACCAATATCTCACTATCTCAATAAAAAGATACCCAAAAAAATAAACCATTGACAGAACTATAACTATTTACATTACTCATTGACACCACTAGTTCCCTCATTTTCAACAATTTAAACAAACAAGATTTTATATTGATCCTATTACTTTTAGATTGCATACAGCAAAAGGAGCATTTGATCGAATATGTGGGGAGGACGAAACAGAAGACATTGGCTCCAATGGCTGCAGAGCTCTGAAATAATACAGATACAAACCACGTGCGATGATGAGGCATTAAGTTCGTGTAATTATACACAGATATTATGGAAAAATTAATGAGCCCGAAGAAAAGCTTACCATCAATCCTCTTGACCAATTCCTTCAACTTAAAAACAAGCCTCTGAATTCCTGGTTGAGCAAACGTGTAATGGTCTTACATACCATCCAGTAATTTTGACAAGCACCAATAGCAATCAGCCTCTATATTAGAAATTTTCTCTGCAGATAGATCAGACATTGACCAATTATCAATACCCCCTTGCAAGTGTTCTGATAGGAAAATCACAATCAGAAGACCCAAGAAAAGACCTAATCCAACCACTATAGATAAACAAATCACACAGAATTTTTTGAGAATCAGGGTGTGCTTGCTAACCTCACTGACTGTCACTTGGAGCAGAGAGACAGCTGAATTCTAAGCTATCCTATTCCACTTTTTTTTTTACTTCTATTTTTGTCCTCTTTGTGTCAATGAGTCTGAACTTGACTAAAAGAACACTCTGGAGAAAATGGAAAGCAATTCAATGGAACTAAAGATAACTCTAAAGAGAATAAAAGAATAAGAAGAACACAAACCGTCTTGAGACAAAAGGAACAATTCCAAAGGTCATGCCACAAGTAGCTAGAACAAACACAGAGAATATGATCATAACAACAACAGAAACACTCAAAGATCCAACAAGCCCAAGAATTATGCAGAGGACACCAGCGAATGTTTGGCAAAGCCATAAGGCCCAGAGCCTACCCCTCATTCCAAACCTCTTTGAAACTGCATCAGATATGAACCCTCCACCGGGCCTGGAGAAAAGATTCGCCAATCCGAAACTGGCAGCAATGATCCCAGCAGTGTGCAGCTTGAGATTGAATCTGTCACAGAAGTACTCAGCAGTATTCAATTTCTGAATAAAAAATTAATCTTTACAACAGCAAAAAAAAATATAAATAAATAAAGCATAATGCCAACAAAAAAAGTGTCAAAAAGAGATTAGCAAAAACTGGAACGTGTGTAAAATTCAATCCAAAATTATATATATAAAATTCTGACATTTTAGCATTTTAATTCCACTGAGTCCATGGTTTTTCCTTTTTCCTTTTCTTTCTTCCTCCCCCTCCGCTATATTGTTGGAAAGAAGATAGCTGTGATAAATTTTGTATATAAGAAGTTACATTATACACGTCACAGTTTATAAAGATTATTCTAATAAATAACCTTTGATATCATTGAGCAATAGATTTTGATTGCCATAGAAGAAGTCAAAGACATGTCCGCAAAATCTGGTGAATATAAAATAGAACAATCTGTTGTGGCTGTTAACATTGATTCATGTTAAAAGCTCAAAAATAGTCAGAAGAAACAAACGCCAAAAATGGCCTATCTGCTGTTGTTTCAGGTTTGAACAGAAGAAACCAGAGACAAAGATTCAAACAAACAAACACATAGACAACGCCCTTTTGCACCTCATAGCGGTTGAAAAGATGAGTCAGAATTGAGAAGAACTAAAGTTGTACCTTCTAACTGCTTGAAGTCATTCTTCAAAGTCAAGATCGAAAGTATCGTTGCGAGACTTGCCGTCGAGCTGTGGTGCGGGTGCCTCTGCAGAGAAAAAAAATGAACAAGTATATTTTGAACAAGTATATGTGCAATCTTCCTAAGCATGGCATATATGTGTGGAACTATGTCCTTCTATTTTGAACAAGTATATTTTCACAAACTATATAATGCTATATATAATTTAAACTTGTATTAATGAAAAATGAAAAGTATATTTAGGTATCAGTTTTCTACTTACATACCAGAAATTGCACAGAATTAATTTATCAAAATCATTGACTGTGATTTGAGAAATAAAAGAACAAAAACATAGACTCACATTTACATCAAACATGAATGCAAATCCTGTTTAGCAAGTACCTATATTTACAGAATGCAAATCCAAACATGAATAACAGAAAGACAGTATATATTTCATATTAATTTCATCTAGACCAAGAATTTTCAGAGACGAACCTCTTCTCTTTGTCTTAGAGTGGCATCCATCAGTATATATTTCATATTGAGCAACGTTTGTGATTGAAGTAGCCTTTCCTGTTCTTGCTGTAAAATCTTCTGCCTTTCAGGTGATTCAGGTGAATAAGAAACTAGCTTCTTGCTATTTCCAAGTCATTCTCTCATTAAGCTTATTCAATTTCAACAAGAACAGTCTTCAAGCTTTACTTGAAACTCTTAACACTGGCAGCTATTATGGAAACGTCTTTCACTGTCCTCATAACTTTAGAATCCTGTAGGCACCTTATTATGCCATCTATGGAAAACGAATATCCTTTTATCTAAAAATAAAATTAAAAAAAAATATATCAAAACAAAACTTACAGAGTATTGCCGCATGGCATATTCATTCTCCTCTCTACCTCAAAACTCAATGTTCATGCCTATAATAACACTTACCACGTTCTCTCTGAAGATGTCTATATTATAATTTACCTTCTGTTACACTCATCTCTGGCCACCGGCCTTTCTTGCTGAGCTTCCTAGCTTCAATTTTGTAGAGCTAAAATTTAAAATAGCTATCAGGTAATTTCTCACATGAAAGGGGAACTAAAAAAATATAAAAAAAACACTTAGTTTCTCACAATCAATTCACTAGATACCTGATTAGTAACACTGTTGCAGAAATATGCTTGGACTCTTTCTCATTTACAGCCTCATGAGTCCTCTTCATATGCTCTAAAGCTGATCCAGCGGTACTTACACTACAGATATAAAAATAAGACACTAAGAATTTTGCTAAAGGAGGACTTGATCAAGAAACCATGGGCAAGCCACTAACCTTTGCTGCATGAGTAACTCCATACGGCAATGCTTTGCTGCAGAAGTTCAAACAAATGTGCAAACTATATAGTTCAAAATTGCCTTATATATATTTAAAAAATATTTTAACATTTAACGAAATATCATGCAACTTTAATTTATTCATTACTAGTCACATTCTCTTTATTTGGACTTGACTATCACAGTGTCTTCAATCAAGCTTTTTTGCTTCAATTAATTTTGTATACTTTTTGTTTTGTTTTATATAATAGTTGGAACCATTAAACAATTGAGCCACAAAAGCAGAGTATGATAAACCTAGCTAAACTGGCGTAGAAAAATTGAGCCCTAAAGTTTATCGGCGTAATTTAAATAATGCATACCTGAATCGGCGTAATTTAAACAATTGCTGGTAGATGCTGTGGTTCTCTTTGGAGCAGGAACCGATTGGGATCGGGTCGAATTCCATTGATTCACTTGTGACAGAGCATGATAGAGCAGCGACGGTGACAGAGCAGCAGCGGAAACAGAGCGTGACGACCTTGAGTCTGAAACGCCCGCGAGAGAAGCGATATTCCGGAGAGATAGAGAGAGGTCGACGGCGAGACCAGCCGTGAGAGTGGTGAGACTCAGTGAGCTTGAGGGTGAGAGTGGCGAGAGAAGAGCGAAGAAACTCAAAGGAGGGTTAGGGGTTCTTCGTCGTGGTTAGGGGTTCTTCGACGGAGGCATTGCGATCTTCGACGGAGGCATTGCGAATGGAGCTCGAGAAAGAGGGGGGTAGGGGTTCTTCGACGGAGGCATTGCGAATGGGGAGTAGATTAGGTTTAAGTTATTTGTGAATGGAGCCCGAGAAAGAGAGAGGTTAGATTAGGTTTAAGTGTTTTTTTTCCGGCGGAAAATTTTAAATTACAGACGGATTTTCCGTCTGTAATAATTTAATAAAACTCAGTGTTTTTGTCTATTTAATTACAGACGGATTTTCCGTCTGTAACTATTTTCCACGAAAAAAATTAATTTTTTCGACAGAATTATAGACGGATTTCTTTTTCCGTCTGTAATTTATGCTAATTCATTTTTTTGTTTTCCGACAAAAAATTCTTCTGAAATTTTGTCTGTATTTCCGTGGGATAAAATCCGTCGGAAATATCCGTCTGTAATAACTAGTTTTCTAGTAGTGTACATAGGACAGACATTCATCATATGCATCTATGTGACATTGTTTAGGTGTGCATATTATAATTGATTTGCCTATGTGAATAATTCTGTTTAATTACTAATTTCTATACTTGATGTAATTGCTCTTGATTGTGTTTGAACTTCATTACTTGTGTTTGTGACTGAAATTCGTTGAGTTGTGGTGAATTGGATGTTGATTGAGTTATTTGGGCTTGATGCCGTGATTGATTATGTGATTGGTCGGAGGCCGTGATTGGTTTCTGTTGTGGTTTAGTAAAGTATGAAATATCAAGCTGGTTCAGCATAGACTTATTGAACCTATGTTTGGAATAGGTTGGTTATTTATATTGTTAGGAAACTTTTAAGATTTTTTTATCTGAAAAGGGAGTATTTTTTTTAATTTGATTTTGAATTTTTGATAGTTACACTATCGGTTTTCAAAGGATTCATAAGACAACGATAATAACTGAGTTTGAAAACGATTTTCTTATTAAATATCTTCTTATGACAATTCTGAAACTCCGAGGTGAGCCCGTGTGGTTAGGTTCTCACCCTCCTACAGCTTTATCTTTTCAGAAGACGAATGAAGAGGCTTATGAAGAGTTTAATCACAATTTTGTTTATACGATTTTGTTGTTATATTAGTTTAATTATTATTTATTTTTTTCTCGCCATCAATATTGTATTTTAAAAGAGGGATGGGAATTGTACATTCTATATGTATAATATAATCATACAAACTACTTATGTAAGAACTTCTATACATATGTATATGGCTGTCTGTTTTTAAGATAAAGTATTTTTTTGGTTTTTTAAAAAAAACAGCGATACGGTTTCGAGTTAAAAATTCTTATTTTATTATTAAGTATATGAAGTCGTAATATTTTTTGCTATCAAAGCGGCGCAGCTGAAAATGTCACATTCTGAGAATGGTACATGATGAATATTTTATATATGGAGTGCATTTAAGAGACAAAATTAAAGTACACGTTCTATATTTAAGAATGATTCAATCATAAAAAATTAAAAAGATATAATTTAATTAATTATAGATTTTATTTATAAAAAAGATGAAATATGAGATGAATTTGAGATATAATCAATCTATCATTGTTGGTTTAAAGATTTAAATAACTAGGTAAAGCAGCACACAAAATTGGATGATTTGATGTATTTTAGTGCCTGTTTTTTAAATTAGTTCTCTCATATAAATCCATTTAAAAATGAAATGATTGCCAAGTATATATTTTTAGAAAAATCAGAATGTAGTCAATTAAACCTTTTATTTATAGAAATAATCAATTAAAAGATATAATTGAGATATACATAATAAAACTCATCAATACGGATATAGAATTTTGAATAAGTGACGGTGGGTGAAAAACTCAAGAATGATACATTATATATTCGGTGCGATCGAGTCTTCAAATTAATGCGCTATTTTAAGGGATGAGTCAATCATGACATTATAATAAATAAACAAAAATAGAAGTGTAATCAATTAAGGTTTTTATTTATCTACTTAATATATTAAAATTGGATTTTTTTTCGACTAATAAAAGTGAAGTGTCGATTTCTTATAAATTTATTTTTCTGCCAAAATGAATGTACTATTTTTTTTTAAAGTTTATTTTATAATTAGCATTTAAGTAATAATGCATAATTATACTAATTTAAGAAAATATCTTTATTTTTAGAAAGTACTATTCTCATGTAATGAAAGCACTATTCTCTCTTCTAAAATTATTTTTAGAAAAATATATTTATTATAATTATATTACAATTAGCATTTAATGAATAATGCATGATTATACTAATTTAGAAAAAATATCTTTATTTTTAGAAAGTACTATTCTCATGTAATGAAAGCACTATTCTCTCTTCTAAAATTATTTTTAGAAAAATATATTTATTATAATTATATTACAATTAGCATTTAATAAATAATACATATTTATACTAATTTAAAAATATCTTAATTATAATTATATAAAAAATTAAACATAAATTTATAATTCTAATTGCTATAAATATGATACTAACGTTCATAGTGGTAAATTGATATTACAATAATTAATTTCTATAATTATTTTTTATATAGTATTTCTTTTTGGTTAGTAGTGAGTCTAAATCTAAGAATCAAAGCATTCTTTTTTTTTTCTAATCTGTTATTCTTATTTGATTGGACAATTATTTCTAAGGAGTTTTGTATGTCAAGTTCAAGTTACATCCCCTCCACGTTTTCTATGTTTGTCTGAAAATATTCGAAGTGGAACATATAATGAGATTGAATTTTCTCAACTTAGGTTCAGTTTTGAAAAATTCGTTCTAACCTTAAAGATGCAATTCAAAGATTGGTATTATATTTAAATTTTCTTCTCTTAAGCTTTTTGTATTAAAAATAATTTTATAACATATTATGATTTTTTTCAGAAACTACCGGCCTTCTGGTGCATTAATGCAATGTCATTGAGGAGAATAAAAGTCAATTTAATTTGACAATTTTAACAAGAAGATAGTCTGAATTTGTACGGATTCTAAGTGTTCGATCTTATGATGTTATTTTGATTGGTTGTTACGAGAATGACTCTAATCTATACGTATCTAAGAATTAAAATAGATTAAATATTATTTAAATAATTTAGTTCTAATATTGATAGTTAATTAAATTAGTTTTAAGAGAAATGTAATTCAAATCTTTTTTTTTATTTTTAAGTTTGTTTTTTTGGATATATGTATCACCTTTTTTTTGTATTTAGATTAGTAATGCAATTATTAAGAGAAATGTAATTCATTAATAAATTAGAATGATTAAAAGTTTAATTATATTGTGTAGACACATTATTGATTAATTAAAATTAAGGCGTGAAAAAAGAAAAAGAGTCACAATACGTGGTTTTACTTTCTTGCTAATATATAAAAATATGTGAAAGAAAAAATTAAAATATCACTATTTTAAAAAAATTGTTAATCACGCATATGAAAAGGGATTGAAGATTATTGATTATTGACTACTTGATTAATATATACTGGTAGTATAAATAAAAAACGGGTTAATACTCAAATTCGTCCCCGAAAGATTACGCGATCTTCATTTTCGTCCCTGAATGATTTTTTTAATCAAATTAGTCCCTGAAAGATAAAAAATAAGTCAAATTAGTCCTTCTGTCAGATGGGCGATGACGTGGCACGCCACGTGGCAGGTCAGTGACACGTGGCATACCTGTGACATGCCACGTGTCACTTGACATGTACAAAAGATTTTTATAGTCAAAATAGTCCTTAAAAGTCCAAATGTAAGTAATTTTCATCCCTCAAATTTTAAAAATTAGTCAAACTAGTCTTTATATAATTTTTTTTATTTTTCTTCATAATATTAAATTTGAAATATTTTTTGATATTACTAATTTTAATAGAAATGTAATTGACAAACAAAACATTAGTAATTGTATATTTTCTTCTTAAAAAATTTTTTCAATAAAATTATCTCTCTCTTTTAATTCTTCTCAAAATCTCTTTTATTATTCTTCTCAAAGTTATATGCTCAAAATCAAAATTTATGTATGTTAACCTAAACAAAGTTATACTACTATTTTTTTTCTACTACATATTTTTTTTTTCCATTACGGTATTACTTACATATAGGATGTAATGGTAGTGATACTTAGAGTCAAAATTCAAGAAGATCCACAAATTTTGACTCTAAGTATTACTATCATTACATTCTATACGTAAGTAATACCGTAATGGACAAAAAAAAAGATGTAGTAGAAAAAAAAATAGTGGTATAACTTTATTTAGGTTAACATACATAAATTTTGATTTCGAGCATATAACTTTGTTTAGGTTAATAAATACATACATTTCAATTTTGAGTATATATATATATATATATTCCAGCAAAATGTATGTAAGAAAAATGTTTTAGAATAGAAAATAATAAGAGAGATTTTGAGAAGAATTAAAGGAGAGAGATAATTTTATTGAAAAATATTTTTAAGAAGAAAAGATACAATTACTAATGTTTTGTTTGTCAATTACATTTCTATTAAAATTAGTAGTATCAAAAAATATTTCAAATTTAATATTATGAAAAAAATTAAAAAAATTATATAAGGACTAGTTTGACTAATTTTTAAAATTTGAAGGATGAAAATGACTTACGTCTAGACTTTGAAGGACTATTTTGACTATAAAAATCTTTTGTACATGTCAAGTGACACGTGGCATGTCACGGATATGCCACGTGTCACTGACCTGCCACGTGGCACTGATCTGCCACGTGGCACTTAACGTGCCACGTCATCGTCCAACTGACAGAAGGACTAATTTGACTTATTTTTTATCTTTCAGGGACTAATTTGATTAAAAAATCATTCGGGGACAAAAATAAAGATCGCGTAATCTTTCGGGGGCGAATTTGAGAAAATTATCTTTAAACTATTAGTATTATTAGTAAATTTTTAAAATTATTGACATATTATTAGTATATATAATAAGCAATAGTAAATTTTCTTTTATGTTTATCATTTAAAAAATTTATAATTTTCACATAATCTTTATTCTATTTTTTTTTCCATATCTAATAACTATTGACTACGATCCTATCAATAGTATCACCTATAGTAGATTATACGAAGAGAAAGTATGAAAAATAAAGACAAGAATTATAAGGCTATAGAAAATCCCATTCAAGTTTGACAAGAACAAGACGGTTTACATAGAAATAGTTCTAATAGATGATAAGATTAGTTGATTCATTTACTAAATTTTTTCAAGTAATGCTAAGTTCAATTTATGAATAGAGTTTAATTTTGATGCACTGACAGTGTAAAGCGTTTTACACAGTTGTGCAATCACATCCGTTCTTTTGGATGACCATTCATGCAGTCAATGTAAAAGGTATTTATTTTTATTGATGTGTCATTATTACGTAATTGAATACACATGTAAAACTACTTTACACTATGAGTGCATCAAAATTAAATTTTTATAAATGTTTGTAGTTCATATTTTAAGTTAATTTTATAAGTACATCAAGTTACAAGTCAAAGACAATTCTTTTTAATAGCTTTGTAAATGCTAATAGCTTTTATATTTAATTTATTTTACAATACGATAAAATTCATTGTTCAATCAAAAATTATTTGACAAAAATATTTGAGAATGAATTGGTAGAAAGGAAGGTCTATGTCTTCTCAAATTTTGAGATTGAGAAATTAAGCGGAATATATCTTCTGACTATACACACGTGCAAAATATCTTTTAAGATGGAGTCACGTATAGTACATACGGTCGATGATCGTAAAATTTTGGATAATCATCTTAATTTGCTTGCCCATGCTGAGATATTTAAACAAACAAATGAATGATTCTACTTATTTGGTACGTAATTAATTTATATTAACCCACACAAAATTATTTTCCTTTTGATTTTACGTTTTGCCAAAAAATTCTATAATAGCATCATTTTATCGATAACAAAAATTTTAACAGTTTATTTATGAAAATATTTAAAATTATATTGTGACTTTTTTTAAAGGTATATTCTTTTATTAATATACTATTGTTAGTTTTATCGTTTAACATAAAATAAATCAGTAAATTCTCTTTATTTTATACGCGTACAAAGTTATAATTTCTTATATTATTCACTCATTTGTCCTTAATTTGGTACTTTTAATTCAATTTTTTTTGTTCAATTAGATGTTATTGGATTCTTGACTAGAAAAGAAAAACTTATATCATGGTAAAAAATAGAGAGAAGTGACCAATCCATTGTGATTGATCTTCATAATTTCCAGTATATAAAATTTTAATATGAATATTTCTTTTGGTAATAATTATGTGTTGTGGTGCAAAATTTTTTTTATGTATTACTATTTACTCTCTTAATTCTTGCTTTCATTTAAAAATGAGAAAAAAAATAAGATGTACACTATGAGATCAATTTACAATCCAATTACTTGATCATCTATGTGATCACCAAGCAACTGAATACATAATTTATTCTCTAATTTATAAAATTTAACAAAGACATTGGTAAACATATTGATTTCGCATTTATTTATATATTTTATTTACTTAATATATATTAGTCACCAAAATTCTAATATATATTGTTTGTACGATACGTAGATATCTACACAAATTTTTTTATAGTAAATTTAGAATGTATGATTGAAAAAAAAAATTAATTTTTCGTTTATCATAGTAAATAAATATGCACAAATTAAAGAGCTAAATAATGACATAATTAAAATGAAATTCCATTTAATTACAGTAATAAATATACATATACATAAATATACATAAAAAAAATTATTTTTAAATTAATTTAAATTATAATTTTTGTAAAAAGGTTTTATTGTCGTTGAATGCCTATAAATAATTCAATATTGAATCTTTTCTATAGTGTGTGAATTAAATTTCTGAACTTATCGATATGAAAATACATTTTTATTTCCTGGTCTTCTTACTTATTCTTTTCATGGGTTTTGGTATGTACAAAATTTATCAAAATAATTTAATATAAAATTTAGCTAACATACCATGAAAATTCTGTGTAGATATTGTCTTAAGATAGGAGAAAAAATATTTAAAATGGAGATTTAAAAAAAAAAAGCATCTTTGAATCTTGTTTGTTAAAAATAAAGATGCAGAGACAAAAAAACAAAAATTTAAAAATTATTTTTGTTTTCATCTTTTGTCAAGATCTTGAGTGTTGACCATTAAAGTTTTTGGCTCTATACATTATTATGTCTCCTATTGAGTGGAAAAAAAATTTATAAATTTTTGTTTCTCAAATAAAATCTTTTTCTTTTCTTAAATTTTTGTCCATATGCTTCTTTTTAAATATTTTTGTTCTTGTATTTGTATTTCTATTTTTTTGTCTATATTTTTCTTTTAGAACAAATAGAATCTAAGGACACTTGTCAAGATTATTCTCAATAGAAGTTTTAAATTTTTTATTTTAATACACGTATAACAAATGTATTAAAAATTTAAATTTTATATATTTTTCAAAAAAAAATTTTCAAATTAGTAATAGCATATATTTTGCTAAATCCTTTATGATTTTAGTTATAACATGTTTTGTTTTTAGCAATTGTTATATGATTTTAATTTCTTGGCTAATGACTGTGTATTTTATGTAGGTAATAACCTAACAGAAGCAGCAGCACCATATGCATGCACAGGTATTTTGAGTGGGAACTATTGTCCAGACATTGACGCATGTGGGAAGGCTTGCGAGTTTTTTCATTCTAACGATTTGATCTTGGCACAATGTTATCCAAAGGTAGGATGCATTTGTACTTATGTAAATCCAGATCCAACTAAACCATGTCCACCTCATATGATAAACTAGAATAGTCATATACATTATATTATTTAGTTGTTTATCCTTTTTTGGCTGGCGTTCTGATAATGGTAAACAAAATAATGATGACTGTATTATATTATCTATCTATCTATCTATCAAAATAATAATTAAACCGTGGTTGTACTGTGATTTATAAATCCTTGCCTTTCTCATTTTACTATCATATGATAATTTTATTTTATCGTTAAATATTTTAATCAAAGAAAATTTTGAGTTTTATGTTTGTTAGGGTCTTTCATTGATAGACACTTTAATTAGTTTGAATATTTTTCTCTGAGTAATAAAAAGGTCATATCCTATACTAAACACAAATTGGATAATTGGATATGACTAGATACATATATATGTTGTTGTTAATGGTCACAAAATACTCCTAATTGCACTAATTGCATTGTGTTTATAGCTAAAGTCGTCGTGGACCAAATAAAAGTTAAGGCGAATTTTGTTTATTAAGAATAAACATATGTTCCTAAGGACATAAAATGTTCATATAATCCTGATGAATTTGTTGTCAAATTTTGCTTCACAGCTCAACAATAGTAATTTATGCTATCGTTAAAGTAAAACATTGTATAAATAACTGACAAATTTATCCACCGAATTTGAGAGAAAGAAATGTGATTAATTTATACTGACTTTACTATGAGAAATTTTAATGGTAAAAAAAATTACTAAAATATCTTGCTGGTAAGACAAAAATATTTTTTTTAAAAATTGACAGAAAATTTACAATTAGAGTTGGTGATATATGAACATTTTCTCTCCGTTATGCAAAAATGAAGTGATTATAGTAGAAGCAGGAAGAGAAAGTGCATCTAGAAATCTAGGACAAAACATCTTATCAAAATTCGATCTAATACATATTAAATCAATATTTTATCAATTTTTTTTCAATTTATTATAAACAAAAAACATGAAATTTGTTTAAAGTTATTTAATCTTGGTCGAAGTCTTGGCATAATAGCAATTCATTTGTGGCTGAGATCTTGACATAATAGCAATTTATTTGTCTTATGAGTAACTACATCCGATTTAAAACTTAGTTGAGACCTAATAATGAATAAAGCCCTTTAAATATTGTGTGCGCGAGTGTAGTATGTGTAAATTTATAATATTATAATAAATTTGTACTCATTATTATCTTTGTATAAAAATATCTTTATATCACTATAATAAATATGGTATTTAGCAACGCTAAATTTTGTAACGCTTTAAAACCATTTTCTTAGATAGTTTTATACAACAGTTTTTTATAATGTTACTGTTGAATTCAATTTTTCATTATTTTATAACAACAAATTAATTTAATTTGAATTTAGATTATTACTCTATACTTATGTTTTTACTTTAAATTACTACCTTGTCTTAATCCCTAAAATTTTCAATTTCACTACACAACACAAATCCTAATAATTTACCTTCACTAACTTAAACCCTACCCACACTAACACACACACACACACGGTACCTAATCCACCCCTCACTCAAGTCACACACTCAGACTCAACAAGCACACACACACACTGAAACAAAATGAAAGAAGAAAAGAAAAAGAAAGGAAAAAGGGGGAAGAGATAGGTCTGAGAGGGAGAGAGCGCCGGGGATGGGTGAGCTGCAACGGGGGAGAAGGGAAGAGAGAAAAGAGGGGACCTGAGAAAGAGGGAAGGCACTGGGGAAGGAGAAGCTCGCCGCCGCCAACTGCGCCGTCGCAGAGGAGAGACCGATTCCGTCACCATCGCCGCGCCGTACTACACGCCGTCGCCGCCACTATTTCGTCACGAGTGAAGAACGCGCGAGGGAGGAAACATAACCGCGAGGGAGCACAGCCACAGAGAGAGGAGAGGCGCGTCGGATCTGTTGCCGCTGGTCCGCCCAGCTGACCCGTCGCCAAACCACGTCACCGTCTGTGAAGCTGTCTCCGTCGCCGCTGCCGGAGGTCGCCATCGGAGCCTCCGCTCCACTTCTGTCATTCTTCTTCTTACATTGAGTTGCTCGTGCCTTGAAGCTCTTTCTGTAATCATTCTAGCTATTTGTGGTTAAGGACTATGATGTATAGATGTTGTAGGGTAATTTTATGGGTTTGCATGTCAAAAATTAAGGTTGTTGCTGAGCCACTGAAGCTCCTGGCCGCTGTCGGAGCTACTGCCGGTTAAGTTTGGGGTGGCTGGCGCGTCGTTCTTTTATTCCAGTAAGTGTCTCTATCTCGGAATCCTCGCCTTTGATTTTCTGTTATGTATTTTGAGGTTTCCACGATATTGATGTTTTAGGAGTTAATAACCGGGGTTACATGTTGGGACTTAAAGATGTTTATGCTGTGGCAAAAGTGTGCGGGCTATGAATTGAAGCTGCCGTTGACTTCGGGTCGAGAGGAAAGGAATTTCTTGAGTCATTTGGATTGTGGTTTGAACGTGTCGAGATAGGGGCGTTTTCTTAAATTTATTTTACTTTAAAGAATTGTTATAAGTCGATAATAGCATGAAAAGTATATTTTTATAATTGCGTGAGTCTTATGGATTGAATTGAACTGTTTGGATGGCGGTGAATATTTATTTGATTGATTTATTGAATTATTGAGGAAGCTGGTTATTCTGATTTGCTGTTTTGGTTTGTTAAGTTGATCATTGTTGAATTACTGGGAGAGATTTAATGTTGGAATTTAGTTTAATTTTGGAAATGTTTGATTTTAGAAAAGATTCAAAACCGGAATTTTGTTTGATTTTGGAAAGCATTGATATTTGAAGTCAGATTGGAAACGGGTTGGAAAATGTGGTTTGATAGGACCCTAAGGGTGGCATAATTCAAATTTTAGAGGAGATGCTGCCCAAATTTTTATAAAAATTAGAGATTTTATTTGAAATTGTTATTTAAAAAGATTTAGATTTTTAAGGATTTTATAAGTTGATTTTTGCTGTTGTTAAGAAAAGGGTTACGTTTTGGAGTTTGATTTATTTAGAAACGAATGAGTTATATGTTGAATCTGAATTATTGAAGAAAGTAATAAGTGATAAGATGAGAATGAGTATATATGAGAATGAAGATGGATTTTTGAGTATGATTTTTGAATAATTGAATGACAATGAGAATGAATGTGAAAATGAGATTTGTATTTGATTGAGATATTGGGTAGTAGCAAGGATGGTGGTTTGTCCCGCTTGCTCCAGGTCTATGTTTGAGATTTGATAATAATGATGATTGACTTAAACTGAATGAATGTATGTTTAAGATCCTGGATAGTAGCGGCAGTAGTGATTATCCCACTCGCTCCAAGTTGAGCTTTTAAACACCCGCCTAGGTAGTAATCGCAGTAGTGACTATTCCACTGGCTCTGGGTTAAGCGGGTAGTAGTAAGGGAGTTGTAGCTCAAACCCACTTGCTCCGCAATGGGTGTTTCTGTCTATGGTTAGCTACCAGGACATGTCGGGTTGGCTATATAACCGACAGATGATATCATCAGCCATAGGATAGGAATGCATCATATGCACTTGTATGCTTTGCTTGTGTTTGAATTTGTTTGGGTTTGCCTAATTGCTAAACTGTTATTAACTGCTATTTGAGCTATTTGCTGTAACTGCTATCTATACCTGTGTTTTCCTTGTATGTTTTGCCTGTGTTTGTTTCTGTTGTGGTACCTTCAAGTTTGAATATTGATGATGAGATGATGATTTGGTTGTGGAATTGTTTGAGTCGCTGAGTTGAAGGCTGTGGTTGATCATTTTTAGGAAACTTTTAATTTTCTTTTATAGTAAAAACTGAGTTTGGAATTTCCGGATACTCAATCTCTGAGTTTGAAAAATAATTTACCTACTATATATCTTCTTATAACGAATTATGAAAATCCGTGGTGAGACCATGTGGTTAGGTTCTCACCCCCTCTACAGACTTCTCTTTTCAGGAAACGGACAAAGAAGCTTATGAAGAGTAGTTGAGTTTAGCTTATGCGATAGATCAGAAGATGTTTTAGTTTAGTTATTATTATTCTTCCCTCACCATTAATATTATAATTTTTGCAAGAGGGATAGGAGTTTTGATATGTTTATATATTGGAATGATGTATTTATATATATATTATTTGTAAGTATTGTAGATTGTATTGAAAGGTATGAATGATTCATTAAATTCAATTTATGATAATAAATTAATTATATCAACTAATTGATTTAGTTAATTATTTAAATATTATACAATTTATTATAATTTCTATCAATCAATTAATTGTAATTCAAATTGAATGATTATTTTGTTACGAAATTATTATTTCCTAATCTATTTATAGACAATACATATATTAATTATAATCGCAAATTAAGCTATTTTACATTAAATGACTTATATAATGATCATCTCATTTATTATCATAAATGCTGAATTAAATAAGTCATTATTACTTTTAATTTAGAATTAAATGAGAATAAAACTAGAGATACTATTTTATTTGACCTTTAGGGTTTAATAAGTGTCACACTCAGATATAAATAGTGACTTCCGAATTTTGATCTCCAACATATCAAAGCCACAACCGTAACTCATTTTCCATAAAAGGAATTGCGATTCAACTCTATTAAGGATACAAAAGGTTTTTAAAGAATAAGGGAATGGTCTGAATTTGCACTAATTATAAATGTTCGAACTTACGATGTTGTTTCAGTTGGTTGTCGTTACGAGAATGATTCTAATCTATACGTGTCTAATGACTAGAATAGATTGAATATTATTTAAGTAATTTATTTCTAATATTGATATTTGATTAAATTAGTTTTAGAGAAATTTAAATTGTTGACTCAATTTATATATTATGACTATTTTTTTTAATATATTATTTTTATATTTTTTAAGTGCTAATAGCTTTTATATTTAATTTATTTTATAGTA
>NC_029792.2:8681109-8696065 GCF_000816755.2 Arachis ipaensis
TATTCAATGTGATATAAACAGAAATATATATATTAAATTAATTAAAAAAATTTAAAAATAATTAGAAAGATATAATTTTAATATATATTAGTCACCAAAATTCTAATATATATTGTTTGTACGATACGTAGATATCTACACAAATTTTTTTATAGTAGATTTAGAATGTATGATTGAAAAAAAATTAATTTTTCGTTTATCATAATAAATAAATATGCACAAATTAAAGAGCTAAATAATGACATAATTAAAATAAAATTTCATTTAATTGTTATTGAATGCCTATAAATAATTCAATATTAAATCTCTTCTACAGTGTGTGAATGAAATTTCTGAACTTATCGATATGAAAATACATTTTCATTTCTTCGTCTTCTTGCTTATTCTTTTCATGAGTTTTGGTATGTACCAAATTTATCAAAATAATTCAATATAAAATTTAGCTAACATACCATGAAATTCTGTGTAGATATTGTCTTAAGATAGGAGAAAAAAAATATTTAAACTGGAGATTAAAAAAAAAAGCATCTTTGAATCTTGTTTGTTAAAAATAAAGATACACAGACAAAAAAAAATTAAAAAATATTTTTGTTTTCATCTTTTATCACTATCCTCAGCAAACTAACTTCTTCTACCACTATTCTTGAGTGTTGACCATTAAAGTTTTTGGCTCTATACATTATTATGCCTCCTATTGAGTGGAAAAAAAAATTTATAAATTTTTGTTTCTCAAATAAAATCTTTTTCTTTTCTTAAATTTTTGTCCATCCTTCTTTTTAAATATCTTTGTTCTTGTATTTGTATTTCTATTTTTTTGTCTATATTTTTCTTTTAGAACAAATAGAATCTAAGGACACGTGTCAAGATTATTCTCAATAGAATTTTTAAATTTTTTATTTTAATACACGTATAACAAATGTATTAAAAATTTAAATTTTATATATTTTTCAAAAAAAAAATTTCAAATTAGTAATAGCATATATTTTGCTAAATCCTTTATGATTTTAGTTATAACATGTTTTGTTTTTAGCAATTGTTATATGATTTTAATTTCTTGGCTAATGACTGTGTATTTTATGTAGGTAATAACCTAACAGAAGGAGGAATAGCATGCGGAGGTATTTTGAGTGGGAACTATTGTCCAGACCTTCAGGCATGTTTGAAGGCTTGCAAGTTTTTTCATTCTAAAGATTTGATTTTGTCAGAATGTTTTCCAAAGGTTGGATGCCTTTGTACTTATGTAAATCCAGATCCAACTAAACCATGTCCACCTCATATGATAAACTAGAACAGTCATATACATTATATTATTTAGTTGTTTATCCTTTTTTGGCTGGCGTTCTAATAATGGTAAATAAAATAATGATGACTGTATTATTATATTATCTATCTATCTATCTATCTATCAAAATAATAATTAAACCGTGGTTGTACTGTGATTTATAAATCCTTGCCTTTCTCATTTTACTATCATATGATAATTTTATTTTATCGTTAAATATTTTAATCAAAGAAAATTTTGAGTTTTATATTTGTTAGGGTCTTTCATTGATAGACACTTTAGTTTGAATATTTTTCTCTGAGTAATAAAAAGGTCATATCCTATACTAAACACAAATTGGATAATTGGATATGACTAGATACATATATATGTTGTTGTTAATGGTCACAAAATACTCCTAATTGCACTAATTGCATTGTGTTTATAGCTAAAGTCGTCGTGGACCAAATAAAAGTTAAGGCGAATTTTGTTTATTAAGAATAAACATATGTTCCTAAGGACATAAAATGTTCATATAATCCTGATGAATTTGTTGTCAAATTTTGCTTCACAGCTCAACAATAGTAATTTATGCTATCGTTAAAGTAAAACATTGTATAAATAACTGACAAATTTATCCACCGAATTTGAGAGAAAAAAATGTGATTAATTTATACTGACTTTACTATGAGAAATTTTAATAGTAAAAAAAAATTACTAAAATATCTTGCTGGTAAGACAAAAATATTTTTTAAAAAAATTGACAGAAAATTTACAATTAGAGCGGTGATATATGAACATTTTCTCTCCGTTATGAAAAAATGAAGTGATTATAGTAGAAGCAGGAAGAGAAAGTGCATGTAGAATTGTAGATATTCAAATGAGACCATCTAGGACAAAACATCTTATCAAAATTCGATCTAATACATATTAAATCAATATTTTCACAAATTTTTTTCAATTTATTATAAACAAAGAACATGAAATTTGTTTAAAGTTATTTAATCTTGGTCGAAGTCTTGGCATAATAGCAATTCATTTGTGGCTGAGATCTTGACATAATAGCAATTTATTTGTCTTATGAGTAACTACATCCGATTTAAAACTTAGTTGAGACCTAATAATGAATAAAACCCTTTAAATATTGTGTGTGTGTGAGTGTAGTATGTGTAAATTTATAATATTATAATAAATTTGTACTCATTATCTTTGTATAAAAATATCTTTATATGTTTAGCCACCTAATTTATTTTGAGTCTTAATGTTTGTATGTATATTCCTATCACTTGTTTTTCATACGTACTCCCAATGTTTTGCTGGAAACACAGGTTTTAACTACCAAAAATGAAAAAAATGTTCTTGAGTGCTGAGCATATTCTATTAATAATAATCCTCATGGTAGTTGATATTTGATAACCATAATTCTTATCACTCTTAATGGAATTGATCAATAGAATTCATTATATTCTCTAAACCATTTGGCTTCATCGTAAACTTACATAACCAATAATTAAACAATAAATTTCTATATTCATGTTGGAGACATTAGGTGTAATCATATCCTGTTGCAATTTTGTGGCGGTTTTAAGAGAGGAGCAACTATATGCTCCTGTTGCAATCGCTCACTCGACACTAAGTTGATAACAATTTTTTCTTTATATTTGTATTACATTTGAATAAACACTTGCTAACTCCATTTTTCCAATAAAAATGCTAACTTTTTGGTACTTTTTTCTTAGATATATAACATAAGCATCCGAACAAAGATGAATTTAATAAGTAGAGTCAATTATTTAATCAAGGTGATTGCTCTCATACCCCAATATTTGTGATAGAATCCATATCCTGTATATGTGGACCAATACAATATAGACATGTGGCATCATTAATCCTAGTCAATTAATAATTGAAAAATTTTTGATTATAGTAGAAGCAGGAAGAGAAAGTGCATGTAGAATTGTAGATATTCAAATGAGACCATCTAGGACAAAACATCTTATCAAAATTCGATCTAATACATATTAAATCAATATTTTCACAAATTTTTTTCAATTTATTATAAACAAAGAACATGAAATTTGTTTAAAGTTATTTAATCTTGGTCGAAGTCTTGGCATAATAGCAATTCATTTGTGGCTGAGATCTTGACATAATAGCAATTTATTTGTCTTATGAGTAACTACATCCGATTTAAAACTTAGTTGAGACCTAATAATGAATAAAACCCTTTAAATATTGTGTGTGTGTGAGTGTAGTATGTGTAAATTTATAATATTATAATAAATTTGTACTCATTATCTTTGTATAAAAATATCTTTATATGTTTAGCCACCTAATTTATTTTGAGTCTTAATGTTTGTATGTATATTCCTATCACTTGTTTTTCATACGTACTCCCAATGTTTTGCTGGAAACACAGGTTTTAACTACCAAAAATGAAAAAAATGTTCTTGAGTGCTGAGCATATTCTATTAATAATAATCCTCATGGTAGTTGATATTTGATAACCATAATTCTTATCACTCTTAATGGAATTGATCAATAGAATTCATTATATTCTCTAAACCATTTGGCTTCATCGTAAACTTACATAACCAATAATTAAACAATAAATTTCTATATTCATGTTGGAGACATTAGGTGTAATCATATCCTGTTGCAATTTTGTGGCGGTTTTAAGAGAGGAGCAACTATATGCTCCTGTTGCAATCGCTCACTCGACACTAAGTTGATAACAATTTTTTCTTTATATTTGTATTACATTTGAATAAACACTTGCTAACTCCATTTTTCCAATAAAAATGCTAACTTTTTGGTACTTTTTTCTTAGATATATAACATAAGCATCCGAACAAAGATGAATTTAATAAGTAGAGTCAATTATTTAATCAAGGTGATTGCTCTCATACCCCAATATTTGTGATAGAATCCATATCCTGTATATGTGGACCAATACAATATAGACATGTGGCATCATTAATCCTAGTCAATTAATAATTGAAAAATTTTAAAATCTTAAAATTTAATGTATTTTAAAAGTGTATTAATTATTATTTGTATACAAATACGAATACGTATATACTTTAATCATATATGATTAACTATGGTTAAGTATTTTTGTTTATTAAAATTAATACAAAATTAAAATAAAAAACCTCTTCTCTTTCCCATCAGTGTTGTCTTCTTTCCAAAACACATACTAGTTATTGTTTTTTGTTCTAAGTTAGACTCCTGAACACCCAACCCTTCCGATCTGAACTTCTCCACCATCGTCGTTCACCGCCGCCGTTCACCACCGCTCACCGACATCGCCAGATCCCTTCTATCTCACAGGCATTCGTCGATCTCCATTTCTATCGCCCGTCGTTAGCGCCCCTGTTTCCGCCTCCAACAGCAGTGTCGCCGCCGTCTCTCACGTTCTAAGCCTCCGTGACCCATTGTTTGCCGCCTCCGATCCACACCGCGTAGCGGCGTTCTCCATCACCGTCGCTGACTTCCACACCCCTGATATTAGGTTAGGTGTTCATCGTCTGTTCAAACAATGAATTTCATTTATTTTGGTTATTGGGCTTGTTTTTTGTATGTTCAAACCGTCAGTTTTATTTTATTGATTTTTTTATGGAACAAATTCTCTGCCATGGATATAATTTTTCGAGCTTTATATCTACTATATAGATTGATCAATTAGATTAATTGCAGTATATGTATGATTGACTCTGGAATCTATCTGAAGTAATTACTCGCGTAATTAGAATTATCTTTTCAGTTGTTGAGCCAGTATAAGTTCATTGTTGAAGGCAGCTTCATCATTTACATTCTTAATTTTTTTATCTAATTTAATTTAGTTGTATTTGTCTTCCATCTCTCATGTCTACAGGCATTTAAAATATTTTCTGTTCAGTTTAAGTGTATCTTTTCTTTGATTATCATGAGTTGTGCAGAGATGTTATTGGTTTCAATCCATCATATCTCCATTGCCAATCTACAAACCACATCCAAATAAAAAGGAGAAAGAGTTAGCAAAATTAACCTTTTTTTTTAGTACTGTACAGACAAATGCTAGTTTTACTTTCAGTCGGCCAAAATTACCTATTTTTGTGAATTAGTCTGTGTGCAAGACAGAAGGAGCATTGTGGGCTACGACTTAAATTTGGATAAAGAGAAGAAGTTGGGGATCAATTATTTTTTTTTTGTAACGTATTTAAATGAGAAGTATTTGAAGTTTTTCACTTTTAAACCGTTTTGGTGAAAAATTTGACAACTGGCTGGATTCCGGTTCGGTTTGATCGGCCAATTGTCGGCCGGTTCGATGATCCAATAACAATTTTCAAAAAAGATGATTATTGTTTCTAACCGAATCGTAATCCTAACTAGTTCACGGTTCGATCAGTTTGACCGGTCAGTTCGAACTAATTTTTAGAATCTTGGGTTTAGAGTTTAGACTTTAGTTATTATAGTTTAAGGTTTAGAAGTTAATAATTAGGGTTTGGGTTTTAGACGTTGGAGTTTAGAGTTAAAGATTTAAACCGTTTTAGTCACTGGTTTACTGGTTTATTATTTCAACTGGTTCAACCGTAATTTAACCGAAAAAGCTAGGGTGCCTTCTAAAGCACAGAGGTGTGGAGCGGTGCGGCGGAACAGCTGGCCGGATTAGGGAGAGTGAGTGAGTGAGTGAGTGTCAATAAAGGGAGAAAGTGGATTAAGCTTCAGGACTTTACCGTTTTCTTTATTAATGAACAAAATGACGCCGTTTTGGTGATAAATTTGATAACTGGCCGGATGTCGGTTCGGTTTGATCGGCCAATTTTCGGTCAGTTCGATGATCCAATAACAATTTTTAAAAAAGACGATTATTATTTCTAACCGAATCGTAATCTTAACCAGTTTACGGTTCGATTGGTTTGATCGGTCAATTCGAACCAATTTTTAGAATCTTGAATTGATGGTTTAGACTTTAATTATTATAGTTTAAGGTTTAGAAATTAATAATTAGGATTTGGATTTTAAGTTCATACAATTCAAATCTACTAGTTCACGTAATTCAAATTTAAGCATATAGTAATAAGTTAAACCATTATTCACTTACTTGATTAGGGTTTAGGGTTGCGAAATTGGCATTTATAATAATATTTAATAATTGTAGCTTATATCTAGATGTTAAACAAATTTAATAAGTTTAATAGTTATTATAATAATGTCTAATAGTTACTAATAGGTTATTAGATGTAATTCAAATTTAAAACAAACTCTGAATGTTAAACCGTATACTCGTAAATTTACAAGTAAATTGTTATTGTAATTATGAGATATGTATTAATTGTTGATTCATTCAATTAATTGTTTCATGGTGAATCTCCTTCATAATTGCTTCATTGTCAATTCTAACGGATCAATTGGTGGTCAATAATTATTTTATAACTAAACCTCACATCAATTCATTATTAATATCGTGTAACACGTTCTGAGTAACCAAAGATATAAAAATTGATGCATAAATTAGTACATTAATACTTAACAAACGTAATATTAAAATTAATTTTGTGCTTGTAAATGGGTTTAATCTTGATCACCAAAATAAAAATCTTATACAGACCATATTTGAACTGGCAAATAAAATGTCGTCACATAAGACGTTAAAAAAAAAAACTTTTTGTATGTTCTTCCCTCTCGATACCACGACTTTCTGTCATGAGTCACTGCTTTCGATTTTCTTTAAGATCATGAACCTCTCCATTCCAAAATAGATTTTCATTAGGCACATTATAATAATATGGAGAATATGACTGGTATAACGGTGTTCCATTGTATGGATGATAAGGTGGAACGGAAAATCCTGGAAATGTAGGATACACAGGTAATCCATTCAAATGCTGATTCTGGAGCTTCACAAGATCTATTGGATTTTGTTGACATGTTTTTCCAGTATCATGATAATTTGGTTGTCCACTCTAAAAAATGACACACAACAAAATTTTAATATTTTATTAGTAAAAAAAAAACACTACTATTATATGTGTTGATGGTTTCAGTGGCTAAGAGAAGGGGGGTTGAATCTTAGCCCCCTTTTTGTGTTGCTAACGCTTGCTGAACTCAGAGGAGACTTTTCTGTTTTAGCTCGTCTCTGAACACGAGACTTTTTGTTTTTGCTCGTCACTTGCCACGAGACTTTTTGTTTTGTCTCGTCACTCGGCACGAGACATTTTAGTTTTTGCTCCTGTGCAGTAGAAAACAGAAATGGAGTTGGAGAGAAGAAAGATTACACCCAGATATATCCTGGTTCAGCTGCTAAGTGCAGTGCAACCTACATCCAGTCTCCATCACAAACATGATGGAATTTCACTATAATCAATCTGACTACAACTTGTAAAGTGCTAGCCCAACTTACAAGGGGATTCCCACAGAATCATGAAACACAACATAGATGAACAAAGGAACTCTAAGACATCTATGGCTTTTTCTTTTAATTTTGCACTCTCTGCCTTTTTCCGCTCTATGACTTTTTCATTACAAACCTCACTGTTTGCCTTTTTCCATGAGACTCAAGACATGACAAAATTAAACAGAAAAATACAAAACAGAATATATTGAAGGAGAAGAGAAAACTGTTAGCTCAGGTAGCTCTGAGAACACTGTGCCTTGCACTCTCAAATTTTCTCCTTGCTTCAAACAGTGGCTGTCCACTCTTAATATAGAAGAGGGAAGCCTCCACTTATTGAAGCCAACACCCAAACCAACTTCTTCCTCCTTCAATAAACAAAACCGGCTCGGCCACATAGAGAGAAAAGAGATAATCATGCAAAACCCAACATGCAATTACCTCTGGACCTTTTTTGATCATCACCCTTCATCAATCTGAGCTCTCCATCCTTGGCTTGCTCTCCAAGATGGATTTCTGGCCCTTGATGCTTCATGATGAAAATGACTTCATCTGCTTCAATCTCTGCCTCAACCATCACTTCGCCACTCTAGCTACTCCCTGTGGTGGTTGAGCAGAATCAAAGACAAGCCATGCTTCAAGAATCTCCTCCAGCTGGCCGAATCTTCTTCTTCCATTTTGAGCATGAAAGACTCAGCGTCCATAGCTTCCTGGACAAGGACCGAAGGAAGAAGAAGAAAGAGATGAGAGAGAATGTGAAGTTAAAGTAAAAGCAATTAAGTGAAAATGAAACAAGTTGATAGATTGTTTTTTACTTCCCTTGCTTTGAGTAGCGTATAGCATTAATCATAATGATTCCCATCAAATCAAAGTCAAGTTCTCTCTCATGTTTCCAATGCTAACATATTAGGATTTGAAATCCATTCTTAACAAGAGATGGAATCCGTTGGAGAGCATGAAGCCATTTAGCTTTCATTTAAACTTGGTTTCGGACCAAGCTTGGAAACTTTTATCAAAATAATGTTGGGCTTGGTAGCATTAAGATTTAATCTGGCCCAAATGATAACATTTGCTTTCCTGATGAAAATGGGATCAAGCAATGAACACATAGGAAGGCTTTCTTTGGGCTTATAGAGATAAAATATTATGGCCCAACTAATAAAACCATTTCAGCCAAAAATCACACAACAAGAATTACATGGGGCTGAAATTTAATTTATTGGGCTTGGGATCTTTCTTTTTATTTCGGCCCAATTAATAACCTGCAACACAAAATTATTAATTAACATATGTTAGTTGAAGATCAAAATTAATAATTTTGTAATTAAATGTTTAATAATGTTTAGTCATCACAAATATTAATTTAGAGTTTTCCAAACTCATCAATCTCCCCCTTGATGACAAACATTATTAAAATTGAAATGGAAAAAAAATTGAGTAAAGAATACTCCCTTTGTAGATTGAATTTTCTCCCCCTTTCAAAATGTCACATTGCTCCCCCTTGATGTATGCTTATGTTACCAAGGGAAGCACTCAACCTGTAACATTTTTAAATCAAGCTTCAAGTAACAATGTTATTTAGCATATTTTATGATGCTAAATGCTTGATTTATGAGCAGCTTTAATTGATAATCAAAACTCATTTGATATCATAAACTGATTTACTGCTCAACCTATTTCAAAAAATTTTCAAATTCTTTCCTGTTAAAGATATCAGAGCAAAACAACATGATGGAAACGTATTTGAAGTACACATGATCAAAATAAGGCAGTTTTAATGTATTACACAATTTAAAGGAACTGCCAAAAATAAGTTTTCCAAACAACAAGTTTATCAATGATGAATCAACAGCCAGGCATCAAAAATAAATCAAACATCATTATAAACCAAATGCAGTTCAAGCAACAACCATAGTGAATGCAATAACAACATGCATTCTTTGAACAAGGGTGATCATGAATTTTCAATTTTGAAAATTTCATCCCCTTTTTCTCTAATTGAAGACACCTTGTTTTCTACAGCCTCATTCAACAAATCAACTTTAAAGTACTCAAATATTCTAGTTAAAAATATACCATAAGGCAGGTTAGCCTTTCTAGTGCTTCTAACAGAATCCCACATGTGCCTAATCATAATATAACCAAAGGATATAGGAGTAGAAGTAACCAAAGCAAATAAGATGAGACGGTCAGAAAATGTTACTCGGTTGTGTGAGCCACTTTAGGGAGTCAGAATATGAGTGATGATTCGGTGAAGCAGAGAATTGACCGGTCCTAGAGCTTTATGTGTTGGAATGGTGCCATGCAATCTAGAAAGGTTCTCGCAAATGTGCTTGAGAACAGTTTTGTATGGAACGCCAACTTGTGTGTCCTATTTTTCCACCATGTACGCTCGCGGTCCTTCATCTTTGAACCCAAGGGCCACTCCAATTGTCTCAGCATCAAGGGCTATTTGAACCCTTTTGACATAGGAATGAAGGGTGCCGTCAATGAGCCGCATATTGGCATAAAACTCTCGAACAAGACCAGGGTAGACTGGTTTCTGGATGAGAAGCAGAGGCTTCCAGTTGAGAAGTTCAAACAGAGAGGAGATATTGATACCCTTGTTGGTGAGATTTTCAAGGCTAACAAGATAGGTTGTGCACAAATGACGCTTCTCCATAACCTCTTTATGAAACTCAAAAGAGGTGCACGAGTTAAATCTGCTTGGATCGAAGTGGGAGTGAGTCTTGCCATACTTGTCTCTGAATTCCATGGATTCCAAGTTTGGAGGTTCAGTAGTGTCATTGAGTACAAATCCCTGATTCTTTTGGGAGCTTTTTCTAGGAGTAGTTCGTTTCGGTGATGAGGGTGGAGGTGAAGGCATGGGAGAAGTATGAGATTCTTGCTCTTCTTCCTCTTGGGGGTCCTTGTTCTTCCTGTTTCATCCTCTTCCGGAACTCTTTTGGGCCACTACCTTTCTTCTCATGGCTTCGGTTTGTTTGGTTAGAGGTGAGGGAGAGGATGAGGAAGTAGAATGTATGTGGATGTGAGTGTGAGTTTGGGGTGTTGATGGTTTTTGAGAAAGAAGAATTCTTTCACTCTTTCTTGGCGCGGTTTTCTTTTCATGGTAATGGGGAATGAAATATGAAAGGTTGGGGGTGATAACCAAATTGAGAGGGAGAGAGAGAGACAAGGTGGGTGAACACATTTAATGGGGTTTGGAAAGAGAATATGGAGAGTAATGATCATTAGTGGACGGTTAATGACCATAATGGGTGGTTATTATCCAAAAAAGATTTCCCTTTTAACTTTTGAAATCCAAAACTGAAAAGTTGTTGCCTTAAATCAAGGGATTAGATGGATATAGGGATTTGATTTGACAATAACCACTTCCAAGGAGATTTGATGACACAAGAGGAAGATTCTTATTTGTAGAAAGATAACTACCATAACTGTTAAGGTGGGGTCAAGGAATTTTTTGGTGGGGCCCATAAAATTTGAATTTTGCGTTGCCTCCCCCTTGACCACAGCTCTTCCATTATGCCATTTATTGTTTCTCGTCCAAACCTACGAGCAAAAACTAAGCAGAGTCAAATATTCACAAATTTTCAATGAAGCTTAAATCAAACATTCCCAAACTTTTTCTCAAGCTACAGAATCTGTCTTCACAGAGGAGTTTTGTAAAAATATCAGCAATTTGGTCTTCAGATTTTACAAATTGAATATCAATAGTTCCCTTTTGCACATGTTCTCTAATGAAATGATATTTAATTTCAATGTGCTTTATTCTTGAGTGCAAAACAGGATTTTTTGAAATGTTTATAGCACTCATATTATCACAAAATAAGGGTATACTATTTGTCATCCTTTTCAAGTTTTGTGTTAGGATGCATTGGAGTACCCATTGATTTGGAGTTTTCTAGGCCAAACTTTTTAATAAGTTCTTTTGCATACTTTCCTTGGTAAATAAAAGTACCACTAGGAGTTTGTTTAATTTGGAGGCCAAGAAAGAAAGTAAGCTCTCCCATTAAACTCATTTCAAACTCACTAGTCATGATTTTTCCAAACTCTTCACACAAGGAAATGTTGGCCGATCCAAATACAATATCATCAACATAAACTTGAACAAGAAGTATATCATCATTAGATGCTTTAATGAACAAAGTAGTGTCGGTGGTACCCCTTTGAAATTTATTTTCCAACAAGAAGGCACTAAGCCTTTCATACCAAGCTCTTGGAGCTTGTCTAAGACCATAAAGAGCCTTAGTTAATTTGAAAACATGATTTGGAAACTCTTTATGTTCAAAACCGGGGGGTTATGCCACATACACTTCTCTATCAATAAATCCATTAAGGAAAGCACATTTAACATCCATTTGAAACATTTTGAAACCTTTATGGGCAGCATAGGCAAGAAGCAACCGAATTGCTTCCATTCTAGCTACCGGAGCAAAAGATTCATCAAAATCTATACCCTCTTCTTGATCGTAACCTTGGGCCACTAATCTAGCCTTGTTACGAACAACTTGTCCATCCTCACCAAGTTTATTTTTAAAGACCCACTTAGTACCCGTTACCTTCATACCATCCAAATAAGGTACTAATGTCCAAACCTCATTCTTGTCAAATTGAGCTAGCTCCTCTTGCATGGCCTTGACCCATGATGGATCTTCAAGAGCTTGTTTGACATTGTTGGGCTCCATTTGTGACAAGAAAGCAAAGTTGCTAGGTTCGGTTTGCCTTTTGGTGGAGGATCTTGTTGTTACGCCATGAGAAAGATCACCAATGATGAAATCATGAGGATAACCCCTCATAGACTTCCATTCTCTAGGCTTTCGGATAGGTGTAGAACTTTGATGAACTTCTGGTGGTCTCACTGTTTCAGTTGCTCGTGCCTGTTCAGGAGACAATGGAAGTGTCTCCTCCAATCTGACGAGACAGAACCGGACTGACAGATTCTTCATTCTGGACAAATTTGGGATTTTCTTTGCTTGTTCCATCCTCTTCACAATCTGAATCAATATCCTTCACAATACTGGGAATTGAGTTAGAATCATAAAAAGTAACATGTATGGATTCCTCTATTGTCCTATGCTCCTTGAGATAAACTCTATAGGCCTTGCTTGTGGTGGAATATCCAACAAACATTCCTTCATATGATTTTGGATCAAATTTTCCAAGGTTTTCCTTATTGTTAAGTACAAAACATTTGCATCCAAAAACATGAAAATACTTAAGATTTGGAGGGGTTCATTTCCATAGCTCATATGGTGTTTTCTTTAACCCTTTTCTAATGATTGTTCTATTCAAAATATAACATGCTGTGTTCACAGCTTCAGCCCATAAGAATTTAGGAATTTCACTCTCACATAACATAGTCCTAGTCATTTCTTGAAGGCTTCTATTCCTTCTTTCAACCACCCCATTTTGTTGGGGGGTTCTAGGGCATGAAAAATTATGAGAAATCCCTAAGTCATCACAGAATTTTTCAAAATCTTGATTTTCAAATTCTCTTCCATGATCACTTCTCAAATGGGCAATTTTTAAATCCTTTTCATTTTGAATTTTCTTACAAAGGGTGGAAAAAACATGAAAGGCATCATTCTTATGAGTAAGGAAAAGTACCCAACCAAATCTAGAGTAATCATCTACCACCACAAGACCATAATGTTTACCTCCTAAACTTTGAGTTCTAGTAGGACCAAAAAGATCAATATGTAACATTTCCAATGGCCTTTTGGTTGAGATTCCATCTTTTGATTTAAAAGAGGATTTTACTTGTTTGCCTAATTGATAAGCGTCACAAGTAAGATCCTTATCAAACTTGATGTTTGGGATTCCTCTAACCAAATTTCTTTTGACTAGCTTAGAAATTTGATACATGCTAGCATGTCCCAACTTTCTATGCCAAAGCCATTTTTTAGATTCAAAAGATGTAAAGCATGTTACATTTTGTTCCTTTAAATCCTCAAGAGTCAATTCATACACATTGTTACATCTTTTAGCTTCAAGAAGAACATTCCCAGTTTTTTCACACACAACTAAACAAACAAATTTCTTAAAGATAACTTTAAAACCCGAATCACAAAGTTGACTAACACTAAGCAAATTATGTTTCAAGCCATGTACAAGGAGAACATCATTTATACAAGAAGAAAAATTTTTACCAACTTTCCCAACAGCCACAATTTTTCCTTTTGCATCATCACCGAAAGTGACAAGTCCTCCATCATAGTCATCAAGCTTTATGAAGAAGGTTACCTTTCCGGTCATATGCCTAATATGAAGAAGGTTGCCTTTCCGGTCATATGCCTAGAGCATCCGCTGTCCATATACCACACATTTTCCTTCCTTTTGGAATGAAAGACTACCTGATCTATGTGGTCTGCCATGAGACATGTTTGTGACTTGGTCTCGGTTTCTTCATCATCATCATTAGAGTCATTCTCCAAGTCTTCCCATGTGGCCATCAGTCCTTTCTTCTTTCCTCTTTTCGGTTTTTCCTCCTTCTTCAGCTTGGGACAATCAGATTTGAAATGCCCCATTTCCTTGCAATTATAGCAAGTTACCTTGCTAAGGTCTTTCTTTACTCTCCTTGTGCTGCTGCCTTTGCCTTTGAGCTTAGCCATTTTCCTGAATTTTTTTGTAAATAAAACAAACTCATTTTCAGAAGAGTTATCACTGGATTCATCATCCAGAGGGTTAGTCACAGAAGAAAATGCAATTCCTTTCTTTTTTGTATCCTTTTTCAAATAGGTATTTTCAAAAGCAAGAAGATTTCCTCTCAAATCATCAAGTGTCATAGAGTCTAAACCACTGCTTTCAGAAATAATTAAAGCTTTAGTTTCCCACTCTTTTGTGAGACACCTCAACACTCTTCTCACTAGCACAGAATCAGAATGTGTAATTCCCAGAGCATCTAAGCCAACAATGATAGCATTGAACCGTTCGAACAGTTCATCAATGGACTCTCCTTCCTTCATTGCAAACATTTCATATTCTCTATTTAGCATATCTGTCCGAGTCTTCTTGACAATGGTGGTTCCTTCATGGGTGATTAGTAATTTGTCCCAGATTTTCTTTGCCGTTGTGCATCTTGATACCCGTCAGTACTCCTCGAAGCTGATAGCACAATTGAGCAGATTTATTGCCTTGGCATTTAACTCCACCTTCTTCCTATCTTCCTCGGTCCATCTTGCTTCTGGTTTGAGAGAAACAACTCCTTCTGCACTTGTGATAGTTGAAAATTGAGGCCCTTCGAGAATAATCTTCCAAAGTCTGTAATCCACTACCTGTACGAATATCTTCATCCTCTCCTTCCAATAGGTATAATTTTT
>NC_029792.2:8696448-8710943 GCF_000816755.2 Arachis ipaensis
TTGCTTGATTGACCTTCAGTCAGATTGTATGACACCACATTTGTGCCACTGTTTTCTGCCATGAGGATCTTTACTCCAAGCTGCAAAGCTTGATCTCTTTGAGACCAAGCTCTGATACCAATTGATGGTTTCAGTGGCTAAGAAAAGGGGGGGTTGAATCTTAGCCCCCTTTTTGTGTTGCTAACACTTGCTGAACTCAGAGGAGACTTTTCTGTTTTAGCTCGTCTCTGGACACGAGACTTTTTGTTTTTGCTCGTCACTTGCCACGAGACTTTTTGTTTTGTCTCGTCACTCGGCACGAGACATTTTAGTTTTTGCTCCTGTGCAGTAGAAAACAGAAATGGAGTTGGAGAGAAGAAAGATTACACCCAGATATATCCTGGTTCAGCTGCTAAGTGCAGTGCAGCCTATATCCAGTCTCCATCACAAACATGATGGAATTTCACTATAATCAATCTGACTACAACTTGTAAAGTGCTAACCCAACTTACAAGGGGATTTTCACAGAATCATGAAATACAACATAGATGAACAAAGGAACTCAAAGACATCTATGACTTTTTCTTTTAATTTTGTACTCTCTGCCTTTTTCCGCTCTATGGCTTTTTCATTACAAACCTCACTGTTTGCCTTTTTCCATGAGACTCAAGACATGACAAAATTAAACAGAAAAATACAAAACAGAATACATTGAAGGAGAAGAGAAAACTGTTAGCTCAGGTAGCTCTGAGAACACTGTGCCTTGCACTCTCAAATTTTCTCCTTGCTTCAAACAGTGGCTGTCCACTCTTAATATAGAAGAGGGAAGCCTCCACTTATTGAAGCCAACACCCAAACCAACTTCTTCCTCCTTCAATAAACAAAACCGGTTCGGCCACATAGAGAGAAAAGAGATAATAGTTGATGAACATTGCTTCCATTGTTTCCTGGACAAGGACCGAAAGAAGAAGAAGAAAGAGATGAGAGAGAATGTGAAGTTAAAGTAAAAGCAATTAAATGAAACAAGTTAATAGATTGCTTTTTACTTCCCTTGCTTTGAGTAGCGTATAGCATTAATCATAATGATTCCATCAAATCAAAGTCAAGTTCTTTCTCATGTTTCCAATGCTAACATATTAGGATTTGAAATCCATTCTTAACAAGAGATGGAATCCGTTGGAGTTCATGAAGCCATTTAGCTTTCATTTAAACTTGGTTTCGGACCAAGCTTGGAAACTTTTATCAAAATAATATTGGGCTTGGTAGCATTAAGATTTAATCTGGCCCAAATGATAACATTTGCTTTCCTGATGAAAATGGGATCAAGCAATGAACACATAGGAAGGCTTTCTTTGGGCTTATAGAGATAAAATATTATGGCCCAACTAATAAAACCATTTCAGCCAAAAATCACACAACAAGAATTACATGGGGCTGAAATTTAATTTATTGGGCTTGGGATCTTTCTTTTTATTTCGGCCCAATTAATAACCTGCAACACAAAATTATTAATTAACATATGTTAGTTGAAGATCAAAATTAATAATTTTGTAATTAAATGTTTAATAATGTTTAGTCATCACAAATATTAATTTAGAGTTTTCCAAACTCATCATGTGTATTCCATTTAGGATACAAACCTTATGCGCATTACGTATATTAGAACACATTCGTTTATACTTTTTGGACTTTAAACTTGTGTCATCAACTCTTGTATCCTACATACAGGCATCTCACATGACATGATTAAGTAAGTACAATTTTAACTAAATAAAAACAAAATATATATCTAATGAAGTCTAAAAGTAAAATGTATATATAATAAAATTGCTACAAATTACTGTTTTTTAAAAAAATTTACAAAAGTTATATACAAGACTTCAAGTTCACATTAACATACCTTGGTAGCCTTAACTCCATTCTTATTTTTTTGTGTAGCTAATTTATTTGTTCCATTGTCATTAAAATATCTGTGATCTACACTCTGAACATTGCTCTCATCATTTCTTTGGTGATTTATTTCTTCTTCAGAATAACTCTACAATACAATAAAATACATTAGACAATATTTAAATACGTAGATAAATAATCTTTAAAAATTTTGATAAAACAGAAAATTAAAATTACCTTCTCATCATTGAGTTCATCACTCGATTGGTGATGACCAGTATGTAGGACGTCTCTACTGTATAATTCTGGACACCTTCGAATCGTATGACCACGACGTGTACAATGAGAACACTTACGAGATTTTATTGCCCATCTATTTTGACGAGGGGCTCCCTTCGTCTTTACAACAGTTGGGTCACCGACCATACACACATTAGAAAGAACATTTGAGTCAGGATCGCGCCTCTTTTTAAGTTTTTGGATTAGTCCAAAAATGTCATCTCTAATCTCCATGAAGTCATCTCGGTTCTTTGATGCCGACTCACATAATGTGAAGCATAGTGTTGCTAGAGCACCATATCTAATACCAGCAATATTTTCAGAGTCAGTTTCTGCGGATGTAACTGAACATACATAATCCTTCTTAGCATTTTTAGTCCACCTCGTGCAGACAAGAGTATCAGGAATGATATCGATGTGGTCATGTCTCATAGTACAAAAAATATGACAACATGGAATGTCACGACTTTTAAACAGACGACAATCACAAGCAAATTTTTTAGTGGCTTTATCATATTGTACTTCACATTCCCTCCTGGGTTGCCTATATTTATTTATTCTCACCTTAACTTCATTGTTGCTTACTGAATGTGTAACATTTAATTTGCCAGCTTCTTCTATCTCACACCGAACCTCTTTAAACATGCTTCTGGTGAAAATATCGGCCGCTTGCTTCTCAATGTCTTGAAGACACGTGGTCAACACAGGAGTTGTAAACAATGATTTAAAATCGGATAAGAGTTCATTTGTCCGATACTGCGTCAATGCTTCATTAAAGTTGTGTATCAATTCCAAAAGGTAGCACTTTTTACTAATGTAATTCTTTATCAAGGAGTGGATACCTTCGCATTGTGACGTAGTCCTGATTCCACCGAAAAATTTATCATTTAAATATGAGGAAGCCCACATTTCTTTGATCCCGTATGTCTTTTGCAACCATTCATTCCCAGAAAGCCCGTACTCGGATATCAAGTTATGCCATCTTCTCTCAAACTCTTCAGGAAAAAAATTTCCATACATTAGGTGCTTTAACCCATCTAAGAATTTTGAATTCTTTATAGCTTCACAGGCATTACGGTAGAGATGCCATGCACAAAGACGGTGTGCAGCGTTTGGAAGAACTTCTTTTATTGCCTCCCTCATTGCAAGATCTCCATCTGTCACCACAGCTATAGGTTGTTTATTACCCATTATCTCCATGAACATATTCAACACCAAAACATAGGTTTCCCGCTTCTCATCGGATAATAAACCACAACCAAAAATGCATATTTGTCCATGATGATTTGTTCCTGAGAAGACAACCAACGGCCTATTATACTTATTTTTTGGTATGTCGTGTCGAAGACTAACACATCACCAAAACATTGGTAATCAGTGATGCTAGATCCATCAGCCCACACTAAATTATCAAGCTTACCATCCTTCAAAGTAAACTTCCCTTGCAATAGTGGATCTTCATCTGCCTTAGAAATTAGGTAACTCAATGCTGCATGTGCATCACCATCTTTTATCTTTGCACGCCTCGATCTGTCAAAATGATTGTATAGATCTTTTTTTGTGAATCCCGCCCTGTTCGGACCTCCTTTTTGTGCCACCATGAACCCCATTATATGACAAGTTCTAACACCATAAAAGTGCAAACTATCAGCCTGTGCTTTATCAGCGTCAGTCATTGTTCGATATGCTGGAACAAACTGGATATACTTAGGTGGGATGAGGTCATGGTTGTGAGTCTCTTCAAATTTGGTGACCCACCACTTTTGTAAAATCAAGTCATAGTGAAATCTAATCTTTGCTTAACACATTACACGTGTGATTGGCTTGTGATCCTTTTTTCTGTTCTCCATCTCCAAGTACTTTTTTCTACGTGTACCCTCTCTGTTACAAACCATCTGTCGTATATTAAGGTTTCCATTGAAATCTTGTCCTTTTTCGTCAAGTCTCGCAACAAAACCGTGCATTTTAGCATAATTTCTATAAAAATCACAACATTGATCAACGGTGTCAAACTCAATACCCCACATGTCATCATAGCTTAATTCGTTTAACTTCTTCTCAACTTCTTGAATTTTATAGCTACAATTCGACACCTCCATGGATTCACTAAATTTACCCTCATTGTTGATAAGATATTCCTCCTCCTTATCAGAACTACTATCATACCCAAAACACAGCTCATCATATTCGATAGACTCCTTTAAGTTCTTATTGTCATAATACTTTTTCAAAAGAATGATTTTAAAAAAGTAATAATAGTGAGATTATGTGATAATTTTTTTATTAAATATAAAAAATAATATAAATACATAAAAAATATTTGTTAGTAATTACACGTATATTAAAAATATTTGTTAACTATGAGTATTATTATTCAAGTAAATAATATACAATTTAACTTTTCAACTTTACTTGAAAAAATTCTTAAATGAGATAATATTTTATTTTCTCCAAATTTAAGTCGTAGCCCACAATACTCCTTCTGTCTTGCACACAGACTAATTCACAAAAATAGGTAATTTTGGCCGACTGAAAGTAAAACTAGTATTTGTTTGTACAGTACTAAAAAGAATAAGGTTAATTTTGTTAACTCTTTCTCCTTTTTATTTGGATGTGGTTTGTAGATTGGCAATGGAGATATGATGGATTGAAACCAATAACATCTTTGCACAGCTCATGATAATCAAAGAAAAGATACACTTAAACTGAACAGAAAATATTTTAAATGCCTATAGACATGAGAGATGGAAGACAAATACAACTAAATTAAATTAGATAAAAAAAATTAAGAATGTAAATGATGAAGCTGCCTTCAACAATGAACTTATACTGGCTCAATAACTGAAAAGATAATTCTAATTACGCGAGTAATTACTTCAGATAGATTCCAGAGTCAATCATACATATACTGCAATTAATCTAATTGATCAATCTATATAGTAGATATAAAGCTCGAAAAATTATATCCATGGCAAAGAATTTGTTCCATAAAAAAAATCAATAAAATAAAACTGACGGTTTGAACATGCAAAAAACAAGCCCAATAACCAAAATAAATGAAATTCATTGTTTGAACAGACGATGAACATCTAACCTAATATCAGGGGTGTGGAAGTCAGCGACGGTGATGGAGAACGCCGCTACGCAGTGTGGATCGGAGGCGGCAAACAATGGGTCACGGAGGCTTAGAACGTGAGAGACGGCGGCGACACTGCTGTTGGAGGCGGAAACATGGGCGCTAACGACGGGCGATAGAAATGGAGATCGACGAATGCCTGTGAGATAGAAGGGATCTGGCGGTGTCGGTGAGCGGTGGCGAACGGCAGCGGTGAACGGCGATGGTGGATAAATTCAGATCGGAAGGGTTGGGTGTTCAGGAGTCTAACTTAGAACAAAAAACAATAACTAATATGTGTTTTGGGAAGAAGACAACGCTGATGGGAAAGAGAAGAGGTTTTTTATTTTAATTTTGTATTAATTTTAATAAACAAAAATATTTAACCATAGTTAATCATATATAATTAAAGTATATACGTATTCGTATTTATATACAAATAACAATTAATACACTTTTAAAATACATTAAATTTTAAGATTTTAAAATTTTTCAATTATTAATTGACTAGGATTAATGATGCCACATGTCTATATTTTATTGGTCCACATATACAGAATATGAATTCTATCACAAATATTAGGGTATGAGAACAATCACCTTTAATCAAATATCAAAGGATAATCTAAATACCTGTAAAACAATTCTCAAATTTTAGGAAGAACATATAACTAACAAATTTTAAATATGAGTTCATCTATATATCTTGCTATCTAACTTCTATATCATCTTCCGTTGGCAAAATCCCGACCACATTCGGGAAGTTGTTTTAGTTAACAACTAACGATGATGTCATTTTTAAAATAAGAAAATGTGGACTGTTTCTTAAATCTTATAAAAACTAACTAATTAATCTAATTCCAAAATTCTAATTAATACTAAATTAGCTTAATTTATTTAAATTTAACTCTAAATTACTCTAACTTTAACTCTAAACTAAACTTTAAACTAATTTATCTAAACTAACCTAATTAACCAGCTTGACCTAATCTAAATCAAATCCAAATTACTCTAAACAAAACAATTTCACAACAAATAATTTATAAATAAGAATTAAAATTCTATGCCTTAATTAGAAATAAAAATTACGTCATTACTCTAAATTAATTACAAAACTAATTATTCTAAATTAATTACTCTAAATTTAACATATATCACAATTTTATAATAACTCATTACTCACTTACCTAGAGACAATAACAACACAAAAGACTTTTTTAGCATGGTGACAGCAGTAGTGGTCATCCCTGGTGCAAAGTAGATGAGTGTAAGGTTAAGGTTTAACAAGGCCAACAATGTAAAAAAATAGAAGAAGAAATGGACGTGTCGCAGCTGCTAGAGGCAAGCAACAATGGCATATGGCGGCTGCAGCAACTTGCAGGGGAGACAACGCTACAGCCAAGCACTGAAAGAAGTTTCCAGTGGACGTTCTTCGACAACGAATGGTGGCAATGATGGGGATGATAGTGAGAGAGAAAGAGAGGAAGAGAGAAGTGAGGTTGATGATGTTGTAAAAATAGGAGGATGGTTCACAAATTCAAATTTATAGTTAATTTTATTAGCGAAAAAATCTGCTGGTAATGTTTACTCCATGACCAAAACCACATGTTTTATTTAATTGTCTTAGTATCGGATTTTTCGACCCTAAATCCGATAATAAAATATGCGTCCACTAAATTTTTTTTTGTATCATTTGTTATTGTCAAATTTAGAATAAAAAATATAAATTTAATAGTAATGTATCATAGATGACAAATTTAGTTTTGAAATCCTCAACAAATCTGTTGATAAATCTAACAATAATCAACATTTTTTGATAATCTTATAAAATAATATATTATTTAAAATTAATACAAAATTATCAACTCTCTAATAAAGTTCATGACATTGTTATGTTTTTCATTGAGTGCCTATAAATATCTAAAGACCAATCTTTTATAAGATTAAGACACGACCGTTAAGAAAAAACGAAAATAAAATTTTTAAACCATATTAAACATCATAAGATGAATCCTTTTCTATTTTTCCATCCTCTTGTTCTTTCCATTGATTTTGGTATGCACTAAATTCATACAATTCAATATATATTGTTTTTAATAATTGTGCTTGATGATTCTAGTTTGTTAGCTAATAATAATATATTTTATATTCGCATATTTGTACGAAATCACCAACTACAAATAGTACCAGCACATTGATGTACTGCATAATTAAACAAAAATTATTGTCTTAGCTTCCACCTTTAACACCAAATGCATCTTACAAAAACTGCACAATTTTTCTATTTCTTGTTAAACGGGAAGTATGATAGGGCCTCACTTGTTTTAACTCAAATGTATTTTATTTAATATTATAGATGGTCTAAAGACATTAATAAAATTGTATTGCTCTTTAAATTTGTTGGTAAAAATCAAATTCGTCTATAACATTTTTTTTTTTAAATCATCTCTAATATAAAAGTGATTCTTTTCTATTCAAAATTAAATTCTAAACCGAATTAGCTTTTATAAAATAACAAAAAAAGCAACCCTCTATATATCTATCTCACCGCTGCAACCAACCATCTGCATTTGTTTCACCATAGCAACCCAACTCATGACTTCCTGTAAAACCAGAAAAATAACAAATAATTAATTAATAAATTAAATGAGTATAAAGGGGATTAAAATTTAAAATTTATATTTTAAAAAAATAAAATAATTAAAATATGAATTAAAATGCTAATTTTAAAGATTTTGATCGAAAATTAAATAAATGGACTAAAACGAATGAATTGGGCTCAAGTAGACCCAAGCCCACATGTATAACACTTAACAAAGTCATATTTCAGCCTCCACTTTTCATTTATGAGTGAGGGCGGATATGAGAGGAGAAGGGGTAGAGAAACACTAACACTATTCATCATCATATTTATTCATCCATAACTTTTGATTCGGAGTTTCGATTGATGAGTTGTTTGCAGCCACGTGTCACTCTCCTCGTCCTCTTCATTTCTATATAAGTATTGTAGTGATTAAATTCAAAATTCCTGTCCAATTTTCTATTATCTCTATTGTTTTGTGTTTTTGGGTAGTTAGTGTTGAAATCTTGTGATTTTGGTTGTTTAGGGATACTCTAACATGAATTTCAAATGGGTTTCATTCCTATTTTGTATGGGTTAAAGTAAGAAAACTCTTTTCCTTTGATTTTTTCTAATTATGTATGAACACTAGGGTGAATGTGAATAAATTGATTAATTAGATTGAAAAAGAGTGATGACTAGCTTGGGTTAAGTTGGTGTTGTGAAATTAGAATTTTGCTTGTTTTTGGGAACACTTGGCGGAGGTTTGATGCCGTTAGTTGAAATTTGAGTTGATTGGAGGAGGAAATTCAAGAGCAGAAAAATCGCCGTTAACGAGATAGAAGTTTTCTAAAAGAACCTTTTTTATACAATAATTGTTATGAATCCATATCGATATGAGAATTTTACTTTTGGTGATTATGTGAGTCTCATGAATTGGTATGTATGATTGATGATGCGCTTGAATGATGATTTGGTGTAAATATTATGTTGGATGATGGTTAAACACTACAAAAAAAAGAGTTTAAAATGACATTAATATTACGGCGATTTTAAAGAACCGCCTTAATAACTGGTTATTATGGCATTTTTAGTTACTGCCATAATGAACTTTGAGTTTGGTGGCGGTTCAAGTGATTATGGCGGTTTTGAACCGCCGTTTTCACAGGTATATAATATAAAAATTTCCAGTAACCCTAGCTTGAAACAGATGAGGGCTCGCTTTACAATTTCCCTTCTATCCCTGATCTCCTTCGTCTCTCTCCGTAGCTACCTCTTCAACCTCCACCATCGCTTCCTCTTCAACCTCCACCGTCGCTTCCTCTTCAACCTTTCACCATCCCTTGTTCTAGGCTACATTCACCTCAGATCTCTTATCTCAGATCTCAGATCTCAACCTTTCAACTTTTCACCCTCCCTTCTTTCGGATCTCAGATCTGCCATCGACGCTGCTCATTGCCACTAGTTTACTACACTCCCTCACGCCGCCGAGCTCGTTGTCGCCGCCGACGACTCTTTCTTTCCTTTAGGCTGGATACATGTAAGCTCCATTATCCTTGACTGTCACTTATTCATTCTTAGCTTTGATGGTGAGTTGAACCATCAATGTTTTCCCCAATAATAGATAGTTAGATACAATTGAATCGTCATAGGCTTCAGTCCAATTGTCTATTTTCTCTTGTTATTGGTGGTTTTAGCTTGAAGTTTTAAATCTTGACTTCCTTATCTTTTCTTTTTTTCCTTTCCCTTTTTTTTTTCTATTCTATCACATGGTTTGCAAGCATAATATGTTGACAACTCTAGCTGATGTGATTTGATTTATTGTAAGCATCTTAGTAAACTTGTACGCTAATGTTTAGTATTTTATTTCTAAATTTTCTGCAATACAAAAATGTAGAGTTGATGGAAACTTTGGATGGACTGGCTGTTAGTTAAGTACATTAAGTTCATGAATACATTTGGGAAGCAGTGGATACTGTACAGAATCATTAAGAGATCTTGTTACTCTAAATCCGAAGCTGCTGTTAATGTAAGAAGTCAAAATTTTGATATTTTGAGGATCCTTTGTTCATAGGGTGCCCCTTCCATTTCCTCGGCTCCCTTGCTACCAGGAATAATCTTAATGTGTACTTGTTGAATTACAAAAAAATGAAATATTGATTGTGTTATAAAATGTATTGATATTTTGTGTGCTTCTCCTATCAGTATTTTCAAAATGTTGGTCTGATATTGCTTATAATTTCTATCATATATAATGTGCCTTTAGTTATAGATTGTTGGTAACAATTTCTCAGTTTATTACTGTAGTTTTGAAATCATTATCTTGCTTTTTCGTATTTCTTTGAAGGTTCACAATGTTTATAGTTGGCTATTTGCAAATTGAATCTTGATTTCATTAGGAACCACTGCATACATAGAGCAATCACTCCCTTATCCACAAGGTGGAAAACATGTTTGTATGCTCACTATAACTTGAAAATCTTTGGAGTTTTATAATGACATTAATCTTAGTTGAATGGTTTGTTCCTCTTTTGAATGAAACCCACTTTGAGAAGGAAAATGTCTTTTCCTAGTGTGTTGTTTCTTGCAAATTGCCACTGGTTGTTTGAGCCATTATTTAGAGAATTCAGAACAGAGAGAGAAAGAGAAAAAAAGGGAGGGGGTTCGGGTTCAAATTATTAAAATTAATATTGGGTGCCACTATTTATAGAGTAATTTAAGAAACTTTGCTGATGCTTGCTAGTTAGAGGAAAATTAGTATTCAATGGTATTGATGGTATTGGGAACACATCTCATGTTGGTATGAGTTCTCATTAGGATCTCTGTTTGTACCTTATGTTGGTGAAAATCTAGTTTAAGGCAACTTCTTGTACTAATGAAATATGATCGAAACCTGATCTATAAATGACAGTGATATATTTTTAATGTTTAAACTTTTAGTTTATTAATTTATATATTATATTACAATCAGGATAGTACACCAAAGAGTGAAGAAAATTTCTTTAGTTTCCATTAGGTTTGGATAAATTTCATCTCTTTTATTGTAAGTGAATATAAATAAATAATAAAATTGTATTCATGGTGCAGAAGGCCGAGAGGCCAGTAGTTTTGACTTTCGGTACAAATATGCTATATATGCTTTTTTAACCATGAAAAGATATCTTGATTTATATAATTGAGCCCAAAACGTAAATCAAAAATAGGATAATTATTGTTATTACTATAATAATAATAATAATAATAATAATAATAATAATAATAATAATAATAATAATAATAATTGTTGTTGTTTTGCTCTCTTTTTAGTTAGTTAGTTAATATAATACGAGTTTTATACGAATTTTTTTTATAAATTATAATTTGAGAATAATATATTTGATCTATTTATTTTTTTTTGTCTCTTTATCTTGTAGAAAAAAATTAATTTGCATATATACAACTACTTGAGAAGAAAAAGTTCACAAAGCCACTATTACAACCACAAAATTATCATTTGAAAGAGGTAATTATAATTTTTTTATAATTTCTTTTAGAATACTATTTAAGTATTTGTTTGATATCTAATTTGCACATACAAAAATTTCTTTTTATAGTAGCACCTGCTGATATATACTAGTTAGTTTCCTAGTTAATATGTGAGAGAGAGAGAGAGAGATTTTTAATGAATAGATTTTTTAATATTCCTCTTTGTAGTCCCTCTTAGTCATGTCAATCGATAAGTCATGGATTGGAAAACCACGAAACACGCACGAGTATAAAGATGGTCTAAACAAGTTTTTGGATTTCGCTTTTGAGCACGATAAGGCTGAATTTCTGAATGATTGGACTGGCCTTGTATTTTAAATGTTTTCAAGTGGTTAGTTGGCTCTATAATTTTAAATTGGTTTCATTATTGTATCAATGCTATGTAATTAGACATGATAAATGTATATTAATATATGCCATTTTCTTGCATTTCTTGTGTTCATAATAGTTATATTTTTGTTGTAGGAATTGGATCAGGAGAGTGAGATTCCATCACCAAAAGAGTTAGGAAGTAGGTCTTCTGGAGCAAGCAATAAGGAAGCATGACCTTACTTGATATGTTAAGACGTATATTAAGAATTATATGTTAAGACGTATTATTGAAAAATGTTACTTTGATACTTTGTTTTTAGATTATGACCTTTCAATTATGACTTGGATTATGACTTTTGGATCATGTATGAATTAAAAATCATCTAATGATGTTTGATTTATGATTATGCCTTTTGGTTATTATGAGATTTTTAAGTGAGTTTCGAAAATATCACTTTAAATTGGTAGTTTCAATCTTATTTTAAAAAGCATAAAATTGTCATTATAATTAGGTACAAACGGCGGTTAGAAACCCCATTTTAAATGAAAACGATGCCATTATACGCTGGTAGAAACGGCGGTTAAAAACTGCCATTTTAAACACAAAAGATGCCATTATAACCTGGTAAAAATGGTGGTTATAATGGTAAAAACGGCGGTTAAAAATCGCCATTTTAAACAGAAATGATGCCACAACATCCTGAAAAAAACGGCGGTTATATCCGCCATTTTAAACAAGTCAGAAACCGCCATTTTATACGGAAATAATGGCGGTTACAAACCGCCATTTTAACCCTCAAAAAACCGCCGTAATAAGCAGAATGGCGCCCAGAATAACGGCGTTTCTTGGGGGCGCCATTTTCGGTAATAATGGCGGTTCTAACCGCCGTAATTCCCCAAAATAACCGCCGTTTTAACCCTGTTTTTTGTAGTGAAAATTGTATGTTTGATTAGTAAATGAATGTGATTTTGATTACTTTGTGATGAACTATAGATTGAGTTGAATGATGTTGATGTGAGAGTTTGGGCCTAAAGTCGAGATAGGATGAGTTATCCCCAAGTGTTAAGTTGAGAAGTCCAATGACTCTAGCCACTATAGCCACGGAAAGAGAATAGCCACAAGAGACTGCACTATGTATGTTAGGTGTTTTGATACGATTGAATATTGAAGTTAGAGTTTGTACGATGATTGAGAATTAAGAGGTGTGAATTGATATGTTTATGAATAATTAAGAATGAGATTTAGTGGTAATTAATTCTGTGGTTGAATTAAATTATTGGCATAAATTGGACATGTGAGTATATATAAATTGAAGTTTGAAAGGGTATAAGAAATGAGGTATGAAAGGATGTTGTGATTGAGATAAAAATTTATGTTGTTTACATAGGGATATTTGGAAAAAGAACAATTTTATTTGTTGCAGAAATTTTTGGTAAAGAGTGATTTTGACCAACTTCGACGCACCATAACTTAGCATTTGAAGTTTGGATTTGGGTGAAATTTATCTTAAATTAAATATGAGGATGAACGTTTTAAAACGATTTAAAAATGTGGGAAAACGGAGTTTTATAAAGAAAGTTACGAGAGTTTAAAATTTGATACAAAAATCTAAATCTGAGAAGTGGTAGAAAATCAAAATTTATGGTATGCGTGCCCACGCACCATATGGTGCGCCCGCATGGAACAGAGGCAAGGAAAGTACTTATGTGTACGCACGAGTTTGTGCGTACACACAATAAGGGAGTTTTACAAGTCGTGCGTACACACGATAGTGTGCGCACGCACAAGTTTGAAATTGCTTCGGGTGCGTGCGTACGCACACGCCCTATTTTTATACTTGAACTCTATTTTTAACTGTTTGGCTTTTTCGGCAAGTTTGTAAACTTCTATAACCCCTAATTAAGGTCTGATACCTAGTTTTTGAGCTCCGGAATAAGTGTAAGTATCTGGAATTGATTAAAGTGAAGTATTTCCATAAACGCTTGGTTAAAGCAAATGACTTGGTTACGGAGATAGTGGTTTGTCCCATCCGCGGTGAGGACGGTAGTATTATCCCACTCACGAGTTAATGGAGTTGATAATTAATGAAAGATAGGGATTAATGAACATAAACTTGATAAATTGATAACAAATTGGGAAGGTTGAGGATTCCCTCCAGATTATACGGTTATATATATGTGAATGGGGATTATGACGAGATTATGATTAAAAAGTGTGACGGACACTATATCCTAAGAGTATGACTGGCACTATATCTCAGAGTGAATAGGCGAGTTGAGGTTGATGATTTCTTCTCTCGTGTTGTGATTATAATTGAGAAGGTATTATGATTGACGTTGTGAGAATGGTGGCGTTGTCCTGCTCACGAAAAGGTGAGTTAAGATTGATGATTCTCTCTCTTACTGCGATAGATAAACTTGAGGTTGATGATTCCCTCTCTTATTATGGGGCAAGCTTGAGGTTGATGATTCTCTCTCTTATCGTACTGGGGAGTTGGATAAAAGGTTGAGTATTACCTTTAGTTCAATTCTGTATTATTAATTCTAATTTTGGTTATGTTTGATTAAAATAAATTTTGGATTGATATGGTGAGAACGACAGTTTTGTCCCGCTCACATATAAGCAAGTTGAGATTGATAATTCTCTCTTTTGCTATGAAAGACAAGTTGAGATTGAGAATTTTCTCTTTTGTTGCGGTGAATAAGTGGGGTTAAGAATTTTTTCTCTTGCTACATCGAAAAATTAAATAGAAAAAGTTAGGATCAAATTTAATATCTACTTTTCAAAATTGAACTAATTTAATTCAAACTGCAAAATGTAATTTAATGTTATTA
>NC_029792.2:8711288-8711940 GCF_000816755.2 Arachis ipaensis
TATTTTAAAAGCCAAATAAACCAATCCAATTCAAATCTCAATAGATTGGATCGAATTTAAACAATAAAATCGAACATATCAAATCCAAGCAGCAACAAATTATATTCTTTAGATTGGATTAATTTTTACTTCAAAATCAATCAAAATCGCATTGAAAACACCACTACTTGCAATAATATGTGTCTAACTTTTTAATTTGAGAAATATTTCTTTTCAAACAAACTTGATTGAAAACAACATAAATCAAACTTCAAGTATGAGAATCAGAGAATGTAATTACTTAAGTGTCATATGACTTAAAAGATAAATTTGTGATATTTTATCTTTTAAAAATATCATTTATACAAAAAGATTTTTTACAATGTAAACAATAAATTATTCATTCTCCAAATAAAATGACAGCCTAATTACAAATAATTCTTTCTCTTAGCAATCGTAGCCAAATAATTATCATACAACATCACATACCAAAATATATATCTACAATTGAAATAATTTCTAACTTTATCAACATTATAAAAAGGATAGTACCTAACAATTTTTTCTAGTACTGTATCATAATATTTTATATAAGTGCAATAACAAATGCATTTCATCACTCGAGTAAAAAATAAAAAATTATTACATAATTGAATTATATATATAACCTATT
>NC_029792.2:8712217-8751761 GCF_000816755.2 Arachis ipaensis
TCTTTTAAAAGTAAAGACAATATTTTATTGTCACTTTGTTATCTCGATCTTTGGTGGATTACAGAATCTTGTTGGCAGTGCCAGTTCCCATTTTTAAGTGCCAAAAATAAAGGACGAAAGTAAGAGACGGTGCCAACGTCGCAAACTATGTTAGTATACGTAGGGTGTGTTTGAAACCACGTTAGAAGAGGAAAAATATGTTATATTTTTTTAAAAGTTTCAATTTTTAGTTTGGCTAAGTTTTTTTTCTATAAGTGATTTTAGTCTCAAAATCATGTTTACAAGAAACAATAATTTTTAGCTTTTGCATTGTACTAACTAGCTTTTGGTCATTAATATTTAATATTTATTTTTTTTACCATCTTTATCCTTTGTACACATTATTATATTATTTATAGAATTGTTATTATTTCTCTTTATATGAGTTTTTTTTATTATTTCATATGAAAAAAGTATAAAAAAATAACATTATAATTTAATGTCATGTCTTTTTTAGTAATTATTTATCTAAAAGTGATTTTAATTAATATTATCCAAACAATATTTATTTTATCAAAATCAATTTTAGTATAAAGTTGCCAAACATAAATTACGTTAATACAAACTTACTTCTACTCAAAATCAATTTTATAAAATCACTTTTATTCAAACTTCAGTTTAACAAACCACAATCCAAACACACGACACACGTATTAATCCACATTTGTATGTTCTAATAATTAAGAACATACATATAATTTATTTAAAAATCATGATGCTTTACCATTTGTTAAAGAAAAAATAAATATCAAACATCAATATAATACTAGTACTTCACACATACTCAAACCAAATGTTAAGTCACCCTAATTGAATTGCAAACTTGTATAGATATTTTTAACCAGCAAGATATTAAAGATTAATTAATTAATAAATGCATTAGATTATTAGAAGCTATATAAGCCTATAACAATAAGTAAAGTAGCCATATTTTTATTAATTTGCAAAGTTTAAAAATCATATTATAATTTTGAGGTGTTGATGAAAACAAAACCAAACTTGCTAAGAATGAGAGATTCTGTGAGAGGTGAACAGTGTGGGACCAATAATATGGAAGGTAAAATACAAAAAACAAAACAGGAGTCAATTAATTAGAGGCTTATTAATTGGCATGTTTTGGATAAGAACCACCTTGCACACACAACGAACACAGTTCCACAGAAAAAGTCAAGATTGATTCCGATCCCACAATATTTCAGAGGGAAAAGGAAGCATAAAACCATGCTGGACACCATGTGCCTCAAACATTACTTAATTAGTGGAATTCTGAAGCAACTCATGAACACGTATTAAGCAACATCGATCTCCAGAAGTTCCAATTCATATACTTACACAAGAAAAGGTAGCTTATATTAGCTTACATGCACAAAATGGAATCAATATTAATAAAATTGTAATTGTTTATTTATCATCCAATGTATATATTTTGTCATATGTGTTTGTTAGTTACTACAATATATTTTGTCATGTGTTTGTTTAATATTCTAAGACAAAAGAATTTTTATGGTGTTTGGAATTTTTTTTAATTTTAATAGATAAAAACTATTTTATATTTGGATAACTTTTTTTTTTAAATTTTTAGATACTAAAAACGTCAATAATAATCCTTATATTTTAAAAATTTAGGTACATAAAGTAAGTTTTATTTAAAAAATTAATTACACTATTTGTAAACTATGATTGATGAGTATTGTTATGCATGTAGTTTAACTGTTTAAGCAAATATAAAATTATTAGGGTAATGGAGCTGCAGACCACGGCGGTCAGGAAGCCTGAAAAGCAAAGGAAATCTTTATTAGTGGCTTAAGCAGGACATCATGTAGTAGTGAGATTCATATTATATTTTAATTTCAAAGTTAATTATAATGATTAACGAATCTATAATCTCTCTCCCCTCTTTTAATATTGTAGTGCTTATTGGGCTTTCTTTTTTTAGCAATATAAAATTTTACTTCTCACACTTAACTTTTTTAATATACAATGAATTTTCTACTCCCCAAAACACAATCTGATCTGATCTGCTTGCCATACTTATAAAGTAGAACTATGAGTATCCTAATTATATTCTAACAATGAGTATTGAAAAAATATTTAGCAACTTTGAACATTTTACCTCATATATCCTAATAGTGATTATGCAGGAGGAGTAAATTATTTTAATAATTAAATTTAATCAAGTTGATTTAATGATTTATTGACATAATAAAAAATTAATTATGTCGAATATGCATATTTTTCATATAATTAAATTGAATGTAAGACTTATTTTATATTGATTTATACAAAGAAAATATGAGTATTAATAATCAACAATAATCCTTTGAAATAGTTGATATGTAATTATGTATGATTCATTGTGGAATCAAGCTGCCTTATTATCCAATGGTGTTAATTATCACATTCATTATAAAAATTAAATTGTAAAAGTTTGACCATGATAATGACTATCTAAAGAAATATATTATTTAATTAGTATAAGCTATCTTCTCGAAGGAGTTAAAGTTACAACAAATAGAATGGTAAAGATTTATTTTATTTTATTTTCTCCCACAATTCTGATTCCTTCCCTCCGCCAACTCATTGGTGGTAAATCTTTTCGTCCACTTTTGTTCCAACATAAAAATTCAAGTGCAGTCAATTTTATGTGAAGTTGATAGTTAAATACTATTAAATAATTTAAATGATTTGACTAAATTTTTATGTAATGTAAATTTAACTGTATCTAAATTTTTACCTTATTACAATGTTATAACAAATTAAAGTTCCTTTTAAAAAGAATAAAACTCTAGCACGCAGCACTTAAAGCTGGCTATAATATAAAAATACATAAATAAATAAAACTCTTGTTCAATTAACCAATTGTTTAGTAAATTATAGTTTAAATTTGAATCTATATATAATGTATTAATCTTCATTATGTGGATGTATCCTAATTCACATGCAACCTCTCCAACCTTAAATGCTAAAGTAGTTGAAGCCTCTTATGTTCTTTTATAACAAAGTTTTTTTTTTTCCCTTCTCTCCCTTAATCTCCTTCAATAATTCCCTGTCCAAATCTATATCCATATCTAACCCTCTTTCTAAAAGTACCAAAGAGTGATGAGTGAGACATGCATAATAATATGATGACCATCAAGATCTGAGAAATATTATAATATATCTTCCCAAAGATATGGAGGAAGGGATCATCAAGAAAAATGGATCTTCAAAACAAGACTTGAATAGTAGTTCATCAAAGAAGAATAAGGGTGCTCTCTGTCTTGGCACCTCTAAGAATAATAATGTTAGTGAGAAAGGGCATCATCATAATCATCAGGGTGCTAGGAATAGTGGTGTTGATGCTGGTAGGTTTCAAAGAGCAGAAGAATCTCTCAGAACTGTTATGTATTTGAGTTGCTGGGGTCCTAACTAAGAGACCCTTCTTTCAATTTTCAAGAATGGTGCTTTAATTTCTTCTAGCTAGCTACAAATTTTGTTATGTCACTCCCTTCTTATTAATGGTTCTATTTTCTACTACTTTTTTGTTGGCTGATTTTCTGTAAAAATATGCATCAGCTTCTGAACTTTTAGTACTCTACATGTACATAGAGCTTGTAATTGCCGAGTAAAATTATATCTATATGATAATCTTCTTTTGTTTAATTAAGGTGTTTGATTATCTTTATTTCTTAGCATCTATTCTAGTGCATGTTGGAGAAAATAGTATGTTCAGGCCAAGACAGTAAAAAAGTAACAATATATCTCCTGCATTATTTTTTTTCTTATTGATATATAGGTAAAAAAAAAGTTTAAAGGTTGGTTTTGAAATTGTTCATAAAATGTCTTTTGTGTATTCTTTTATTTTAAGATTTTTTTTTCCCTTAAAAAAACATTTTTTTTTTCCTCCTATTTTTTTTTCCTTCTTTGGCCTTTATCTCAAATTCTGTGTGGAGTGTCAAACAAATCAAACTTATCCAAACAAGAATGAATGAGACACCAAATTCTGTCAGTGATGAGAAGGGGTCATGAAAATCAGTATATATGAATAAATATCATATAATTCAATAAAGGAAATAATTAAATTAAACATGCATGCGCGTGTTGAGACTTGAGAGTCAATTCACATTACTATCCTAAAGTACAAGAAACTAATATAATTATAATAGAACACTTGGCGACAAAAAATGATCAACTGTCATAGCTTATATTATATGTAACACTTATACATCACGTATCACTAGTAGTTTATCATCATGATCACAATATTATTATTATTATTATTATTATTATTGTTATTATTATTATTATTATTTTAATGCATGAACTACTGTCTCAGTAATTGGGATTGAATTAATAAGCATTTACTAAAAACAGGTTCAAGGTTACCGTGATAGATGGTGAATGCATAAATAAGTTGCTTAAGTTTGTGTTAAGCATGTCAACAATGTTTATCCAAAACAGTGGATTATGATTATTTATGAAACATCATGCATTATTTTGACTAATGACCAAACTTGACGGAGAAAACAAAGTACAAGTAATTAGGTAATGGAAGAAAATAGCACTTCATCTGAAAAAAAAATGTAAAATAAAAATCACAAATAAAACAATTCTTTAGTAATTAATCCTAATAATTTTTTTTGGACTGTGCTTAGTATTTAATCATGTAAATATTTCTTTCAAATAAGCTTAACTGTCAATTTCAAGCACCTTAATGTGTTGTAAAATTGATTTGAGCTAACACCTCAAGGTGATAAGCCTTTTTCCAACATGACTCTGTTTTGGAAATATAGCTCTATATATATCCATGAATAATTAATTATTGGTCCTATTAATTAGTCTACTGCTGTTCCTAATTAATCAGATTGAAGCTAAGGGGAAATCAAAACAGTGCAGATGTGTAGTTCGGGTTCTATATTCCCTTAGTTACATAACCTTGTTATGACAAATTCAATTTGACTAGTAATTACTATTACTAATGAGCTATAATTTTACAATTTCGTTCTGAATATTTTGGAGAAAAAAAAAAACATTTTATATAAACACTTATATGGTGCATTATATGTAGATAAATTCATAAACAAGCAGTAGCTAGTGAATGTAACTTTTGACCTCACATTATTTTAAAAATAATACGAAAAAAAAGAACATATTTTGCCATATGTTATATATGTAATATGTCACACAATTATTGGTTCAGTTTTAGATGGCTCGAGTCTCGAAAATAATAAGATCCCAAGACTCATCTCAGTATATATCATATATATGAATCTAGTTATCATCATCATCATCATCATCATCATCATCATCATCATCATCATCATCATTATTATTATTATTATTATTATTATTCAATAAAAATGAGCATCTTAACTTGTATCTAATCCCGACTCTTGACCTAAAATTGCGTGAACAAGTCTTAAGACCTAAACACCAAAAAAGCATTATGTTTATCAATGCAAAACTATATATTAGACAAAAAAATATTTTTGATTTGAGGTAGTTCATGATATTTAAGGGTTTTTAAAATGAGCATCTCCAACAACGAACATTAATTTCATAGTTCACATACTTCAACAATCTTTCATGGCTTGATATTAAAAGTGGCCTTCTAATATAATCTATATATTGTTGTAATTATTAATAATGAAGAGGTAGTTCATGATATTTAAGGTGTTATATATATATATGGTTTATAAGAGACCCTTCCGTTGCATGTGTGTAACAGTAATTCTAAGCTGAACGAAAAGCCAGCGTATTTTATTAAGATAATTGGCGGAATGAAAATGGTGGCCTTTTTTTTTTTTCTGGTTAAACTATAATTCATGCATAAATAGATAATAATACTACCACCCTTTCATGAAACTTAGTATCTTCATCCGAAGAATAAATTATTATTTTGATTTTTAAAAGATCCAATGCTTTATAATATGATTTTCAAAAAAGAAAAATAATATTATCGATTTCTAAAATAAACAGAAGTTAACAAAATACATAAAATATTAGAGGTCATAATAAAATAAATATTTTGGATATATAAAATTTTGATGCAATTTTTTTTAAGTAGATTTGCTACACATTCATACAATATTGTCATCTAAATTCAACTAAATAGATCCAACACCAACAAAAATCACTCTTATTAAAAAGAGCGTGATTATACACGCACACATCATTCTTCCAACCAAGTCATTTACGTTCACGCACTTCTTCTTCTTCTTCTCCTGCTCCTTCAATTCTTCTTCTCCTTCTTCTTATTCTTTGCGTTCCTCTTCTTCTTCTTCTCCTGCTCCTTCTTCTTCGCATGTTTTCTCCCTATCGTCATTCTTTTGTTGCTACTATTATTGCTGTTATTGCAATAGAAAGTGAGGAGAAAGAGTTTTGAATTATGCAGGACAACGAGTCTAAATGCACCTTAATTCACTCATAAATAAACCGAAATTATATAATGATTAAGACACAAATAACTCAGAAATGAATCGAAATTACATAATGGATTGCAACACAATGAACTTAGAAATGAACCGAAATTATGTAACGATTGCGATACAATTAACTCAGAAATGAATCAAAATTTATCATAATGATTGCGACACATAAACTCGGTTCTAAAACAAGCACACAAACAAGATTGAATCATGAACAAAAATACATCCAAAATCAATTTTGGATCAGACAACGTCATTAATATATTTTTTCTTCTTTTTTATTTAATATTTTCTTTCCTTTTTCTTGATTTTATTCCTCTCAAAAGAGTAAATAAAAAATAATTTTGGAAAAATGAAATAAGAAGGTGAAGATGAAGAAGAAGAAGCAGTAGAAGATGAGGAGAAAGAGGAGAAAGAGATTTGAATTGTGCAGGATAATGAGTCCAAATGTGTCTTAATACACTCAGAAATTAACCGAAATTATAGAATGATTGCGATACAATTAACTCAGAAATGAACCAAAATTACATAATGATTGCGACACATAAACTCAGTTCGAAAACAAGTGCACAAATAAAACTGAATCATGAACAAAAAAAATATTCAAAATTAGTTTTGGATCAAACAACGTCATTAATATATTTTTTCTTCTTTTTTGTTTGATCTTTCTTCTCTTTTTCTTGATTTTATTCCTCTTAAGAGAGTGAAACAAGAAAAACTATAAAAAATGAAAAAAGAAGAAGAAGATGAATAAGAAAAAGATCAAAAAGAAGAAGAAGAAGCAGTAGAAGATGAGGAGGAATGAAGAGGAGAAAGAGTTTTAAATTGTGTAGGACAACGAGTCCAAATGCACCTTAATTCACTCAGAAATGAATCGAAATTATATAATGATTCCGACACAATTAACTAGAAATGAACCGAAATTACATAATAGATTGTGATACAATTAACTTAGAAATGAACCGAAATTATATAACAATTGCGACATAATTAACTTAGAAATGAATTGAAATTACATAATGATTTCGACAAATAAACTCAGTTAGAAAATAAGCACACAAACAAGATTGAATCGTGAATAAAAACACATCCAAAATTAATTTTGGATCAGACAACATCATCAACATGACAAAAATTTAATAATAACAATAACAATAACGACAATAACGATAACGACTATATGTATAAGAAGAAGACGACAATGGCAATAACGATGATGATCATGATGATGATGATGACGATGGAGAAGAAAGTTGAAAATAAAAGAGGAGGAGAAATTCCAATGAGAGAAGAAGAAGAAAGAGAAGGAAGAGGCAGGAGGAGGAGAAGGAGGAGGTGGTGGTGTTAGTGACAATGGTAACGAAAGTGAAAAATAATAATAATAAAAAAAAAGGAAAAGAAGAAGAAACTAAGGCTTAGCATCAAAGTTCAACAAACGAAAAAAAAGTGTCTAACTTTTAATCACTTAAATGAATCTAAATATTAAAATTGCTTGGATATAAAAAATAATTTCTTTTTAAGCTTATATAAAAATGAGATCCTCTCATTTTTAAATTTAGTAATGTTACATCAAATGAATCTTTTAGTAATTTTTATGTGAATGGAAAAATATCAAAAAAAAATTAAAAAAGATTTCTTGATTTTTTGTATGAAAAAAAATCTAGGGAGCCCGTATTAATTATTCAACCAGCAAATCAATGAACAATTAAAAATAAATAAACATAAAAAAATCCAAAATTATAAGGTAAAAAAAATTCAAAATAACAGTAAAAGATATTTAAAAGTAAAACAAAATAAATTTTGTTTTGCTAATGGTGGCAGCGCGGGTGACTAATGGTATTCGAGGATGGTAGTGGATGAAATTGTAGCGTTAGAAAGGAGAAGAAAAAAGTGAAACAAATAAAAGAAATAATTAAAAAAAAATCTCCAATGAGTGAATTTATTTATTTGCTTGCTGGAATGGACTTATTAGTGATTGGCTTCATAACAGGATTACTCGATTAGTATTGGAATAAAAGAAGTAGGAGTCTTGCAACTTTTATATTTATTTACTTTCTTTATTTATTTATTTTACAATATGTTATCAGCACGAGACTTTGATCAAATTTTAGGAAGACTCAGGTAACAAATTTTCATTATGTCAAAACTCTCTCATCTTAAATTTAATGCTCTTGATATATCTGGAAACAACTACTTATCATGGATACTAGATGTTGAAATCCATCTTGATGATTCAATGGATCTTGGAGATACTATTAAGGCTAAAAATAATGCATCCCAAAAGGATAAAGTCAAAGCCATGATCTTCCTTCGTCGTCATCTTGACGAATGATTGAAAAATGAATATCTCACATTAAAAGATCTTGCAGATCTGTGGAAAGACCTTGAAGAAAGATATAATCATCAAAAGACAGTGATACTTTTTCAAACCCGATATGAATGGACGCACTTGCGTCAACAGGATTTTAAATCCATAAATAAATATAATTCAGCAATGTTTCGAATCACCTCAGGAATGAAATTATGTGGGGAAAAGATAACTGATAATGACATGCTAGAGAAAACTTTCTCGACCTTCCATGCCTCGAATGTGCTCCTGTAGCAGCAGTATCGAGAAAAAGAATTTAAAAAATATTCTGAGCTAATTTCTTGCCTTCTTCTTGCTGAACGCAACAATGAGTTGCTTTTAAAAAATCATGAAGTGCGCCCAGCTAGCGCTGCCCCATTTTCTGAAGCAAATGCGGTAAATCATAACCCCAGAAGAGGTAAATAGTAAGGTTTTAGTAATAAAAAAATTATGGAAGGAAGAAAAATTATGTTCACTGAAGAGAGAAATTTTGCGTGGTTTAGAATTCAGAATAAGTTCCCGTTGCAAGTATAGTTTCTAAACCAACAAAAGTCCTTTCTTACAAACGTTTTGGTTGTCATAAGTAACAAACCCCTAAATAAATTGATAACCGAAGTATTTAAACATCGGGTCGTCTTCTCAAGGAACTGCAGGGAGGTGTTCTTATTATTGGTTATGAGTTTTGTAAATTGGGGGTTTTGAAAGTAAGGAACAAATAATTTAAATGACAAATAAAATAAATAAATAACTGTAAAATAAACTCTTGGCAAGGTATGAAAATTCGGAAGTCCTATCCTAGTTATCCTTATCAATGGTGATGAAAATTATATTTTGCTCTCCACTAAGTCAACCTCTAACTATGAAGGTAAGTCGAGTGGGTAAATCAATTTAACACCTAAAGTCCTAGTCAATTCCTAAGGAAAGACTAGAGTTATAGGGATTTAAATCAATCAGTAAGGATAACAATTATCAATCACGATGAGTTTGACAACTCAAGAGTTACCAATTAATCAACCAAGGCCAAAAGGGGAAAATCTAAATTATTAATATAAATGAAGGAAAGTAATCATAATTCTGAAATGTCTCAAATTATATTAAATAGAAAATCAAATCTAAACATGAATGGTTCATAAGCCAATCTGGCAACATAAGTAATTAAAATATAGCATTAAAATATCTGAAAGTAAAAGAGAAATATAAAGTAAAAGGAATATTGAACCTGATGAAGAGTTGAAATTCTAAATCCTTTAAGAGGAATCCTAATCCTAAAACCTAAGAGAGAGGAGAGAACCTCTCTCTCTAAAAACTACATCTAAAACTGTGAAAAGTAAATAATTGAAGACATTCTTAATGAATGGATGTATTCCCCCACTTTATAACCTCTAATCTGTGCCTTCTGGACTTAGATCTAGGCCAAAAAGGGTTTCAAAAATTGTTGGGAGCGTTTTCTGTAATTTCTGGTGCGTGGTGTCTGTCACGCGTCACGCGGTCGCGTCATCTGGAGTTTTTCTTGTCACGCGTTCGCTTCGGTCACGCGTACGCATCATCTGCATTCTGCTCAAGGCACGCGTCCGCGTCAGTCACGCGTTCGCGTCGCTGCCTTTTCACGCTGGGCATGCGACCGCATCGTCCATGCGTTCGCGTCGCTGCCAGTTTCTTCAAAAACTCCATTTTGTGCTTTCCTTCCATTTTTGTATGTTTCCTTTCCATCCTTTAAGTCATTCCTGCCTTAGAAGATCTGAAACTACTCAACACACAAATTACGGCATCGAATGGTAATAAAGGGTGATTAAAATAATTAATTTCAAAGCATAGGAAACATGTATTTCACATATATCACATAATAAGGAAGGGAAAGTAAAACCATGCAATTTACATGAATAAGTGGGTGAAGGGTTGAATAAATCACTTAAATTGAGCACAATATATATCATGAAATATGGGTTTATCAACCTCCTCACACTTAAACAATAGCATGTCCTCATGCTAAGTCCAAGATAAAGAGTAAGGTAAGGTTAAGTGGTGGAATCTCATGCAATGCAATCTATCCTAAATGCAACTACCTAAATGAATCATGCAATTCTAATTGTTAGTCACTTGTATATAAAACTTATATGTAGTTAAATTAATTCACATTCTCAAGGAATCATATATGCATAGCCAAACACTTTTACAATTGAGATGGATAAAAAATATTTTTCAAACCTTGCAAGACAATTAACAATTTAAGCAAAGATATACGGTGATGAGCTATTAAACCCTCACTGGATTTTATGTTTACTCTCTAGTCACTCAGTGTTTATTGGGTTAATCACTCTATTCTTCTTTTTATCCTTACTTTCTATAACTTTGTTCTTCATCTAACCAATCAACAATTATAGAATATAGGCATACAAAAATCATGAGGTCTTTTTCAAGGTTGTAATGGGGCCAAGGTAAAGGTAAGGGTATATGTATAAGGCTTAGTGAGCTAATAAGTGAATCATTGATTAGTCTAAGATCTCACCTAACATACATATTTTGTAATTCAAAGTCTCTTAACCTATTTGCCCAACTTTTCTCACTTTGTATTGCAAGCTCATGCATTAACTTTAATTTTATCTCATGTGCATTGATTTTTTTATTTTTGCAATTGGGGAATTTTTGTATCCCCTTAATTAAATACCGAAAATAAAAATTTATTATTATTATTTTTTTAATGCACATGGTAATTTAATTGTTTTGATTTCACATGAGCATGCTTCCCAAATTTTTATTTTGAAACATCTTTATTCTTTTTAACTTTCCTACTTGTTTCTATCATCCATGTTCCCTTAAAGTTCCCCACACTTAAACACTACACAATTTCTATCTTAAGTTAATCAAGGATTCAACTTGGGATTTTTATTTTGTTTTTCTGCTTAAGGCTAGTAATGTGGTTTATAGAACAAGAGGGGATTAAAAAGCTCAAGGGGGCTAACAAGGGTGATATAAAAGGTAGGCTAATTTTGGGATAAGTGAGGAAAAATTCAAATGATGGCCTCAATCATCTCTTAGTATGTATCTATACTCTATAATTGGACATATAGATTAAAACAAAGTAAAGAACACCAGAATGAAAAAGAAGGGCAAAACACACAGGAATAAATATTATGGTTTGAATGTAACCATACAATTAAGCTCAAAACTCACAGGCTGTGTGTTCTCTAGCTCAAAAATCATATATCAGTTATACATGTCATGCAAGTAGAAATTAAGAGTTCCCATTATTCTCAATGTAAAATTTTTTTTGGGTGGCTTTAAAGTTTTAGTGTTCCTCCATGATGAAATGTTGTTAATTAACTAACATGTTATACTATATATACAAGGTGTGTGGATTGTTTTTGATTATGTTAAAATCTCTAGTTTACTTCCTTTTTATTTTCAATTTAAACCAAACTATCATATGCTAAAAGGGTAAACTATACTAATTAATCCACATATTCTATATCTAATAAGTTTAGAATTGCAACTAAACTAAATGGCTAAGGTATAAACTAAAGTGCAAAATACGGAAATAGAGTAAAAATACAGTAAAAGAACAGTGTGCAAGTACTGAAAAATAAAAACAAAGATAAAAATACAGAAAAAATAAACAAAATGAGATAGAAAGAGTCTGTAGTGGTTCACCAAAAAAAAATACGCCAGGGATGGCGACCTCCCCACACTTAAAATAAAGCATCGTCCTCGATGCTCACTCAAGCTGGGTTTGAAGGAGTGTCATCACTGGAAGGATGGGCTGCTGGAGTCTCTGTGGTGGCTTGAGGATCTGCAGACTGGATAAGGGTAGGAGGATCTGTCTGCTGCAGTGGAGGCTCTGACTGGATAGGAATCTCTGCATCTGCGGCCTGTATCTGGTGTGGCTCCGCCTGCTGTGGCGCAGCCTGCTCTGGGCCTGCCTGTGTAGCCTGGGTAGGTGTCTCCTCCTCGTGATCGTCCTCTGACGAATGGATTTTTGACGGTTTAGAATTTCACAAATGAAATCTCGTTGCAAGTATAGTTTCTAAACCAATCACTAATCCTTTCATACAAAAAGTTGTTTGTCACTAAAACAAACCCCTAAAATTTATAAACCAAAGTATTCAAACCTCGGGTCGTTCTCCCTAGGAATTGTAATGAAGTGTCTTGTTATTGGTTGTGAATTATATTTGGGGTTTTTAAGCTTTTGGACAAGAAATATAAATGTCAAAGAAAATAAACTAACAACTAACAAGCTCTTGGCAAGATATGAGAACTAGAAGTCCTATCCTAGTTATCCTTCTCAATTGTTTCTAGAGAGAAGTGAGAGCTTCTCTCTCTAGAAACTAACTCTCAAAACTAAACTAAACTAAAAGTGATTAGTGGTTGGGAGTGATCATGATCATTCTCCTCATGCCTTCCCCTTAATCCTTCATCCTTTTATTCCTTTCCGTTAGCAATTTGGCGCCAAAAATGGGTTCAGAAAACCTTAGATGCTTTAAGTAAGCTTGTAAGGTAAGACAAGCATTAGAGAAGCATGAAAGCATTCAAGTCAAACATATGGATGGATATAATCATGAAATACAAAGCATTAAGGTAAATGCTCAACATTATCCATCAAGAGATTGCCTAATCAAAGAATATGGTTCAAATCACATGGTGGCTAGCTACAACATGCAATTCAAAAGAGTTATAGGCTCGAAGACAATTTTCATCACTTGGTATTTTTCAAAAGGTAAGCATGAAGAACTCAAAACCAAGTAACAAAATATAACCTCAATCATAGAATCCAGGATGCTTCCAACCACTAACCATCTCCTTTTTACTCTTAAAGCCACTAATTTTTCTAAGTTGACCATCCGTCTCAAGCAAACCATATTCAAGGGGAATAACAAAGCTTAAGTATAAGGAATTTACCCACTTGAATGAGAGAATGGACGGTGGTGGCTTGGGGAGAGGTATCTCCAATGTGCTTGCAAGCTCTACTCCCTTGTTTGCTTCCTTGTCAACCTCCACCTCTTCATAAACTTCTTCATTTTCAATCCTTTGTTCATCAACTTCCTCTAACTCTTCAACATCACTCAAGTCATAAATGGGAGGTTGAGAGAAATCTACCTCCACATCACTTTTATATTCATTGGGAGAAGGTTCTTCAAATTCAAAGGATTCTTCACCAAGAGGATTGGGTGCATGATCTTCATCACCAAGGGAACTCAATTCTTGCTTCATTCTCTCCAAGTCTCCATATAGAATATGCCTTGGAGGTTGTGCACATTCCTCCTCAACATCAAATTTACTCTTCTTGGAGGGATTTTCTTTGATTTTAGCTTCCCATGGAAGTTCCGCATCTCCTAAGTCTTCAACCACTTCTTCCTCTTCTTCAATGGTCATAGGTTCCTCCAATTGTTCTAACACAAAGTAGCCTTCCTCCTTTTCCACCGGAGTTTCCAATCTCTCCTTCATGCTATGCTCTTCTTGAGCCATGGAAGTTCCTTGAGTGTCCAAAAGTTGGGATGCTAACCGGTTTACCACTGCATCCAAGGCGGTCATGAATTGTTGCACATCCCTTGTCATCTCCTCATGTCCTTGAAGAAGAACACCAAGGGTTCCATCCATTAGAGGTTGGAATGGATAAGAAGGTTCATTGTCTTGGAGAAAGGGTTCATTATAGGAAGGTGGTTCTTCTTGGTGAGATGGTGGTGTGTATTGAAGTAGTTCTTGGGAGTAGTAATCTTAGAATTGTGGTTCCATGTATGGCTCATATGGTTCAAAAGGAGGTTGGTATGGTGGGTAAGGATCATGGTCATATGGAGGTGTTTGTTGAAAATAGGCTTGTGAGTGTGGTTGAGGGTCATGTTGAGGATATGACTCATAGGCATATAGTGGTGGTTCTTGGAAATCACAAGGAGATCCACCATAGCCATTTGATTGATATGCATCAAAGAATGGCTCTTCCTCATAGTGCATTGGTGGGGGTTGTTGCCATGATGATTGATCATAAGCATATGGCTCTTCCCACCTTTGATTGTCCCATCCTTGATACACATCTCCATTATAGTCCTCATCACCTACAACATAGTTGTAATCACACTCATAGCCAAAATGAGAGTTCATAATGGAAAGAGAAAACAAAAATCAAAAGATAATGGAAAATAAGAGAAATAAAATTCTACAACTAGCAAATAAAGCAAAAAGCAAGATATTCACACTATTCACATATGTACAATAACCAATAATATAACACCATTGCAAATCCCCGGCAACGGCGCCATTTTGACGAATGGATTTTTGACGGTTTAGAATTTCACAAATGAAATCTCGTTGCAAGTATAGTTTCTAAACCAATCACTAATCCTTTCATACAAAAAGTTGTTTGTCACTAAAACAAACCCCTAAAATTTATAAACCGAAGTATTCAAACCTCGGGTCGTTCTCCCTAGGAATTGTAATGAAGTGTCTTGTTATTGGTTGTGAATTATATTTGGGGTTTTTAAGCTTTTGGACAAGAAATATAAATGGCAAAGAAAATAAACTAACAACTAACAAGCTCTTGGTAAGATATGAGAACTAGAAGTCCTATCCTAGTTATCCTTCTCAATTGTGATGAGAATTGTTCATTGCTACCACTTAGTTAACCCTTACTAAAGAAAGGAAAGTCAAGTGGATGAATTGACTTGAGCCACAAGTCCTAGCCAACTCCCAAGGAAAGACTAGCTTTAGTGCACTCCAAACTAATTAGCAATCTCTCCAATTATCAATCAACAAAGGAATTAGATAACTCAAGCGTCACTAATTACTCTACCATAGCCAAGAGGAAAAAAATCTATACTAAAATCCAACCAAGTATTTCATCAAACACTTAGAAGGCATAAAAGAAAAGCAAAGTAATTTGATAACAAAAATAGAATCTAACAACAATTATGGCAAGGAATTAACAACAACAATCAAAAGGAACACAATTATTATGAATTACCTCTAATTGAATTGAAAGAAAATAGAAGGAGCAAAAGTAGATCTACAACAAAACATAAGAACAACATAAAGGAAATTACAACTAAAGAATAGAAGAAGATGAATGTAGCAACAAAGAATTCAGAGGTAGAAGGAGATGAAAGCATGAATTAAAATCTAGATCTAAGATTATTAAACTAAACCTAATCCTAATTCTAGAGAGAAGTGAGAGCTTCTTTCTCTAGAAACTAACTCTCAAAACTAAACTAAACTAAAAGTGATTAGTGGTTGGGAGTGATCATGATCATTCTCCTCATGCCTTCCCCTTAATCCTTCATCCTTTTATTCCTTTCCCTTAGCAATTTGGCGCCAAAAATGGGTTCAGAAAACCTCTCAAATCGCCAGGCACGTGTTGCATTAATGAGGTCATGTGCTATCATCGGCGCGTGCGCGCATGGTACGCGTGCGCGTCCTTGGCCTGTTTCGCAATGTGTGCGCGAGCGCCTTGTGCGCGTACGCGTGCACGACTGACTTTGCTTCTTTGACTTTTTGTGCTTCTCTCCACTTGCATGCTTTCTTCCTTGCTTCCTTTGATTCATGCCTAGCCTATTTCAACCTGAGATTACTAGCAAACACATCAAGGCATCTTATGGAATCAAACAGAAACTAGAATTCATCAAAATAAGGCTTAAAAAGCATGTTTTCACACTTAAGCACAATTATGGAAGAGATAACAAAACCATGCTAATTCTTAGGCTAAATGTGACAAAAGGTTATCAAAATACTCTAAATTCAATGCAAAACAAACCGTCAAATTGGGGTTTGTCATCCTCCTCCACCTCAGATGTATCAGAAGGGGTGTCAGGCTCGGAGGGGATGTCGCCACCGGATCGGATCATCAACTTGACGTGCTCATAGCGTCACTTGTTGCGACGCTCCATACGATCCAAGCGAGCGAAGAGTCAATGCACCAAATGGTAAATAGGCTCAGGAGCAGCTGGAGGTGCAGTGGGTGGGGCTGCTTCAGTAGTGGATGAAGAAGGGGCAGCGGAAGGTGCGGCTGTCTCATCAGAAGCAGTAAGGAATGGAGGTCTGTAGCCTAAAGCCAGAAACTTCCTGCTGTGAGGGATAATCTTCTTGCAGTCCGCAGTAGGTGGCTTCTCATCAACATCCTCCCAAGGCACGTCAGCTCGACGGCCTAGCTGGGTGACCAGGTAAGGGAAAGGAAGGGTGCCTCTGACATGGACCTTAGCTATATAGTGCCGGATGAATCGTGGGAGGTACAGGTCCTTACCCTCCATCACACACCAGAGAAGGGTGATCATAGTGGCAGGCAGCTCCGTCTCATGAGTGCTCGGCATAACAAAGTTGCTCAGGATCTGGTGCCAGAGCCGAGCCTCATCATTCAGATACATCAGCTTGATTCCCTTAGGCATTGTTGTGTTCTTTCCCATGACCCAGGGGACAGTCGGATCAAGGGCTATCCTCTGCTTGACAGCATCCCAGTCAAATCTCATAAAACGCATGTCCTCTTCAGCCTTTTGGTAACCGTCAGGCTTATTTGACTTAGGCTGAAGGCGCAGAATATCCTCAATGGCTTCCTCAGTGACCAATATCTATTTTCCTCTGAGGTGCACTGCATCCATGGAAGTCTTGAAATAATTGCAGTAAAACTCTCTTACCCATGAAGCATTGACCTCAGTCAAATTTCTCTCGAAGAAGAACCAGCCTCTCTGTTTGATCTTATCGGAGGTGTACTTCTGTAGTTCTTCTGGAATTTTCAGAGTCCGCTCTAGGTACAGGTTTCTGGAGGTGGCAAACACTGGATACTTCAGCTCACAGTATCGGTTTGCAAACTTAATGGGATCATTGGCAGGGAGGAGCTGGTCAGCCTTCTCCTGCGGGGTAAAGTGCTTTTCCCGCCAGGAGTCATCATGCATAATCTCCAGGATAGACATAGAGGATTCACCTCTTTTCCGTTTGCCAATTGTTGCCTTTCCTTTTCCTTTTCGCTGAGGGTCAGCCATCCTGAAAAATAGAAATCTAGGATATAATAAAAATAGGAAAACAAGTAGGCAAAGAATAAGATAAGAAAATAGTGGCAAAGGAGCAGTGGAATTATGAAATGAGTTGAATAATTGTGCATTTTGGATTGTGTCGGAGTTAAAAAGATGAGATGAGAAATTACAATCCAAAATATGTTATAAGTAGAATACCTGTTAATTAGGAAAAACAATAAACACGCCATGAGTGAAAAGGTTGAAGGAGTTAGGTAAAAAGCAAGGAGAAGTTAGAAAGTTAAAAGTGGTTAAAAGTGAAAAGCAGTAAGTTAGGAGGAAAGAAAGTTAAAGTAAGTGGCATTGAGAATTGTTTCCTAAGTAACAAGAAATACACAAATTGAAATACTAGGCAACTCATATTCAAAAATATCAGGTTATTGATGATGATTCATAAAGATATAAAAATAGCAAAAAATTAAAATCGAATCATCAAAAGTGCAATTTATAAACCAAGAAATCTAAAGGAATAAGAATGCTGGCCCGTGCATTCATGAAGTGGTTTGGGAAAAGCTAAGGAATGCCAAATTCAGATTGCCAAAACCAAAACATGAATGAAAATCAAAACAATTTACAGAAAATTGGGCAGCATTCCGGCTAAAATTGGATGTTCCCGGGTAATAAACAGCAAGCAGAACAGTTCATAAAAATTAAAATAAAGATGCAAATAGACATAAATAATATGAACATGAAAGAGCAGTCTCAATAGCAGCATGAGCAGTAAGAATCAACATATGAACAATACTAACATCACAGGCAGAACAAAATTGCAGAATATGTAAAACAAGCAACAAGTACGGTGCAATTAGCAGGCCTAAATCCACTAACCACATCCTAACTATCTAACCACCTAGAATCCACTACAACATACATTTCTAACTATCCTAATTTTAAACATAAACTGAAAAATATGCAACGAACTACGAATGAAAGAAAAGTGGCGTTCGGCGGAACCTGGTGATTAGAGGCACAAGTATGGAACTAAGAGAGGTGGTGGGAGTGGGGTGGTGTTAGCGGCAATGCGGCGGTGGACCTTGGTGGCGGCAGGGATGGTTTGATGGTGCTGGGTTAGGGTTGGGGTACAGGGAGGGGAAGGGAGGAGGGTTCGAAGGTTGGAGGGGGTTGGGGAAGGAGAATGGGGATGGGGGGGGGGGTTAGGGTTTCGCGTCACTGGGGTTAATAAATTTTAATCCACGCGAACGCGTGGGTCACGCAATCGCGTGGCTAGGGTGGAATGGGGTTGACACGATCGCGTGGTTGACGCGATCGTATGGAATGGGTAAAAGAATGAATGACGCGTGGCTGGGTGGTTGAGGGTGATGTGGCGGTCGGAGGTGATCGGATGGGAGTGGTGGTGGGTTGCAGAGAAGAAAGGAAGAAGAAGGGGAATGAGGGGGGGCGTGACGGGTAGGGTTTCGCGTCACTTGGGGTTAGTGAATTTGAATCCACGCGAACGCGTGGGGCACGCGGTCGCGTGGCTAGGGTGGAATGGGGTTGACGCGATTGCGTGAGTGACGCGATCGCATGGAATGGGTAAAAGGATGAATGACGCGGTCGCGTGAGGCACGCGACTGCATCACTGGAAATTGTGCTAAACGCACAATTCCAGCGTCGTTTCAGCGCAACTCTCTGTCTTCATTTAGGGTGTTGTGCAATCCACGCGATGCGGACGTGCCGCTCACGCTTTCGCGTGGGATGAGTATTGTGCAAATGACGCGTTCGCGTGATGGACGCGAACGCGTGAGCCGTGTTGTGCTAAACGCACACCAGCCGCACGATTCCAGCCCAGATTTCTGGGCGTTGGATTTTTACGCCGATTTCCAGAGCACGCATTCGCGTGGTTGACGCGGACGTGTGGGAGGTGGTTTTCGCAACTGACGCGAACGCGTTAGCAATGCGGTCACGTCGCACGCCTTCCCCCCCCCCTTTTTTTTATATGCAAGTATGCAATTATGCAGTATGCAATGCTAATGCAAATGCTATGAATAACATCCAGGTTCAAAAAAATAATATAACATAAAATCAAACAATACAAAATAAAAATTGAAAAAGAAATGGCCATACCATGGTGGGTTGTCTCCCACCTAGCACTTTTAGTTAAAGTCCTTAAGTTGGACATTGGATGAGCTTCCTGTTATGGTGGCTTATGCTTAAATTCATCCAGAAATCTCCACCAACGTTTGGAATGCCAACAGCCTCTGGGGTCCCAAACTAGGCATGTGAAGCCTTTGAGCAGCTTTAAACAGATTCTCAGGCTCCCGGGGTGACGAATGTCAGAATAGATTCCAAGATCCCAAACTTTGCTTTTAAATCCGCCTTTGTCTTGATCTATATGCTTCCATCCGGGCGGTTTAGAATTTGTATTCTCACCAAGATGACCAAACGTCTTCCGTGACCCATTCAATTGAACTTGATACCAATCCTTGCACTTCGAATTGAAGCGTGGAACCTTATTGAATCTTGTACACCAGCTCCGAGTGCGAGCCATTTCCCTCTTATTCTTAAAGCCGCAGAGAGCTCTAAGCTGGCCATCTGTTTCAAGCAAACCATATTCAAGTGGAAAAGTAAAGATAAAGGTTAATAATTGTACCCACTTGAAGCTTGTATTAGGTGGTAATGGCCTTGGGATAGGTGTTTCCAGTGGTTCTGTAAATTCTACTCCCTTGTAATCTTCTGTGAATTCCTCCACTTCTTTGTAAAATTCTTCAGCTGCAACTGCGTCTTGATCAAAGTCTTCTATCTCTTTCTCATCACTTAAGTCATACGTTGGAGGTTGAGAGAAATCTACCTCGACGTCATCTTCGTATTCACTTGGATAAGGTTCTTCAAGCTCAAGGAATTCAGTTGCGGATGTGAGTTCGTGACTAGGAAAGCTTGATTCAAGATCGTCACTGCCCATGGAATCAACTTCTTGGTCTGTTCCGTCCAATTCTTCACAAGGCATATGCTGTGGAGGTTGTGCACTGTCCTCCTTGGCATCAATTTCGGACTTCTCAGTGGAATCCTTTACGGTTCTTGATTCCCATGGAGGTTCAGCATCTCCTAAATCTTCAACCACTTCCTCCTCTACAACTATCATGGCTTCCTCTACTCGTTCCAGTACAAAACCATGCTCCTCATTGTCCACCGAGGTCTCTAGTGTCTCCTTCATGCTACGCTTTTCTTTTGATTCCCCACATGCAGCCATGGGAGTACATTGAGTTCTCAGATGTCGGGAAGCTATTAAATTTACTACCTTAGTTACGGCAGTAGTGAGTTCCAGTACGCCCTTTTCTATCTTTGCTTGCCCTTGAAGAAGAACACGAAGTTTGTCATTTACTGGAGGTTGGGGTGGGTGTGAGGTTTCATTGGTTGGGGGAAAGGGTTCAAAATAAGAATGTGGTGGTTCTTAGGAGTAATTGGATTGTGATTGTGGTAAATAAGGATCATACGGTGGTGAATGGTGAAAAGGAACTTGTGAGTGTGGTGGTTCAAATCTGCGTTGAGAGGATGGTCTATAAGCACAGGGTGGGGCTTGTTGGTAGTTACAAGGTTGTCCACCATATCTATTAGCTTGGTATGCATTGTAAAGTGGTCCTTGTCTGTGATACTGTGGAGGGTGTTGTTGCCTAAAGGGTTGATCAGATCCTCTTGGCTCCATCCGTCATTGATCGCTCAGACCTTGATGCATATTCCTGTTATAGCTTCCACTCCTTTCAACAATATTAGAACCAAACTCAAAGCGAGAGGGGTGAGAATTCATAGTAGCTAATAAAAAACAAAAAGGGGAAAACAAAAACAAATAAACTAATAAAAGAAAAATATTTACAATAACCAATAATAAGGCACACATTTGCAGATCCCTGGCAACGACGCCATTTTTGAAGAGAGAACTTTTGCATGGTCTAGAATTCAGAATAAGTTCCCGTTGCAAGTATAGTTTCTAAACCAACAAAAGTCCTTTCTTACAAACGTTTTGGTTGTCATAAGTAACAAACCCCTAAATAAATTGATAACCGAAGTATTTAAACCTCGGGTCGTCTTCTCAAGGAACTGCAGGGAGGTGTTCTTATTATTGGTTATAAGTTTTGTAAATTGGGGGTTTTGAAAGTAAGGAACAAATAATTTAAATGACAAATAAAATAAATAAATAACTGTAAAATAAACTCTTGGCAAGGTATGAAAATTCGGAAGTCCTATCCTAGTTATCCTTATCAATGGTGATGAGAATTATATTTTGCTCTCCACTAAGTCAACCTCTAACTATGAAGGTAAGTCGAGTGGGTAAATCAATTTAACACCTAAAGTCCTAGTCAATTCCTAAGGAAATACTAGAGTTATAGGGATTTAAATCAATCAGCAAGGATAACAATTATCAATCACGATGAGTTTGACAACTCAAGAGTTACCAATTAATCAACCAAGGCCAAAAGGAGAAAATCTAAATTATTAATATAAACGAAGGAAAGCAATCATAATTCTGAAATGCCTCAAATTATATTAAATAGAAAATCAAATCTAAACATGAATGGTTCATAAGCCAATCTAGTAACATAAGTAATTAAAAGATAGCATTAAAATATCTAAAAGTAAAAGAGAAATATAAAGTAAAAGAAATATTGAACCTGATGAAGAGTTGAAATTCTAAATCCTTTAAGAGGAATCCTAATCCTAAAACCTAAGAGAGAGGAGAGAACCTCTCTCTCTAAAAACTACATCTAAAACTGTGAAAAGTAAATAATTGAAGACATTCTTAATGAATGGATGCATTCCCCCACTTTATAACCTCTAATCGGTGCCATCTGGACTTAGATCTGGGCCAAAAAGGGTATCAGAAATCGCTGGGAGCGTTTTCTGTAATTTCTGGTGCGTGGCGTCTGTCACGCGTCCGCGTGGGTCATGCGGTCGCGTCATCTGGAGTTTTCCTTGTCACGCGTCCGCTTCGGTCACGCGTACGTGTCATCTGCATTCTGATCAAGGCACGCGTCCGCGTCAGTCACGCGTTCGCGTCGCTGCCTTTTCACGCTGGGCATGCGACCGTGTCGTCCATACGTTCGCGTCGCTGCCAGTTTTTTCAAAAACTCCATTTTGTGCTTTCCTTCCATTTTTATATGTTTCCTTTCCATCCTTTAAGTCATTCCTGCCTTAGAAGATCTGAAACTACTCAACACACAAATCACGGCATCGAATGATAATAAAGGGTGATTAAAATAATTAATTTCAAAGCATAGGAAATATGTATTTCACATATATCACATAATAAGGAAGAAAAAGTAAAACCATGCAATTTACATGAATAAGTGGGTGAAGGGTTGAATAAATCACTTAAATTGAGCACAATATATATCATGAAATATGGGTTTATCATTCACAAAAAAGGATCTCACCAGAAGTGGGATAAAGAAAGACAAAATAAATCAACAGAGGATCAATATTTCCGTTGTGGTGAAAAGGGCCATTGGTCGCGTACCTGTCGTACCACAAGGCACCTAGTCGATCTTTATCAAGCATCTTTGAAAAAAGACGACAAAGAAAATGAGACGAATTTCGTTTCAAATGATGCTGAAAATTCCACTACTCATTATGATGTATCTGATTTCTTTGAGAATCCTAAAGGAAATATTGGTCATTTGATCAATGATGAAATAGTTTAATATGTGAGATTGTTAAGTATTCATGTAAATAAATAATAAATTTTTTGTTAAGTTTTATTTTCTATGCAACTGAATTTTAAGTATGATGTATTCAGTGACGGATCCAGAAAATTTTGATAGTGGGGGCAAATATATATATATATATAATATAATAATAATTTTTATAATAAAAATATTATATATACATAAAAATTAGTTATCAAATTATTTATTAATTATTATGTATTCGTATATAAATATATGTATTGTTTAATTTATTTTTAATGTGTATTTTTTATTTCAATATATATACAGGTAGTTATTTTCGATGTAAATATAACATGATTAGTTTTTATAATATCTAATTTTACAAATTAAAACATTAAAATAATCATTTATAAATAGGGTAAAGTATATTTTTTGTCCTTAAAGTTTGACAAAAATTTCAAAAATATCCCTAAATTTTATTTTGTTTCAATTTAACATAAGAACAACCACTCAACACAAGCAAATCAAGCATAATTTTCATACATTATTGTTATATTGGTCTTAACTTTTTTGAAAATTTAGCCTCCAAGGATATATTTGATGCAAATCGAAAACTTTTGGGACAAAATTGAAACAAAATAAAATTTAGGGATATTTTTAAAACTTTTGCCAAACTTCGGGGACAAAAAATACACTTTACCCTTATAAATATCTGTCTTTTTATATAGGATAATGCTACATATTCATATTTTTTTGTTAACCAAGTCCAATCAATTTTGTCTAAGACAATAAAAATCAGTTATGAATATTATTTTAAGTTTTATTGTTTAACTTGGTTAGACTTAGTTCATAAAAAGACTTGGATGTGTAGTATTTCTTTTACATATATATAAGTAAATATACAAATTTTATTTAAATTGAGAATTGATCATTCTAATGACATCTAATATGAAATTTTTAAATTGACTATGAAGTACCAAAAATTGAGTAAAAAATTATTGTGGGGTCAAATTTAATAATTTAGTGGGGCAAATAAATATTATTATCATATACTACTCAAAAAAATTTCAAATCGTAGTGGGAGCGATTGCCCCCACACTCATATACATACATCCGTCCCTGGATGTATATAAATAATGTTTAATAAAATATTTACGAATTTCAAAATTACTAAATGTGCCCAGTTTTAAAATAATAATAATAATAATAAAATTTTTAGTATATGATACTATGTATAGTATTTCTTAGAAAAACAATCAAGAAAATAATTTTACTGTGCATATACTTCTAGTCATTTTGTTATTATTATTTGTCTTTGAAGAAAATGGCAAGGACATATAGTGAAGATGTTTGTCTTGCGGATAGTGCAAGTTCGCATACTATTCTCAAAACTAATATATATTTTACTCATCTTGTGCCAAAAGAAGAATATGTTAATACTATTATTGACTCAAGTAATGTGATAGAAGGCTCCGGAAGAGCTATAATTTGTTTCTTGGAGGAACAAAATTCATAATAAATAATGCACTATTGTCTACTAAATCTCTAAGGAACTTATTGAGTTTCAAAGATATTCAGCGAAATGGATATCTTATTGAAACAATGAATGAGGAAAATCATGAGTACTTATGTATCACAACTCATGATTTAAATAAAAATGTTATATTAGAAAAGTTACCATCACTTTCATCTGGGTTATATTATACCAAGATTAGTGCAATTGAATCACATACCATTGTAAACCAGAAGTTTACTAGCCCAAATGAATTCATAACTTGGCATGATCGATTGAGTCATCTGGGAATAACCATGATGCGGAGAATTATCAAAAACTCTCATGGACATTCACTAAAGAACCAAATGATTCTTAAATCTAGTGAATTTTGTTGTGCTGCATGTTCTCAAAGAAAGCTGATTTTAAGGCCATCACCAGTAAAGATTGGATTTGAGTCCCCTAAATTCCTAGAAAGGATTCAAGGTGATATATGTGAACCTATTCATTCACCATATGGATCTTTTAGATATTTTATGGTCCTAATAGATGCATCTTCGAGATGGTTACATGTGTGCTTATTGTCTTCTCGCAACCTGGCGTTTGCGAGATTACTTGCTCAAACTATTTGATTAAAAGCACAGTTTCCAGAAAATCCAATGAAAGCAATTCACCTTGATATTGCTGGTGAATTTACTTCCCAAGCCTTTGATACTTATTGTATAGTGGTGCACAAAATTGTGATCTCGACTGCGCCAACAACTTGGTACGCACGATCGTAATCTCAACTCTTTTTCACAACTCCGCACAACTAACCAGCAAGTGCACAGGGTCATCCAAGTAATAACTTACGTGAGTAAGGGTCAATCCCACGGAGATTCTCGGCTTGAAGCAAGTTATGGTCATCCTTGTAAATCTCAGTCAGGCAAATTCAATTGGTTATGATGTTTTGATAATTAAAATATAAATAAAACAGAAAATAAGATAGAGATACTTATGTAATTCATTGGTGGAAATTTCAAATAAGCGTCTGGAGATGCGTTGTTGCTTCTGAACTTCTGCTTTCCTACTGCCTTCTTCCAACCATGTGTTACCTCCTTCCATGGCAAGCTGTATGATCCTCTCGGATGAAAACAAATCCATCTGTGCTGTCACCGCAGGGCTAATCATCTGTCGGTTTCTGCTAGCGTCGGAATAGGACCATTGTCCTTTTGCGCACTGTCACTTGCACCCCACATTCGCAGGTTTGAAGCTCATCATAGTCATCCCTTCCCAGATCCTACTCGGAATACCACAGACAAGGTTTAGACTTTTCGGATCCTGGATCCTACTCGAAATACCACAGACAAGGTTTAGACTTTCCGGATCCCAGGAATGCTGCCAATGGTTCTAGCCTATACCACAAAGGTTAATCTCAGATTCAGCTGCTCTGTTGTCAGGAGAGAAGACGTGAGTCCTTGATTAGAAACCCAAGAGAATATACTCCAGCTGTCGTCCAATGACTACGTTGAACATCATGTAGACCGCTTTGTGGTTGTCAGGCTCGCGATCTTGGCTAAGCGAGTAACGAAGATTAGGTGATTGTCACGGGTCACCCCTTCATTCTGACTTAACTGAATTAAGTACGAGAGTATATCTTAGAGAAGAAGTAGGCGTGAATTGAATAGAAAAATAGTAGTAATTGCATTAATTCATGAAGAACAGCAGAGCTCCACACCTTAATCTATGGGATGTAGAAACTCCACCGTTGAAAATACATAAGTGAAAGGTCTAGGCATGGCCATGAGGCCAGCCTCCAGACGTGTACAATGATCAAAAGATATTCTCTCGATGTAAAATAAATCTCTAAAAGTATTTTTTATACTAAACTAGTAACCTAGGGTTTTCAGAAAATGAGTAACTGAGTGCAGATAGTGCAGAAATCCACTTTCGGGGCCCACTTGGTGTGTGCTTGGGCTGAGCATTAAAGCTTTTTCGTGCTTAGGCTTTTTCTGGAGTTAAACGCCAGCTTTGGTGCCAGTTTAGGCGTTTAACTCCAATTCTGGTGCCAGTTTGGGCGTTTTACGCCAAGATATTTTAGGCTGACTTTGAATGCCAGTTTGAGCCATCAAATCTCAGGCAAAGTATGAACTATTATATATTGCTGGAAAGCCCAGGATGTCTACTTTTCAACGCAATTAAGAGAGCACCAATTGGGATTCTGTAGCTCCATAAAATTCACTTCGAGTGCAGGGAGGTCAGAATCCAACAGCATCTGCAGTCCTTTTTCAGCCTCTGAATCAGATTTTTGTTCAGGTCCCTCAATTTCAGTCAGAAAATGCCTGAAATCACAGAAAAATACACGAAATCATAGTAAAGTCCAGAAATGTTATTTTTGAATAAAAACTATTAAAAATATAATAAAAAGTAACTAAAACATACTAAAAACTATGTAAAAACAATGCCAAAAAGGGTATAAATTATCCGCTCATCACAATACCAAACTTAGATTGTTGCTTGTAGAGGTGTCCAGGGCTCTTAAGCACACTCTTTTTGCTTTGGACCACGACTTTAACCGCTCAGTCTCAAGCTTTTCACTTGACACCTTCATGCCACAAGCACATGGTTAGGGACAGCTTGGTTTAGCCGCTCAGGCCAGGATTTTATTCCTTTGGGCCCTCCTATCCATTAATGCTCAAATCCTTGGATCCTTTTTATTTTACCCTTGCCTTTTGGTTTAAAAGACCATTGGCTTTTTCTGCTTGCTTTTTCTTTTCTTTTTTTTTCGCCATTTTTTCTTTCTCTTTTTTTTTTCGCAAGCTTTTCACTGCTTTTTCTTGCTTCAAGAATCAATTTTATGATTTTTTAGATTATCAATAATATTTCTCCTTTTTCATCATTCTTTCAAGAGCCAACAATTTTAACATTCATAAACAACAAATTCAAAAATATGCACTGTTCAAGCATTCATTTAGAAAATAAAAGGTATTGCCACCACATCAAAATAATTAAACTAATTTCAAGATAGAATTCGAAACCATGTACTTCTTATTCTTTTGCAATTAAAAACATTTTTCATTTAAGAAAGGTGATGGATTCATAGGACATTCATAACTTTAAGACATAGACATTAGACACTAATGATCATGTAATAAAGACAAAGACATAGATAAAATATAAGGCATAGAAAACGAAAAACAGAAAATAAAGAACAAGAAAATTAAAGAACGGGTCCACCTTAGTGATGGCGGCTTGTTCTTCCTCTTGAAGATCTTATAGAGTGCTTTAGCTCCTTAATGTCTCTTCCTTGCCTTTGTTGCTCCTCCCTCATGGCTCTTTGGTCTTCTCTAATTTCATGGAGGAGGATGGAATGCTCTTGGTGCTCCATCCTTAGTTGTCCCATGTTGGAACTCAATTCTCCTAGGGAGGTGTTGATTTGCTCCCAATAATTTTGTGGAGGAAAGTGCATCCCTTGAGGCATCTCAGGAATTTCATAATGAGGAATTTCCTCATGCTCTTGTTGAGGTCCATGAGTGGGCTCTCTTGTTTGCTCCATCCTTTTCTTAGTAATGGGCTTGTCCTCTTCAATGAGGGTGTCTTCCTATATGACAACTCCAACTAAATTGCATAGGTGACAAATGAGATGAGGGAAGACTAACCTTGCCAAAGTGGAAGACTTGTCCACCACCTTGTAGAGTTCTAGGGATATGATCTCATGAACTTCTACTTTCTCTCCACTCATGATACTATGGATCATGATGGCCCGGTCTATTGTAACTTTAGACCGGTTGCTAGTAGGAATTATAGAGCGTTGGATGAACTTCAACCATCCTCTAGCCACGGGTTTGAAGTCAAGCCTTCTTAGTTGAACCGGCTTGCCTCTTGAATCTCTCTTCCATTGAGCGCCTTCCACACAAATGTCCCTAAGGACTTGGTCAAATCTTTGATCAAAGTTGACCCTTCTAGTGAAAGGGTGATGATCTCCTTGCATCATTGGCAAGTTGAATGCTAACCTCACATTTTCCGGACTAAAATTCAAGTAGTTTTCCCAAACCATTGTGAGACAATTCTTTGGGTTCGGGTTCACACTTTGGTCATGGCTCTTAGTGATCCATGCATTGGCATAGAACTCTTGAACCATTAAGATCCCGACTTGTTAAATGGGGTTAGTGAGAATTTCCCAACCTCTTCTTCGCATTTCATGTCGGATCTCCGGATATTCACTCTTTTTAAGCTTAAAGGGGACCTCAGGGATCACCTTTTTCTTGGCCACAACTTTATAGAAGTGGTCTTGATGGACCTTTGAGATGAATCTCTCCATATCCCATGACTCGGAGGTGGAAGCAATTACCTTCCCTTTCCTCTTTCTAGAGGTTTCTCCGGCTTTAGGTGCCATTGATGGTTATGGAAAAAAACAAAAAGCTTTAACTTTTCCCACACCAAACTTAGAAGACTTGCTCGTCCTCGAGCAAAAGAAGAAAGAAAGGGGTAGAAGAAGAAGAATTGGAGGAGATGGAGTAGTGTAGAGGGTTTGGCCAAGGGGGGTAGTATTGTGTATGTTGTGTGAAGATGGAGGTGGTAAGAAGGGGTATTTATAGGGTAAGGGAGAGAGGGTATTTGGCCATGTGTGGGTGGGTTTGGGAGGGAAATGGTTTGAATTTGAATGGTGAGGTAGGTGGGGTTTAATGATGGATGGATGTGAGTGGTGAAGAGGTTGTGGGGAAGAGGGTAGGATTTGATAGGTGAAGGATATTTGGGAAAGAGGTATTGAGGTGATTGGTCAATGGTGTTTGGGGAAGAGTGTTATGGAAAGGTGTGAAGAGGAGAGAAGAAGAAGTGGGGTAGGTGGAAATCCTGTGGGGTCCACAGATCCTGAGGTGTCAAGGAATTTGAGTCCTTGCACCATCCTGGCGTTCAAACGCCCATTCTGTGCCAATCCTGGCGTTTAACGCCAGCTCTGCTACCTTTCCTGGCGTTAAACGCCACTCTGCTGCCCATTTCTGGCGTTAAACGCCAGCCAGATGCCCATTTCTAGCGTTTAACGCCAGCCTGTGCCAGACAACCCTTTCTGGCATTAAACGCCCAGAGTGCTGCCCATTCTGGCGTTTAACACCCAGAATGCTGCCAGGCTGGGTGTTAAATGCCCATTCTGCTACCCTTACTAGCATTTAAACGCCAGTAAGCTTGTCCTCCAGGGTGTGCTATTTTTAATGTTATTTTTCATTCTATTTTTGATTTTTGATTTGTTTTTGTGACTTCACATGATCATCAACCTAAAAAAAACATAAAATAACAATGGAAAATAGATAAATATAATTAAATAACATTGGGTTGCCTCCCAACAAGTACTTCTTTAATGTCAATAGCTTGATAGTGAAGCTCTTAGAGCTTCACAGAGAATTAGAGTTTAATGGTGTTGGCCTCCCAACACCAAACTTAGAAGTTGAGTGTGAGGACTCTGTTTGACTCTGTACTGAGAGAAGCTTTTCATGCTTCCTCTCCATGGTTACAGAAGAAGATCATTGAGCCTTAAACACAAGGTAGTCCTCATTCAATTGAAGGACTAGCTCTCCTCTATCCACATCAATCACAGCTCTTGCTGTGGTTAGGAAGGGTCTTCCAAGGATGATGGATTCATCTTCATCCTTCCCAGTGTCTAGGATTATGAAATTAGCAGGGATGTACAAGCCTTCAACCTTCACTAAGACATCCTCTACAAGTCCATAAGACTGTTTCCTTGAATTGTCTGCCATCTCTAGTGAGATTCTTGCAGCTTGCACCTCAAAGATCCCTAATTTCTCCATTACAGAGAGGGGCATGAGGTTTATACTTGACCCAAGGTCACACAGAGCTTTCTTAAAGGTCATGGTGCCTATGGTACAAGGTATTAAGAACTTTCCAGGATCCTGTTTCTTCTGAGGTAAATTCAGTTGAACCAGATCATTTAGTTCATTAATGAGCAATGGAGGTTCATCCTCCCAAGTCTCATTACCAAATAGCTTGGCATTCAGCTTCATGATTGCTCCTAAATATTGAGCAACTTGCTCTTCAATAATATCTTCATCCTCTTCAGAGGGAGAATACTCATCAGAGCTCATGAATGGCAATAGGAAGTTCAGTGGAATCTCTATGGTCTCTATATGAGCCTTAGATTCATTTAGTTCCTCATTAGGAAACTCCTTTGAGGCCAGTAGATGTCCATTGAGGTATTCCTCACTGAAAATCACTGTCTTTTCTTCCTCACTAGGTTTGGCCATGTTGGTTATATTTATGGCCTTGCACTCTCTTTTTGGATTCTCTTCTGTATTACTTGGGAGAGTACTAGGAGGGAGTTCAGTAACTTTTTTACTCAGCTGACCCACTTGTGCCTCCAAATTTCTAATGGAGGACCTTACTTCAGTCATGAAACTGAGAGTGGTTTTAGATATATCAGAGACTACAGTTGCTAAGTCAGAGTGGCTCTGCTTAGAATTCTCTGTCTGTTGCTGAGAAGATGATGGAAAAGGTTTGCTATTGCCAAACCTGTTTCTTCTACCATTATTATTATTGAAGCCTTGATTAGGCTTCTATTGATCCTTCCATTAGAGATTAGGATGATTCCTCCATGAAGGATTGTAAGTGTTTTCATAGAAATCTCCCATGTAATTCACTTCTTCCATTCCAGGGTTCTCAGGGTCATAGGCTTCTTCTTCAGAGGAAGCTTCCTTAGTACTGCCTGATGCAGCTTGCATTCCAGACAGACTCTAAGAAATTATATTGACTTGCTGAGTCAATATTTTGTTCTGAGCCAATATGGTATTTAGAGTATCAATCTCAAGAACTTCTTTTTTCTGAGTTGTCCCATTATTCACAGGATTTCTTTCAGAAGTGTACATGAACTGGTTATTTGCAACCATTTCAATGAGTTCCTGGGCTTCTACAGGCGTCTTCTTCAGATGAAGAGATCCTCCAGCAGAGTGGTCTAATGACATCTTGGATAATTCAGACAGACCATCATAGAATATACATATGATGCTCCATTCTAAAAATATGTCAGAAGGACACCTTCTGATCAATTGCTTGTATCTTTCCCAAGCTTCATAGAGGGATTCACCTTCCTTCTGTCTGAAGGTTTGGACTTCCACTCTAAGCTTGCTCAACTTTTGAGGTGGAAATAATTTGGCCAAGAAAGCATTGACCAACTTTTCCCAAGAGTTCAGGCTATCTTTAAGTTGTGAGTCCAACCATGTTCTAGCTCTGTCTCTTACAGCAAAGGGGAAAAACATAAGTCTGTAGACCTCAGGATTAACCCCATTGGTCTTAACAGTATCACTGATTTGCAAAAATTCATCTAAAAACTGATGAGGATCTTCCAATGGAAGTCTATGAAACTTGCAATTCTGCTGCATCAGAGAAACTAATTGAGGCTTAAGCTCAAAGTTGTTTGCTCCACTTGCAGGAATTGAGATGCTTCTTCCACAGAAGTCAGAAGAGGGTGCAATAAAGTCACCAAGCATCTTCCTTGCATCTCCACCATTGTTATTGGGTTCGGCCATCTCTTCTTCTTTTTTGAAAAATTCTGTCAGGTCCTCTCCAGAGTGTTGTGCTTTAGCTTCTCTTAGCTTCCTCTTTAGAGTCTTTTCAGGTTCCGGATTAGCTTCAACAAGAATGTTCTTATCCTTGCTCCTGCTCATATGAAAAAGAAGAGAACAGAAAAGAATAGGAATCCTCTATGTCATAGTATAGAGATTCCTTTATGTGAGTAGAAGAATAGAAGAGTAGAATAAAGAAGAGAAAAGATGAAGAATTCGAACACAGAGAGGGAGAGAGGGTTCGAATTATAAGAAGAGGAGAAGTGTTAGTAAATAAATAAATAAATAGAAAGAGATGAGAGACAGAAAATTCGAATTTTAAAATTAAAATAAAAGGAAAATATTTTTATTTTTATTTTAATTATTGGTTAGTGTTCATACCCTGGGTCGAGATATCCGACCTGGGATGATTGGCGACAAAGCGACCGACCTCTTCAGGTCAGGCTGCCCGACCTCTTCTCAAAAAGGTCGGCCAAATCGACAGGAAAGCCCAATAAAGGGCCCAAATAGAGGAACACGACCCAAATCCAAAGGCAACCCAAGCCTATAGAGATAAAGGCGGTTCTCTTGAAGATAAGCTGACTTCACTTAAAATAAGATAAGATAAGATAATATAACTAACTTATCTTATCGGAAAGGTCAGCCCACACTACTATAAATACACTGGAGCACCCAGGTATAACTCATACTCTAATTCTACATAAAACCTGCTTAATACCCATGCTAACTTAAGCATCGAAGTCTCTTGCAGGTACCCCCCCACCCTCCGGTGACAAAGGATCAGCAGTACAGCCAATCCTACAAATCGGACACGACAGCTCCGGCCGCCACCCACCAGCCGGACACGTCATCTCTGACCAGTACAGAAGATCTCGTCCGAGATCGACCTATAGTTTCAGGTAACCCTCGGAACATTGGCGCTGTTGCCGGAGAACCTGGAAGTCATCCCAACACCATGGCGGACGGTCATGACAACGACCACAATTCAGATATGGAAAACAGAACACCGCACAAAAACGCGGACACCACACTAAAGGATACTCTGGAATCCAACGGGGACAAAAACTCATCAAATCCAGGGGTAATAGAAGCACTTCAAGACCGCTTAAAGCAACTTGAAAAAGAAACCCAACAACAACGAGAGGTCGGGAAGGATCTACAAAGAGAGGTACGACAGTGTCGAGAATTGGAAGATAAACTACTGCAATTAGAAGCCGATCTCAAATCAAAAGCTCCTCGGACCACTCCTGAGGAAAATTCACACAAAGAACAAGATCCATTCACCAGGGAAATCATGAAAACCAAAGTTTCAAAAGACTTCAAACTCCTGGATACGATTTTGTATGATGGCACCACATATCCCAACCATCATCTCAGCAATTTCAGAAGCAGAATGTACCTCACCGACGCCTCAGATGCCGTTCGCTGCAAAGCTTTTCCAACAACTCTCACGAAGACAGCAATCAGATGGTTCGACAACCTACCTCCAAAGTCCATCTCAAACTTTGACGACCTGGCCAAAAAATTCCTAGCCAGATTCTCCATCTAGAAAGATAAGGCCAAGCACGCCCCAGTTTACTGGGGATCAAGCAAGGAGATCGGGAGAGCCTCCGCAACTACATGGAAAGATTCAACAAAACATGTATGGATATACAAAGCTTGCCAATAGAGGCCGCCATCATGGGACTCATCAATCGCCTACGAGAAGGACCTTTTAGCCAATCCATATCAAAGAAGTACCCTACCTCCTTAGACAAAGTGCAGGAGCGAGCAGAAAAATACATCAACATGGAAGAAAATGCTCGGTTGGGAGAAACCTCAAAATCCGGGGTCCCCTGCCGAGATAAAGACAAGGAATCCAAAAGGAAAGAAGATCGACAAGGAGAGAAAATAAAAAAATACCACAATTACACCCCTCTCAGGGCATCCCTAGTCGATGTATACAAAGAAGTCTGCCATACGGAGAAAATACCACCAGCTCGGCCACTCAAAGGCAAAAGAGGAGGAGGAAACCGGAATGAATATTGCGAATATCATCGAGTGCGACGGCACTCCACCAACGAGTGCTTCGATCTAAAGAACATCATAGAAAAATTGGTGAGGGAAGGAAAACTAGATCAGTTTCTAGCCACCCGAGATGACGACCAAAAAAAGAGACGAAGGGACGAAGATATCGGACGAACCATGCGATCACCTCGTACACCGGAAAGACACGTCCACATGATACACGCCGGATTCGCAGGGGGAGGAATCTCCAAATCATCTCGCAAAAGATATCTCAAAGAAGTATATCATGTCGAGGGGAAGGAAGAAGCACCCGACATCCCTGCAATCACATTCACTAAAGATGACGCATCCGGTATCATCTCGAGACACGACGACCCCATGGTCATCACCATCATACTGGCAAACGCCAATCTGCACCGCACATTAATAGAGCGAGGGAGCTCCGCCGATATCTTATTCAAAACTGCCTTCGACAAGCTTGGCCTAGAAGACAAGGAGCTTAGGGCATACCCGAACAGTCTGTTCGGACTGGGAGATACCCCAGTACAACCACTGGGATACGTGTCACTACATACAACCTTCGGAAAAGGAAACCAATCCAGAACACTCAAGATAGACTACATTGTGGTCGACGTGAGTTCAGCCTACAATGCCCTAATAGGTCGGACAACACTAAATCAACTCGGCGCAATAGTCTCAACTCCACATCTATGCATGAAATTCCCAACTACAGAGGGGATAGCCACAATAAAAGCAGATCAAAAGATGGCACGCCGCTGTTATAACGAAAGTCTAAACCTCAGAGGCAGCGGAGAAGAGTTCCATACAATTGAGCTTGGTGGAGTCCAGAGACGAGAAGAACTTCGTCCACAACCCGAAGGTGAAATAGAGAAAGTTCAGATCGGAGACACCTCGGACAAAACGACTAATATTGGCACGATCCTGAAAGGAGATGGAAAAGAATTACTAGTACAGTTCTTGCGAGATAATGTCGATCTCTTTGCATAGAAAGCTGCAGACATGCCAAGCATAGACCCCAAGCTAATGTGTCACAAATTGGTGGTCTACCCAGGATCTCGGCCGGTACAGCAGAGACGAAGAAAACTTGGGCCAGAGCGATCCCAAGCTGTGGAAGAACAGGTACAAGCACTACTGGAGACAGGATTCATAAGAGAAGTCAAGTACCCACTATGGCTAGCTAACGTCGTCTTGGTGAAAAAATCAAATGGGAAGTGGCGAATGTGCACCGACTACACCGACCTCAACAAAGCCTGCCCAAAAGATCCTTACCCACTCCCAAGTATTGACGCTCTGGTAGATGCTTTCTCCGGATATAGATACCTCTCGTTCATGGATGCATATTCCGGATACAACCAAATCCCCATGTATCCACCAGATCAAGAAAAGACCTCGTTTTTTACGCCAAAAGCAAATTACTGCTACATTGTGATGCCTTTCGGTCTCAAAAATGCGGGAGCTACTTATCAAAGGCTAATGAATAAAGTCTTCTCAGATCACATCGGGAAAATCATGGAAGTCTATGTAGACGACATGTTGATAAAGACACAAAGTGAAGAGACATTATTATCCGACCTGGCTCAAGTGTTTGACACTATAAGGAAGCATGACATGCGACTCAATCCCGCAAAATGCACCTTCGCAGTAGAAGCGGGCAAATTTTTAGGTTTCATGCTCACACAAAGAGGAATTGAAGCAAATCCAGATAAATGTCAAGCCATACTCAACATGAAAAGTCCAACTTGTGTCAAAGAAGTACAGCAACTCAACGGGAGATTGGCCGCCCTACCCAGATTCTTAGCAGGATCAGCGATAAAATCTCCCCCCTTCTATGCTACTTTAAGGAAAGGAAAGCAGTTCGAATGGACAACAGAATGTGAACAAGCCTTCCAAGACTTCAAGGAATTCTTAGGACGGCCACCTATCCTATCTCGGCCACGAAAAGGAGAACCGCTTATATTATATCTCGCAGTAGGAAGCCGGGCAATAGCCTCAACACTAGTCAGAGAAGACAAAAGTGGGCAACAACCCGTCTACTTCATTAGTAAAGCACTACAGGGATCCGAGTTGAACTACCAGAAAATAGAAAAGTTTGCCTATACTCTCGTTCTAACATCTCGACGACTTCGCCCGTACTTCCAGGCTCACACAATTAAGGTTCGAACTAACCAGCCCATAAAAGGAATATTACAGAAAACAAATTTAGCAGGCAGAATTTTGCAATGGGCAGTTGAGTTATCCGAGTTTGACCTCCAATATGAAGCTCGGACGGTCATCAAATCACAGTATCTGGCCGACTTCATCACAGAATTCACAGATGCCCCGAAAAACCCCACAAAATAGAATCTCTATGTGGACGGTTCTTCAAATAAGACTGGAAGCGACACAGGTGTGATAATAGAAAGCAACCAAAGAACCCAAGTTGAGCTCTCCCTCAAATTCGGGTTCCCGGCCTCAAACAATCAGGCGGAATATGAAGCGTTATTAGCTGGTTTGAAGCTGGCTAAAGAGGTTGGAGCTCAAAAACTCAACATTTACAGTGATTCACAAGTAGTCACCTCACAGATAATAGGAAACTACCAAGCCAAAGATCCCACCATGAAAAAGTATTTGGATAAAATCAAGGAACAGCTCGGACAACTCGGAGAATATGAGATCCGCCACATATCCGCAAACAAAATGCCCGAGCTGACGTACTCTCGAAACTAGCCAGCACCAAACCAGGGGGCAACAATAGAAGCCTCATCCAGGAAATGCTACAGAACCCATCAATCTTGGAAGAGGAAAAAGTCCTAGCCATAACAAGTCAGGACCAAGGATGGATGACCTCCATAATTAACTACCTCAAAGCAGAAACACTCCCCACAGAAGAAAAGGAGGAAAAGAGGTTAAAAAGGGAGGCACAGTACTACACTATCATAAATAACATCCTGTACAAAAGAGGGATCTCAATACCATTACTAAAATGTGTGCCGACCAACAAAGGAAGTGCTAGAAGAAGTACACGGTGGCATTTGCGGCAATCATCTCGGAGCACGAGCTCTCGCCAAAAAAGTACTTCGGGCGGGATTTTATTGGCCAACTCAACAGAAAGAAGCTACAGAATTTGTAAAGACATGTCCACCATGTCAGAAACATGCCAACTTTCACATCTGCCCGCCAGAAGAGCTCATCAGCGTAACTTCGCCTTGGCCGTTTGCAAAATGGGGACTTGATCTTTTCGGACCCTTCCCCCAGGGATCAGGACAAGTTAAATTCCTCATAGTAGGGGTAGACTATTTCACAAAGTGGATCGAGGCAGAGCCCCTAGCCAACGCTACTGCTCAAAGAAGCCGGAAATTCCTATATAGAAACATTGTCACAAGGTTCAGGGTTCCACACTCCATCACCACAGACAATGGCACTCAATTCACAGATGCAGGCTTCAGAAAATTAGTAGCCGACTTGAACATAAAACACCAGTACACCTCCGTGGAACATCCGCAAGCCAATGAACAGGCTGAAGCTGCCAACAAAGTCATATTGGCCGGGTTAAAACGGAGATTACAAGACGCAAAGGGAGCTTGGGCAGAAGAGCTTCCACAAGTTCTATGGGCATATCGAACGACGCCACACTCCACCACAAAGGAATCCCCCTTTCGGTTAGCATACGGAATAGAGGCGATGATTCCAGTAGAGATTGAGGAAGGATCGCCCAGAGTGGTTCATTACAATGAGGGAGAAAACTCCCAACTCTAGAGGGAAGAGCTCGACCTACTACCTGAAATCCAAGAAAGAGCTCGGATCAGGGAAGAAGTACTAAAACGTCGAATGGCTTCCAGATATAAACAAAGGGTAGTGCCGAGAAGTTTCGCAGAGAATGATCTCATCCTAATCCGAAATGATATTGGAACAACTCGACCAGGAGAAGGAAAGTTGGCAGCAAACTGGAAAGGACCCTACCGTGTTGTAGAAGTACTTGGGAAGGGCTACTACAAACTGTCTGAACTCGATGGACGAGAGCTTCCCAGATCATGGCACGCCTGCAACCTAAGAAGGTACTACAACTAGAAAAAATAAAAGATCTCACTATTGGATGCACTCTTTTTCCTGAAAGGGTTTTTTAATGAGGTACCAAGTTGAGACTCAGACACTATCTGACTTAAAGGGATGAAAAACTCCCACATGTATATATTTGCACTTTCCTTTGAATAAAATATATATTTTAGATATTCTACAAGCTTCCAAGATGCATTAATCTAAAGCATTCATCGTCCGATTATAAAGCAACAGATCAGCATAAAGTGAAAAATAATTTTGCTGCACGATCACGATAAAGACAATCGTCCAATAAAGGTGAAAATGCGATTCACCTAAAAGACGATCTAAAGATAGCAACCACCTTCTACAAATTGGCAAAGATGAACATAGAATAATGTAAGAAGTTATCGAAAGTGATCCGAAAAAGAACCTGACGAGGTCTTATAGATTGCTAAATAATAACTTAAAGACTGGCCGACGTTGAGAAGTCAGACCAAGTCAACCCAAGTTATAAGTAAACCCTGGAAAGAGGTCTGGCCAACTCTATTAAAGAAGATTACTTTAACTTAGAAGGGCCCGACATGACAAAGTCAGCCCAAAATGAAAAGTTATAAAAGTAGTCCCTGAAAGAGACCTGATAAAGGTCCAAAAAAGAAGACTACAAAAATAACTTAGAAAGAGGACGACGCAAAGAAGTCGACCTCCTACAAACAAGTTATAAAAGTAATCCCTGAAAGAGATCTGACAAAGATCCAAGAAAGAGGATTACAAAAATAACTTAGAAGAGATCGACATAATGAAGTCGGTCTCCTACAACAAACAAGTTATAAAAGTAATCCCTAAAAGAGATCTGACAAAGATCCAAGAAAGAGGATTACAAAAATAACTTAGAAGAGATCGATATAATGAATTCGGTCCCCTACAACAAACAAGTTATAAAAGTAATCCCTAAAAGAGACCCGACAAAGGTCCAAGAAAGAGGATTACAAAACTAACTTAGAAAAGATCGATATGACGACGTCGGTCAACTACTTGGAAAAGGACAAAGAAGTCGGTCATGGATTGCTAATTGGATCCACT
>NC_029792.2:8751792-8761594 GCF_000816755.2 Arachis ipaensis
AAGCCGGGCCAACTACACAAATATCCAAAATAAATCAGCTAAAGATTAGAAGACTTTTCAGCAGCATCAGTCTGAGGAGAATGAGGGCGAGCCTGGAGAGGAACAGCATCCACAGTACCATCGTCCCGTTTAAGATCTGGCAGTCAGGATCAGAAGCGGGAGGGCCGACCTCGGCAGGAGGAACAGCAGGAGCTGACACCTTGGCAGAAGACACAGGGAGGGGATCGACATCATCATCATCCACATCATCAGGGACAATCTTACCATCCCTAACAACATTATCCAGGCTGAAGAGAGTAAGATCGGCCTCGGGAGCAATAATCCAAACTTGCTCTTTCAGGTTCTCATAGGCAGCAATTACGCTGCCAACAAGATGACCCTGGAGCTCGGAGTAATCAGCTCGGGCATTCTCCAACTTCGCCTTCAGACGCATTCCCTCCCGATAGAATGTAACATAGCTGTCTTTATGCCTCAGCGCCATGTCCTCGGCCAGCCTCACAGAAGCCGCCAGAGAAAGTGAACTTGCCTTCTCGTTCTCCAGATCCTTCTCCAACTTGGCTACCTTTACTTCAAGCACCTCCTTCAGACCCTTCATCCGATCAAACTCCTGTTTAGCCTCCTCCATAAAGGCTTTGGTGGCGTGGAGAGGAAGATTTTGAGCAGTCCGGTATAGGGCAGCCCCCATATACGCCATTCTAACACTACTTCGAGTTATAAAGTCCAGATGGCGAAGGAGCGACACATCGTCCATAGGAAGGGCACCGTAGGGACCGATTTGTTGATCCATAAATTCAATTGCATTAAAGTCAGGAGCATCAAGGTTGAAAGGCTCAGCTGTTTTTTGTTTCTTGTTGGGAGGAGCACCAGAACTAGAGGCAGAAGTCAGTGGAGGGTCAGCCAGACGAACCTGAGGAGTAGGGATCACCTTCCTCGGTCCAGGAGAACTCGGCACAGGTGGCTTTACTTGCACTTGGGAAGATCCCTCCCTGGCCGCCTTGGCTGAGATGTTCTGAGCAACAGTCACCTTCTTTGCCCTTTTGAAGGCCTTCATGGATTCATTGTTTTTTGACATCTCTGCAAACACAAAATCAGCCATAATAAAGGGTTACAATCACAAGATGAGGAAGCCAAACTAAGAAACAAGTATAAAAACAAGTCAGGCAAATACCCAAAACAACCCGAACCAGGGATGGGTCATTCAAAAACCTTTTTATATCAAGATGGGGTGGTGCTCCCCATAAATCCTCAAGAACAACAACAAAGGCACGCTCAACATCGTCAAGCATATCCTAGGAATAGCGAGACACTCTCACCTCCTTCTGCCACTCTAGAGGGAAAGAAGGCTCATCATTTTCATCAAGAAAAAAGGGGCGGGCCCCCTCGATAGCACGAACTTTAAAGAAGTAATTCTTGAAATCCTTAAAGGACTCATCATACATAGCAAACACTTTATGGCCCTGGGTAGACCTGAAAGAAACCTAGGAAGCTTTCTTTTTCGAAGAGCCACCAGGCTTGGCAGAAATAAACAGGTAAAAGAAGAGAGCCTGAGAAGGTGTTACAACTAACTCTTAGCAAAGTAGCTGAAAAATTTTGATAAAACCCCAGGAATTCGGGTGAAGCTGGGACGGGGCAATATTACACGACCACAATAGGTCGGTCTCAAAAGCAGTAAAAGGAAAAATAATGTCCAGTTGACTGAAGAAATATTCGTAGGCACAGAAGGAGGGACGCTCCCCCTCGATGGAAGTCGAAAAACAAACCCTCTCATCAGAATCAGGAGCAACAAGCTCATAATCCCTCTCCCAGGCACTGTTACCATAAATCCTATGACGCTTCCTCAGCTCTATGCAAAATTCATCATCCACAACAGAAACACACATCAAGACAAGGGAGTCCAGCCAATCGGACATCCCCTCGGAAACTCTGGAAGACATCTCTACAATGTTATTGCGAGAAGACATGAGGCCAACTAATCCTACAATAAGAAAAGAAGATTGGATTACCAAAAAACATCTCAGGCAAAGGGCGAAACAACTCGACCAATATGATACAGAAGAAACAGAAAAGGAAAACCCCAAGACTCAAACCAAAGTCCAGGGGCATCCTTTGGAGGCAGTAACAAAGCAAGGTTTCTGAAAAAATCTACAACTTACGTCTCGGCTTCCCCCGAACAAGAAAAGAAGAATTTCAAATAGCAAGCATTTTTTGTAGGAGAAAACACGAAAAAGTTTAAAAAGTCATCAAAGCCACTGTCTTTTTACACTCTACCAGCAAAAAGCTTCGACAACATCAAACACGCCAAACAGAAACTATCAAAGGCGTAACCTTTTTCAGAATCAGACAAAAAGCAATCTTCAAACAGAGCGAGGAAAAGATGCAGATTTTCTGGGTATTGGTATCAGATAGAAACAACAGAACATGCAAAAGCCCTAAAAAGCATCAAGCAACAGGAAAAAAGGATCATGCAGAAGATAAAGAAACTCCTAGAACACACATTTCAACAACAATTAGGCGCGACAAAAACAGAAAGATCCAAACTTTCTCTAAAGCAAAATCAAAACCTCATCACAAAGCCAAAGCAACGAAAGAAAAAGAAAATACGAACAGAACTCACCTGGAGAAGGAAGAAGCTTAAAAAAAGAGACGTAAAAATGAAAGCTGCCCAGAAAATCGCCAAGCGACGCCACAACGCAAGAAAAGCAGAAATGTGGGCGAAAGACAGAGAGCGAGAGAACAAAGGAAGAAATTGCGAAGAAGTTACAAAAAGAGCGAAGAAGAGAAACCGTTTCTGGGCTTTCGAAAATCAAAATAAAGAGCCAACGGAAAACAGGGAAATTAATACTAATTAATGAAAGTATTAAACCCTCACACGTTCCCAAAAGCACTGATATTCAAACGCGCGCTTTTAGAGAAAAACGTTCTACATTCAAAAGCTGCTACAAAGGAATCGACGAAATGCTTGAGTTCGGCTTCATTAGAGAAGGACTGAAGTCAAAGACTCGCCCCCAAAACAAAGAAGACTGGGCTCAAGCAGGGGCACTGTTCATACCCTGGGTCGAGATATCCGACCTGGGATGATTGGCGAAAAAGCGACCAACCTCTTCAGGTCAGGCTGCCCGACCTCTTCTCAAAGAGGTCGGCCAAATCGACAGGAAAGCCCAATAAAGGGCCCAAATAGAGGAACACGACCCAAATCCAAAGGCAACCCAAGCCTATAGAGATAAAGGCGGTTCCCTTGAAGATAAGCTGACTTCACTTAAAATAAGATAAGATAAGATAAGATTATTAACTTATCTTATCGGAAAGGTCAGCCCACACTACTATAAATACACTGGAGCACCCAAGTATAACTCATACTCTGATTCTACATAAAACCTTCTTAATACCCATGCTAACTTAAGCATCGGAGTATCTTGCAGGTACCCCCACCCTCCGGTGACGAAGGATCAGCAGTGCAGCCAGTCCTACAAATCGGACACGACAGCTCCGGCCGCCACCCACCAGCCGGACATGTCATCTCCAACCAGTACAGAAGATCTCGTCCGAGATCGACCTACAGTTTTAGGTAACCCTCGGAACAGTTAGTATTCGAAAATTAAGAGAAGAAATAAAATAAAATTTAAAAACTGAATGAAGTAATTAAATAAAAAGAGATTTCTGAAAAAGTGGTTAGTGATTTTCAAAAATTGGAGAGAGAAAAGTAGTTAGGTGGTTTTGAAAAAGATATGATTGAATTAGTAAACTTTTAAAATCAAACAAAAAGTCAAGTAGTTAATTGAAAAAGATTTGAAAATCAATTTTGAAAAGATAAGAAGTTAGAAAAGATTTTGAAATCAAATTTTGAAAAATATATGATTGAAATTTTATTTTGAAAAAGATTTAAAAAGAAAATTAAAAAGATTTGATTTTTGAAAATTAAAGTTGATTACTTGACTAACAAGAAACTAAAAGATATGATTTTAGAATTTAAAGATTGATCCTTTCTTAATAGGCAAGTAACAACTTGAAAATTTTTGAATCAATCACATTAGATGTTAGTAATGAATTTGAAAATATGAGAAAAAATTTTGAAAATCAATTTTAAAAATTTTGAAATTATTAAGAAGAAAATTGAAAAAGATTTTATTTTTTTTAAAAGGAATTGAAAAAGATAGAATTTTTAATTTGAAATTTTGACTTGGCTAACAAGAAACAACTAAATTTTAAAATTTTATGACTAAATCAATTCAAATTTTTGAATATTATGAGTGAAATAAGGGAAGGATATTTTTTTATTTTTGAATTTTAATGAGGAAAGAGAAAAACATCTAAGTGACACATAACATAAAAATTATGAATCAAAACAAGGAAAACATGCAAGAACACTTTGAATATCAAGATGAACACCAAAAATACTTTGAAGATCATGATGAACATCAATAACATTTTTTTGAATATTTTTAAGTAAAGAAAAACATGCAAGACACCAAACTTAAAAATTTTTATTCTATAGACACTAATAATTCAAAAATGCATATGAAAAACAAGAAGAGACACAAAACAAGAAAAATTTCAAGATCAAACAAAGAGAATCATCAAGAACAAATTGAAGATCATGAAGAACACCATGCATGAATTTTCAAAAATAAAAGAAAATTAAAAAGATGCAATTGAAACCAAACTTAAAATTTGACACTAGACTCAAACAAGAAACACAAAATTTTTTGTTTTTTATGATTTTATGAATTTTTTTTTATTTTTTGAAAATTAATTTGGAAAAGAAAAATAAATAAATTCAAAATTTTTAATAGGAATTCCAGCAATGTTAGAATGTTAGTCTAAAGCTTCAGTCTAAAAAAAATAGCAGGACATTACATACAACAGCCAAATTGATGGGAATCAACTAGCTCTTGTGATGATAAAAGCATCATCTGAAACTCTAGGATTCATTCTTAAAAATTCTGAAGAACATAGAATAATTTATTTTTTTGTAAATTTTTCGAAAATAAAAAAGCTTTAAAAATAAAATAAAATTACCTAATCTGAGCAACAAGATGAACCGTCATTTGTCCAAACTCGAACAATCTCCGGCAACGGCGCCAAAAACTTGGTGCACGAAATTGTGATCTCGACTACGCCAACAACTTGGTACGCACGATCGTAATCTCAACTCTTTTTCACAACTCCGCACAAACTAACCAGCAAGTGCACTGGGTCATCCAAGTAATACCTTACGGGAGTAAGGGTCGATCCCATGGAGATTGTCGACTTGAAGCAAGCTATGGTCATCCTTGTAAATCTCAGTCAGGAAGATTCAATTGGTTATGAGGTTTTGATAATTAAAATATAAATAAAACAAAAAATAAGATAGAGATACTTATGTAATTCATTGGTGGGAATTTCAGATAAGCGTCTGGAGATGCTTTGTTGCTTCTGAACTTCTGCTTTCCTACTGCCTTCTTCCAAACATGCGTTACCTCCTTCCATGGCAAGCTGTATGATCCTCTCGGATGAAAACAAATCCATCTGCGCTGTCACCGCAGGGCTAATCATCTATCGGTTTCTGCTAGCGTCGGAATAGGACCATTGTCCTTTTGTGCACTGTCACTTGCGCCCCACATTCGCAGGTTTGAAGCTCGTCATAGTCATCCCTTCCTAGATCCTACTCGGAATACCACAGACAAGGTTTATACTTTTCGGATCTTGGATCCTACTCGGAATACCACAGACAAGTTTTAGACTTTCCGGATCCCAGGAATGCTGCCAATGGTTCTAGCCTATACCACGAAGGTTAATCTCAGATTCAGCTGCTCTGTTGTCAGGAGAGAAGACGTGAGTCCTTGATTAGAAACCCAAGAGAATATACTCCAGCTGTCGTCCAATGACTACGTTGAACATCATGTAGACCGCTTTGTGGTTGTCAGGCACGCAATCTTAGCTATGCGAGTAACGAAGATTAGGTGATTGTCACGGGTCACCCCTTCATTCTGACTTAACTGAATTAAGTACAAGAGTATATCTTGGAGAAGAAGTAGGCGTGAATTGAATAGAAAAATAGTAGTAATTGCATTAATTCATGAAGAACAGCAGAGCTCCACACCTTAATCTATGGGGTGTAGAAACTCCACCGTTGAAAATACATAAGTGAAAGATCTAGGCATGGCCATGAGGCCAGCCTCTAAATGTGTACAATGATCAAAAGATATTCTCTCGGTGTAAAATAAATCTCTAAAAGTAATTTTTATACTAAACTAGTAACCTAGGGTTTTCAGAAAATGAGTAACTAAGTGCAGATAATGCAGAAATCCACTTCCGGGGCCCACTTGGTGTGTGCTTGAGCTGAGCATTGAAGCTTTTTTGTGCTTAGGCTATTCCTGGAGTTAAACGCCATCTTTGGTGCCAGTTTAGGCGTTTAACTCCAATTCTAGTGCCAGTTTGGGCGTTTTACGCCAAGATGTTTTAGGCTGACTTTGAACGCCAGTTTGGGCCATCAAATCTCGGGCAAAGTATGGACTATTATATATTTCTGGAAATCCCAGAATGTCTACTTTCCAACGCAATTAAGAGAGTGCCAATTGGGCTTCTGTAGCTCCAGAAAATTCACTTCGAGTGCAGGGAGGTCAGAATCCAACAGCATCTGCAGTTCTTTTTCAGCCTCTGAATAAGATTTTTGCTCAGGTTTCTCAATTTCAGCCAGAAAATACCTGAAATCACAGAAAAATACGCAAACTCATAGTAAAGTACAGAAATATAATTTTTGAATAAAAACTAATAAAAATATAATAAAAAGTAACTAAAACATACTAAAAACTATGTAAAAATAATGCCAAAAAGGGTATAAATTATCCGCTCATCATATAGCTAATGGAATAAGCGTTGAACGTCCAGTAGCTCATGTTCACACACAAAATAGGTTAGCAGAATCACTTATTAAATGCCTCTAATTAATTGTTAGACCCTTACTTATAAGAAAAAGTCTCTCAACCTCGGTTTGGGGCATGCTATTTTACATGCCGCAGCATTTATTCGTTTGAGGCTAACAAGTTACCATCAGTTCTCTCTTATGTAATTAACTTTTGCCCAGCATTCAAATGTTTCCCATTTAAGAGTATTCGGGTGTGCGATATATGTTCCCATTGCACCACCTTCTAGCACCAAAATGGGACCCCAAAGAAAATTGGGGATATATGTTAGATATGATTCTCCCTCTATAGTGAGGTATCTTAAGATACAAACTGGAGATGTATTTAAAGTTCGATTTGCAAATTGTCATTTTGATGAATTAAACCAATTTGCGGATTGTCATTTTGATGAATCAAAATTTTTAACATTAGGGGGGAGAGAATAAGCTTCCTGAAAAGGAAGTTAATTAGAATGCATCATCCTTGATGCATTTAGATCATCGATCAGCGCAATGTGAACTAGAAGTTCAAAAGATTATACATTTGTAAAAAATAGCAAATGAATTGCCTGATGCATTTTCTGGTACAAAGAGGATAACCAAATCTTATATACCAGCAAAAAATATTCCAATTCGAATTGATGTCCCAGTTGGACAAATGGCCACTGAAATAAATTTACGCCAGAGACGTGGTAGACCTGTCAGTTCCAAAGATAAAAATTCTCGAAAAAAAAAGAGGTAAATATTATTCCTGTTGAAAAAGACATAAAGACACCTGCAATTGTCTAAAACTCTGATATAGTTTTAACGCCAAAAGACGTTCAGGTACCTGAAAATTGTGAAAATGATAAGATCTCGATAAATTATGTCTTTATAGGAGAGAAATTGGACCAAAATAAGACAATTATCGATGAAATATTTGCATATAATGTGGCATTAAATATCATGCATGAAATTAAAGATCTTGAGCCAAGAATAGTCGAAGAATGTCGACAAAGGAATGATTGGCCAAAATGAGAAGAAGCTATGAAGGCTGAGTTAGACTTACTTGCAAAATGTGAAGTCTTTGGACCTGTAGTCCGTACACCAGAAGATGTAAAACCTGTTGGATACAGATGGGTATTTGTGAGAAAATGAAATGAGAAAAATGAAGTTGTACGCTACAAAGCTCGACTTGTGGCACAAGGTTTTTCACAAAGGCCCAATATAGATTATAAAGAAACATATTCCCCTGTAGTAGATGCAATAACATTGCGTCATTTTGTCAGTTTATCTGCATACCATAAACTACATATGTATTTAATGGACATGATAACGGCCTACTTATACAGATAATTAGATCGTGATATCTATATGAAAGTTTCTGAAGGACTAAAGATATCTAAACCATCTCATGAATATTCACAGGGATTATACTCAGTCAAATTGCAAAGATCTTTATATGGTCTAAAGCAATCTGGACGAATGTGGTATAATCGTCTTACTGAGTATCTGGCCAAAAACGGATTTAAGAATGATGATATCTGCCCATGTGTTTTCATAAAAAAATCTGCATCTAGATTCATTATAATTGCTATGTACGTTAATGATTTAAATATCATTGGAACTCCTGAAGAGATTCCAACAATTATAAAAACTCTAAAAGAAGAGTTTGAAATGAAAGATCTTGAAAAGATTAAATTTTATCTCGGCCTGCAGATCGAGCATACAAAAAATAGGATTTTTATTCATCAAAAAACATACACAAAAAAAATCTTAAAGAGATTTTATATGGATAAGTCACATCGATTAAGAACTCCAATGATCGTAAGGTCGTTGGGTATGGAAAAGGATCAATTCTGTCCTAAAGAAGAAAATGAAGATATTCTTGGTCCTGAAGTACCATATCTTAGTGCCATTAGAGCGCTAATATATCTTGCTAATAATACACGACTTGACATATCATTTGCAGTGAATTTACTAGCAAGGTATAGTTCCTCTCAAACCAGAAGACATTTGAATGGAATTAAACAAATTTTTCGATATCTTAATGGAACGGTTGATATGGGATTGTTCTATCCATATGGATCTAAATCACAACTAGTTGGCTATGCAGATGCAGGATACTTGTTTGATCCACACAAAGGGAGATCTCAAATAGGATACTTATTCACATATGGTGGTACAGCTATATCATGGAGATCCACGAAACAGACGATTGCAGCAACATCCTCTAATCATGCTGAAATACTAGCGATACATGAAGCAAGTCGCGAGTGTTTTTGACTTAGGAGTTTGATCCAATATATTCTGTCATTATGTGGACCCGTTGATCATAAGATAGCTCCAACTGTCCTATATGAAGATAATACAGCATGCATTGCTCAACTTAAGGGTGGATACATCAAAGGTGATAGAACAAAGCATATTTCTCCTAAATTCTTCACTCATAATCTTCAAAATCAAGGAACAATTGATGTCCGCCAACAGATCCACTCAAGCGATTATTTGGCAGACTTACTTACAAAGTTACTTCTAAAATTCTCCTTTGAAAAATTGGCACATCAGATTGGGATGCGCCGATTTCGAGATATTAAATGTTGTTGTCAAGAGGAGGAGACTATACTCTTTTTTCCTTGATCAGAGGGAGTGTTGTGATAAGGATGGCAAGGTGGATGTCCATTTATGATGGGTGGTCCAACATTCTCAAGAAAAAATATATTTAATAGAGTTTAAAAAGGTAATCCTATGTACATATATAAATAGGAGGTTAAGCCTCCGTTAATTACACACAACAACAATAAAACATTTTTTCTCTTTCTTTTACTATAATACTCTTCTCTTTATACACTATTAATACTCCTCTCTCTCTTTACGTTATATTAAATAAATATATAAATCATTTCTATTATATTGAGATTATTATATTGGTTAATATTAATA
>NC_029792.2:8761982-8775727 GCF_000816755.2 Arachis ipaensis
TCTTCTCTTTCTTTACATTATATTAAATAAATATATAAATCATTCTTATTATATTGACTAATATTAATATTAGAGTCTTTTATTTATATTTTTTATTTTATATTTATTTCCTTTTTTCATTTATTTATTTTACAATAATATTTACTATTTTTATCTATCTCAAGTTAGTCTATTATATCTAGCCCAAAAACAAAGGGAAGAAAAAGAGGAGCATTGAGGAGAAAAGTGATACCCAAAGAGGAACTGCGATGTTTTGTTTAATTTGCTTCTCATCATCACTTTTCGGAGTGTACACTATATACATCATTATTTATTGTATAAACTAAGGAATATATAAAAATTTAAGAGTACTTAACTTCATATGAAGTTGATAAATAAAAATTGTGTAATGATAATTTAATTAAAGAGTTGATGGTAATCAATGGTTAAGAGAAGAGGGGGTTGAACCTTATCCCCTTTTTGCTGAGTAATACTTGCTGCCTTTCAAATTAGCTTCAGAAGATTTTTCTGCGTTTTGTCCCATAACCAGACACGAGACATTTTCTTTTTGTCTCGTACCCAGTCAGGAGATATTTTTTAATTTTGTCTCCTTAGCAACAGAAACAGAAATGGAGTAGAAGAGAAAGAGAGAATCACACCACGAAGTATCCTGGTTCAGCTGCTAAGTGCAATGTAGCCTACGTCCAGTCTCTATCACAACAATGATGGAATTTTACTATAATCAAACAGATTACAGACACCAATTCTCCCTAGGAACTACCATTCCTATTCGGGACAAGTCCAGAATCTATCCTCAATCCTGAACTTGACTTGGTCACCTACCAAGCTTCCAACCGCTAAGTGCTAACTCAACTTGTAAGGGGATTCCCACAGAATCATGATACAAAACTCATAGATGTACAAAGGACCTCTAAGATACCTATGACTTTTTTTAAATTTTGTACACTATGCCTTTGTCTACTCACTGGCTTTTTCTTACAAACCTTACACTGTTTGCCTTTTTCACCATGAGACTCAGACAGACAAAACTAAAGAAAATACAAAATAAAATACATTGAAGAAGAAGAACTTCTGTTAGCTTGGGTAGCTATGAGAACTCTGTGCTTACTCTCCTTGTCTCAAGCCTTGGCTGTTCACCCTTATTATAGAAGGGGAAGCCTCCAAGGTTAAAACGGTTCAACCGAGCCAACTTCTTCTTCTTCTTCATCTTCAAAACTGGTTCAGACAGAGAGAAGAGAGAGGGAACCGAAAGCTAAAACGAACATGCAATTACCTCTCTCTTATCCCTTTTCTTCAAGCTTCATCAATCTGAGCCTTCCATCTTGACTTGGTCCCCAAGAAGGATTTCTGACCCTTGATGAACACTTGATCCTTGACAGCTCCTTCTGCTCCACTTCTGCTTCCTCCTCCACGTAGCTACAGTAGCTACATTCTGTGATGGATGAACAAAAAGTAGAAACAAGCCATAACACAGGGATCTTCTTCTTTGACCGAAATGGATTGCTTCCATTTCTAGGTCTGGAGATTTTGAGGCTTCCTCACCACATCTTACCTTTAGTGGTAAAGATCTCAGCCACGCCATACCAAAAATCTTCTTTTTGCAAGGGCCATCATCACCTTGGCCGCTTGCCTCTTCATAGCTTCTGTTCTTCTTCCTCTGATAGCTTGCATCTGCTTTATTTTCTGTCAATGAAGTGATCGAAACAAAAAAAAGAGAGGAGAGAAAACAGAGAAAAGCTTTTAATGGAAGTAAAGGAAGAAATTAAAATGAATTAAATTTCCACTTTCCAAAATTCCGATGCCTAGTAACGTGTAATGTATTAATGGCAATCAAATCAATGAAACTTTCTCTCTCATGTTACCAATGTAATTAAAACCAAGTTTAATTGAATTTGAATTCTATTCCTTAGTGGGAGTAGGTATCCGTGGAAAGCATGCAACCTTTGCTTTCCCTCTTCTTCCAATTTCGGACTAACCCTTTTGTTGGATCAAAAGGAAATTATTTTGGACTTCTCATTATTTTTCTGGCCCAACTGATATAATATTTCAGCCATATATCATATAGCATTTTTGCACAATGCTGAATCTATTTTCTTAGCATATTTGGGCTTTAATTTACATTAAGCCCAATGATCAAAATCTGCACATAAAGCATAAATTATTAAGCACATATTTTTAAAACAAAATTAAATTAATAATTTCTAATAACAAATTTTAACAATGTTTGATCATCATATTAATTTGGAGTTTTCCAAACTCATCAATCTCCCCCTTGATAACAAACATTATTAAAAATTGAATTGAAATAGGATAAGGATTAGGAGTATTCCCTTGAAGATTTTTGAATCCTCTCCCTTTCTATTTGTCACATAGCTCCCCCTTGATATGTGCTATTTATCAGTAAAAGCATTACCTGTAACAAGCTTTATACATTCCAATACGTATTCAACATATGATACACAAAAATGTTGAACATTTTGATTTTTGAGCATATATATTAAGATCAACAAAAATTGATTTGTTATCTTTTTACTAATTTTTCTGCTCAACAAAATAAAACAAATTATGCTAGAGTACTTTCAAAATACATAGCAACAAATAAACAAGATTCAACATTCTTATATCAACATGTTCACAATTATTTCCTGCCAAGTAAAATTTCTTGCCAAACAAAACAATAATCCAGGCTCTATGAAGCATTTTCTGAGATTTAGTATCAACAACAAAGCTTCATAAAAATTGTCAATGAATATCATATTAGAAAAAAATATCAGAGCCCAAACAAATTCAGAACGTGATAAAGCAGAAATCAGAGCATAGACCATAGAAATAAAAAATTTGAGCACAAGCACAAGGGTAATCATTAATCATTCAGATTTCAGCCCCTGTTCAGTTAAACCATAGAAATAAAAATCAGATTTCATCCCCTATTCAGTTAAACTATAGAGTCAGCCCTGTTTCTTTTCTCCTTTTAATTTCTCCCTCTTTTGTCATCAATGGGGGTCCTGCAAAATAAATGAAGAACAATATGGCAAAATACATATATTTGTTTAAATCAAAACACAAGGGTCCAAAGTATTCAGGTACAGTCAACCAACAACATAAAAAAACAATACTCAAAAGAGCAGTAAACTAGAAATTGTTCAAAAAATGGGCAGCAGTGAGCCTAACAATTAGGCATCGGACAAATTCACATCAGAGTTAGAAAATTCATTGTCTTTGTCAGAGGGAGCCAGATCCTTTTCAAAGCTTTGGAGAAGCAGATTGATCCTTTCATGACACTTATTCCATGCTTTTTCATTGTGGTAAGCCTGCTTACGAGCTTCTTTGTAGGAACGTGCCATCAGTTTGGACATATGTGAAAGCTCATTTACAACGTCCTTGAGTGACTCAGCAAGCTTAGATGGCTCAGAAGGACCACTTTCAAGATCACTGTTAACTGACATGGCTGGCATTGAGCTTTTTCCTTTGTTTCCTTTTCCGATTCCAGAAACTCTGCCTCCTTTGATGGTAGACACCCTGTTTTCTACAGGCTCATTCATTAAATCAACATGAAAATATTCAAAGATACATGTGAGAAAAATACCATAAGGTAGATTTACCTTTTTTCCACTACGTACGCAGTCCCACATATGATGAACCATTAAATATGCAAATGAAATAGATGAAGAGATGAGAATAGCAAACAGAACCAGGGTATCACAAACTGTTACTCTCTGAAAGGAACCGCTTTGTGGCATCAGAATGTGGTTGATAATGTGGTGAAGGAGATCTCTTACTGGACCAAGTTCCTTATGAGTCAGAACAGTACCATCCAGTGCAAAGAAATTCTCACAGACTTGGGTTAGAGCAATCTGGTAGGAGATTCCAACTTGAGAGTCCCACTTTCCTAACATATATGTTGTGGCTCCTTCATCAGTATATCCTAAGGCAGTGCTGATGGTCTCTCTATTCAGAGTTAAATGAATCTTCTTGACATAAGAATGAATCGCTCTGTCATGGTACATCATGTTCGTGTAGAACTCGCGAACAAGATTTAGATAAATCGACTTTTGAATCTTGAACAAGAGAGTCCACTTGAGATTATCAAACAGAGCAATGAAGTTAATTTCTTTTGCACTCAGGGTTTCCAGATTCACTATGTGAGAGGCACACAAATTTCGGTTAATCAGAACTTGACCATGGAACTCGTAGGCAGCACAAGAGTTAAACCGTGCTGGATCAAAGTGGGAGTGATTCTTGTTGAACTTATTCTTGAAGTCTAGAGAATCCAGATTTGGTGGTTCTCTAGTGTTGCGTAGAACATAGCCTTTTTAATGCTAAGAGCTTCGGCCAGATGGATGAGGAGTTGATCACCTTGGGGGTGAAGGGGGTGGAGAGGATTGTGAAGCTTCTTCTTCGACCATTGGCTCTTTCTCTTTTCCAACCTTTTTACGAGAAGAGGTCCTCTGAGCAATTACTTTCCTCCCTATGGCTTCGGTTGATTGTGAAGAAGGAAAAGAAGATGAAGTAGAATGTATATGGATATGGGTGTGTGTTTGGGGAGTAGAAGAGGATGGGGGAATTTCGGAGGCAGGGGTTCGGTTACTTCTTCTAGGTGCCAACTTCCTTTTCATGATAGAAAAATGAAGAAGAGGGTGAGAAGATAAAGGAATGGCCGAATGAATTGGTGAATGGAGAGAGGTTATAACTGCATTTAATGCTGAGTAGAGAGAGGGATAATAGAAAAATGGACAATTAATGGAGCGGTTTTCATCAAGGAAATATTTTTAAAAATTAAAAGTAACTAAAAGATCTTTTCCTTGAATCAAGGGAGAGAGTATGAGAAAAGATTTTGATTTGACATTAACTCCCCCTATAAATATATGATGTGATAACCTCCAAAAAATAATTTAAAAAATGAAGAAATCAAACGAGTCAGAGTCATGGGATGGGTCAAAAAGGTTTGGTAGGCCTTATGTTCAATAACGCTGGTGATCAATCTCCCTTATTTCCTTGCTTGTTCACTACCTTTCCAGATTTGTCTCCTTCCAACCTCATTCTTTTCAAATTGAGCAAGCTCGTCTTCCATGGCTTTAACCCATGAGGGGTCTTCAAGGGCTTGCTTTACATTGAGAGGCTTTAATTGGGACAAGAGAGCAACATTGCTTTGTTCAACTTGCTTCTTGCTTGAGGATCTAGTGGTCACGCCTTGGGAAGGATCACCAATAATAAAATCATGGGGGTAACCCTTCATAAACTTTCATTCTCTTGGCCTTTGAGGTAAGGATCTGCCTTGATGAGCTTCAGCAATCTGGTCTGTTCCAGATTCTTTGATTAGTTCAGGAGACAAAATTAAAATGTCTCATCCATCCTGATGAGACATTTTTGGATGGACAGGTTCTTCACTTGGGACAGTTTTGGGATTTTCTTCACTGACTTCCTGGTTGACAATATCTTCACCACCTACATCATCTTCTACCACAACACTGAGAATTGAATTAGTATCACAAAAGGACACGTGTATGGATTCCTCTATGGTTCTATGTTCCTTGAGGTAAATTCTATATGCTTTGCTAGTGGTGGAGTATCCAACAAACATTCCTTCATAGGATTTTGGATCAAATTTTTCAAGATTTTCTTTATTGTTAAGCACAAAGCATTTGCATCCAAAAATGTGGAAATACTTAAGATTAGGAGGAGTTCCTTTCCATAGCTCATAAGGAGTTTTCTTTAACCCTTTTCTAATGATAGTCCTATTCAAAATATAACAAGTTGTATTTACAGCTTCATCCCATAAAAATTTTGGAACCTCATTTTCACAAAGCATAGCCCTAGTCATTTCTTGAAGGCTTCTATTCCTTCTTTCAACTATCCCATTTTGTTGAGGAGTTCTAGGACATGAAAAATTATGAGCAATTCCAAAATCATCACAGAAATTTTCAAAATCTTGATTTTCAAATTCTTTTCCGTGATCACTTCTCAAGTGGACAATTTTCAAATCTTTTTCATTTTGAATTCTTTTACAAAGAGTTGAAAAAGCATGGAAAGCATCATTCTTATGAGCTAGGAAGAGTACCCAATCGAATCTAGAGTAGTCATCCACCACTACCAAACCATAATGTTTACCTCCTAAACTTTGAGTTCTAGTTGGACCAAAAAGATCAATATGCAACATTTTCAATGGCCTCTTGGTAGAAATTCCATCTTTTGGTTTAAAAGATGATTTTACTTGTTTGCCTAATTGACAAGCATCACAAGTAATATCTTTATCAAATTTAATGTTTGGAATTCCTCTTACCAAGTTTTTCTTAACAAGCTTAGAAATTTGGTACATGCTTGCATGACCCAATTTCTTATGCCACAGCCATTTTTCAAATTCAAGTGATGTAAAGCATGTCACCTTTTGATCTTTTAAATCCTCAAGAGTCAATCCATACACATTATTACATCTTTTGACTTCAAACAATATTTCACCAAAATTTTCACAAATAACTAAGCAATCTAATTTTCTAAAAATAACTTCATTACCAAGATCACATATTGGCTCATGCTTAGTAAGTTGTGTTTCAAACCATCAACAAGTAGAACATCATTTATGAAAGAAGAGAAACTTTTATCAACTTTTTCAATGGCTATTATTTTTCCTTTTCCATTATCACCGAAAGTGACAAATCCTCCATCATATTCATCAAGCTTAATGAAGAAGGTTGCCTTTCCAGTCATATGCCTAGAGCATCCACTGTCCATATACCACATATTGTCCTTTCGCTTGGATGCTAGGCAAACCTACAAAATAATCTCAAGTGACCTTAGATATCCAAATCTTTTTGAATCCTTTGACATCAAACCATCTTCTTTGTCCCAATCTATTGTAATCACAAACAATTTTACAAACTTTATTTCCAATCATTCTTTCACTAAAGAAACATTGAATAGGAAAATGACCATTCCGATTGCAAAATCTGTAAAATCTATGAGTTGCTGTTTTCACAAAGCTTGTTGGGTTTTGAAACCTTACATCATTTGAAGATGACGCTATATTTGCAAAATAAGGTTTTTCAACAGATTTTGTAGTTTTATTAAAACCCAAACCAGCTTTATCATAAAGAGGTTTTTGACTAGTCAAGAGTTGATTTAAATTTTCTAAACTTTGTGCAAAGTTGGCTAGGTCTTTCTTAAGCCTTTTTATCTCTTTATGCAGCCACTCATTTTCTTCAAAATAATTCAGATTTGCAGTTACAGAATGGTGGTATTCACAGCTTTTAAGTTGAGTTTTTAACTGCTTGTTTTCTTCAACAAGTTCAATAGCAGTTTCAGCCTCCCTTAATTTATCTTTGAGAAAACTATTTTCAGCTTTTAAAATAGAAATTTGAGACTCAAGATCTTGGTTTTCATTCAGGAAGCATTTGATTTTTCCAGAAAGATGGTCAATCATGAGATGAAGGTCTTCAGTGTCAGGGTTATGAAAAACTACCTGCTCTACGTGATCGGCCATGAGGCAGGTTTGAGACTTGGTTTCTGATTCATCATCTTCCTCAGAGTCATTTTCCAAGTCTTCCCAAGAAGCCATGAGTCCCTTTTTCTTTCCCTTTTTCGGCTTCTCCTCCTTCTTTAGTTTTGGGCAATCAGATTTGAAGTGCCCAGCCTCTTTGCAGTTGTAGCAGATCACTTTGCTGAGATCCTTATTCCTTGAGCTACTTCCTTTGTTTTTCTCTTTTAGCTTCACTATTTTCCTGAATTTCTTAGCAAACAAAACAAAATCATTTTCAAATGAGTTATCACTGGATTCATCATCCAGAGGGTTAGTAACAAATTTTAGGGCTATTCCTTTCTTTTCTGAATCTTTTTTCAAATATGTGTTTTCAAAAGCAAGTAAATTTCCTCCAAATCATCATAAGTCATAGAATCAAGGCCATTACTCTCAGAAATTACTATTGCCTTAGTTTTTCACTCTTTTATGAGACTTCTCAAAATTCTCCTTACAAGCACAGATTCAAGATACGTGATTCCCATAGCATCCAAGCCATTAATGATGATGTTGAATCTTTCAAACAGTTCATCTATCGATTCTCCTTCCTTCATTGAGAACATTTCATATTCTCTATTCAGCATGTCTATTCTGGTCTTTTTTACTAGGGTTGTGCCTTCATGAGTGATTTGAAGTTTGTCCCAGATTTTCTTTGCCGTTGTGCATCTTGATACCTGTCGGTATTCCTCGAAGCTGATTGCACAGTTGAGCAAGTTGATAGCTTTGGCGTTGAGCTCCACCTTTTTTCTGTCTTCTTCAGTCCAACTGGCTTCATTCTTAAGAGACACCACACCATCAGCTCCTGTAGTGGTTGGAAATTGAGGACCTTCTAGAATTATCTTCCACAGTCTATAATCTACTGATTGGACAAAAATCTTTATTCTTTCCTTCCAGTACGTGTAGTTCTTTCCATTAAAGAGAGGAGGTCTGTTGCTTGACTGTCCTTCTATCAAAGTATAGGCCACCAGGTTTGAGCCACTGTTATCTGCCATCAGGATCTTTTCTCCAAGCTGCAAAGCTTGATCTCTTTGAGACCAAGCTCTGATACCAATTGATGGTAATCAGTGGCTAAGAGAAGGGGGGTTGAATCTTAGCCCCTTTTTGCTGAGTAATACTTACTGCCTTTCAAATTAGCTTCAGGAGATTTTTCTGCGTTTTGTCCCATAACCAGACACAAGACATTTTCTTTTTGTCTCGTACCCAGTCAGGAGATATTTTTCAATTTTGTCTCCTTAGCAACAGAAACAGAAATGGAGTAGAAGAGAAAGAGAGAATCACACCACGAAGTATCCTGGTTCAGCTGCTAAGTGCAATGCAGCCTACGTCCAGTCTCCATCACAACAATGATAGAATTTCACTATAATCAAACAGATTACATACACCAATTCTCCCTAGGAACTACCCTTCCTATCCGGGACAAGTCCAGAATCTATCCCCAATCCTGAACTTGACTTGGTCACCTACCAAGCTTTCAACCGCTAAGTGCTAACCCAACTTGTAAGGGGATTCCCACAGAATCATGATACACAACTCATAGATGTACAAAGGACTTCTAAGACACCTATGGCTTTTTCTTTAATTTTGTACACTCTGCTTTTTTCCACTCACTGGATTTTTCTTACAAACCTCACACTGTTTGTCTTTTTCACCATGAGACTCACACAGACAAAACTAAAGAAAATACAAAATGAAACACATTGAAGGAGAAGAACTTCTGTTAGCTTGGGTAGCTATGAGCTCTATACTTACTCTCCTTGTCTCAAGCCTTGGTTGTTCACCCTTATTATAGAAGGGGAAGCCTCCAAAGTTGAAACGGTTCAACCGAGCCAACTTCTTCTTCTTCAGCTTCAAAATCGGTTCAGACAGAGAGAAGAGAGAGGAAACCGAAAGCTAAAACCAACATGCAATTACCTCTCTCTTATACCTTTTCTTCAAGCTTCATCAATCTGAGTCTTCCATCTTGACTTGGTCCCCAAGAAGGATTTCTAACCCTTGATGAACACTTGATCCTTGACAACTTCTTCTGCTCCACTTCTGTTTCCTCCTCCACGTAGCTACAGTAGCTACCTTCTGTGATGGATGAACAAAAAGTAGAAACGAGTCATACCACATGGATCTTCTTCTCTGACCGAAATGAATTGCTTCCATTTCTAGTTATGGAGATTTTGAGGCTTCCTCACCACATCTTACCTTTAGTGGTAAAGATCTCAGCCACGCCATACTAGAAATCTTCTTTTTGTAAGGGCCATCATCACCTTGGCCGCTTGCCTCTTCATAGCTTCTGTTCTTCTTTCTCTGATAGCTTGCATCTGCTTCCTTTCCTGTCAGTGAAGTGACCGAAACAAAAGAAAGAGAAGAGAGAGAACAGATAAAAGCTTTTAATGGAAGTAAAGGAAGAAATTAAAATGAATTAAATTTCCACTTTCCAAAATTTCCGTGCCTAATAACGTGTAATGTATTAATGGCAATCAAATCAATGTAAACTTTCTCTCTCATATTACCAATGTAATTAAAAACCAAGGTTAATTGAATTTGAATTCCATTCCTTAGTGGGAGTAGGTATCCGTGGAAAGCACGCAACCTTTGCTTTCCCTCTTCTTCCAATTTCGGACCAACCCTTTTGTTGGATCAAAAGAAAATTGTTTTGGCCTTCTCATTATTTTTCTGGTCCAACTGATATAATAATTCAGCCACATATCATATAGCATTTTTGCACAAAGCTAAATCTATTTTCTTAGCACATTTGGGCTTTAATTTACATTAAGCCCAATAATCAAAATCTGCACATAAAGCAAAAATTATTAAGCACATATTTTTAAAACAAAATTAAATTAATAATTTCTAATAACAAATTTTAATAATGTTTGATCATCATATTAATTTGGAGTTTTCCAAACTCATCAAGGGTTATGCTAGATAACCAATGACTTTCTTGAATAATATGAATAATGGGCCTTAAAATTGACTCAATTCAAGTAAAACACACTACACTCCAAATTACTCACCTAAATCTTAATATTAGAATAACCATCTACACACCTAGTGAATTGAACATCCGAACACCTAATGAATTGAACATCCAATATATCCATTGTTGACATTATTTAATATTTTCATTGTCTACCTATATTTTTCCTTAATTAAATCTACTCAGTTTAGGTAAACAACTTAATTAAGCTCCTTTTGACAAAATAGTTTAAACAATAAATGGCTATATTAAAAGTAGTTTATAAATAAGTTATTTTGTATTTGAGTTTTTAACTTTAAAAGTACTTATTTTATAGAAATGTGATAAAAAGTAGTAGTATTATGAAAGAAGTCATATTTTTAACTTCTCTATAAGCTCCTAAATAGCTTCTTTAAAAATTGTAATTTAGTTTTGAAAATTACACCAAACATTAATACTACTACTTTTCATAAATCAAAAACTAAAAAAAAATACTTTTAAAGTTTCCAAACGAATCCTTAAATCATTTAAGGATTCTTATTTATCAATTTCACATCATTAACTGTAGCTCAGTTCCTATCTAAACCAACACTTATACTCTTATCTTTGAGTTTATAGTCACTAATCTATATCGTAGCTATAGCGTAAGTTTTTCTATATGAACTAATAAGGGTATATTTTCTTTGGGTGATCGAAAACAGGCTGGGAAATTGTATAAACAATCTTCATCTTCATGTGTAAATTTCCGTTAAATTTATCTATATACCATTTTTAACCTTGTTTTAGTCGATTTTTTGTTTTATTGTTAATAATACCAATAAGGGACAATTTAATTAATTAATTAATTAATTAATTAATTCATATGCAATGTATATGCACCGCTTCCATAATTTTCCATTACTCGTGGACTTATCCAAAAGTTTTGGTGTCTCTTTCACTCTGGCCATGATGACGTCATATTCATCAATATGTACCATAATAAACAATGGTATCACTCCCAAACTACGAGTCTATAGCATTTGGTATTGTGTGATCTGCACAAAACAATGTGCGGTGCTTCAATGAAAGCATTCACAGACAATTATTGTAAACCGAACTTCACTCCTATCGGAAGTAATCAACCATGCATCACCCCAAAGAGAAAAGCTCCATTAAAGAAACCATATGGGTCCACCTACCCCATAAAACGACAAAATTAGGTTTTGTTGTTATTAGTTGCAAGTCATTTTTTAAACAAATATATATATCTTTTTATTTTGTTATGAATTTTATATGAAAACTTGATTTAATAAGTAATTTTTTATATATTGGCTTATTTTTATATGGTCTTCACATTTTTAACGTATTTTATTGACTCTGAAATTCAATAGAAATTTAGGCAACTATATATATCATTCCTCTGTTATTTTCTTTTACATATCTTGGTATTTTTTCATTTGAGAAAATAAAGACAAAACGTGTGTTAATGCATGCAACTAATAAGAATTAATGAAAGTTAAAATAACAATAATGATAACACGTGGCTACACGATCCAAAAATCCAAACCACCTGTAATAATAAAACAACAGGCTCTATGGTTTTCCACCAAAAGTGCCAGTTAAGTCACTCTTTATTATCTCTATATAAACTGCTTCTTACTCAAAGTTTTGTGAGTCACTCATATCATAGCAACATTATACCATTGATAACAGTTTCAACTACTTTTCAAGCACCAAAAATGTGTCGTGGAGTTATGGCTGTTGCATCCACCACTGTTGGAGTGATGGAGGTGCTGAAGGATCAAGGCTATTGCAGGTGGAACACCACCATGAAATCAGTTGCCCAAGGTGCCAAGAACCATGTCAAGTCATCACAACACAAGGCTGCTAATAATAGCAACAATAACAACATCTCTCACCAATCTTCTTCTTCTTCCATGATTGCTAATAATAACAAGTTAAGAGATGAGATTGATGAGATTGAACACATGAAGAAGGCTGAGGAGTCTCTTAGAACCGTCATGTATTTGAGCACGTGGGGTCCTAACAGTTAGTTTCAAAGGTTGAAACTTGAAACCAAACCATATATAGATATATGGCTGAGGGGGCTCATAATAGTAGCAATAAGATTATGTGTTACTCTTAGCTTGGATGTAAGTTGAATGTGATATGATGAATGAGTATGAATTTGCTATGCCAATTATTTGTAACATTTTCAATTCGTGCTTTATTAGTTATTTATTTCTACTGCTACTATTCTTAATTATTAAATAATGAACTTAAGCGCTCCCGTCAAAGATAACATATAGCTTGTGGAACCATTGTTGGAGTAATAATTTGATTGACTTATATAAATCAAATCACTTTTATATTTTGGACTTAGATTAATTAAACGCCAATATTGATTAGTCGATTACTTATGCTTAAATGATTTTAATGTACTTTATATGTATTGTTGTTATTGAGCATATTGATCGAACCTGTTAGATCAAAGCACTAATTAAACTCAACGTGTAGATTTTGGGTTTTTGTTTTATTTATATCATCATTAAAATGGATGGTTTTAGCTCATGCATTTTGATTGACATAAGGAGAGATCTCTTAACCTAATCCTATGTATATAGACAACTATCACACCATTGAGAGACACAATACTCATTTGGCTACTATTCTTGGAAATTAGAAGAACTCTTTTTCCCTCTTTGGCCATATTCAAAGGACCAACCGACCAAGCAAGAATGAGAATTAAATTAACTCAGTTGCTTAAGCCAAATTGGATAATATCCACCTAAACTTGTTTTTGTAAATTTATGTTCGCAATTCATAAATGGGATTTCACTTTAAAATTCAATAAAGTGGTATCAAGGTTACGTTCTTTTAATTTTTTATTTAGGATGTTTATATCAGAGTCATATTGCAAGAATTTGGTGATTTAAGAATTCGTTTGCAGAACTTCTGGATAGATATTTTACATTTGAACAAAATTCTTTTTCAGTTAAATTTTTTTTTTTAGTTGTTCTGGAACAATTATAAACTCTAAAAAAACAAAAACCTGATTTTGTTTCTGGTGTCAACATGCTAGGGAGTGGTCCTGTTTATGGGATCAAATTATGTTCTAAAAGAAAATATTGAAATTCCATCAATCTCATAAGTATCATACTAAATCCTATCAATAGAATCACTTTTTTTCTAGAAATACGAGACATTAAGTCATACTTTAGTTTTGGATGTTTATATTATAACAAATATTATTGTATTTCGAAAAAAATACAGAGTGCAGTGTTTTTTGAATTTTAAATTCTTAGTCCT
>NC_029792.2:8775735-8787548 GCF_000816755.2 Arachis ipaensis
TAAATGTTAAATCCTAAATTTTAAATTCTAAAATTAAAATTAAAATTTATATAAAATATAATGCATAAAAAATTAAAATTTGTTTAATTAACAAAGATGATACTACTCTTTACTTAATAAAAACTGGATGAAACTAATACTATAGGGTCATATGACACATACTGCAAGATTTTGGTGGTTTAAGAATTTGTTTGCGTTTGTGTAAATCCTAAGAATTTGGATTATATTCAATATAATCGAAAATATTAGGAATGTCCTCCCCATCAAAATCCTTAATTTACCTCAGCTTTGTTGCCAAGCAAATTTTATTGGTAAATTCAACTGAGGTTCTTTTTTTGGGCCAGGAACCGAGGGTTGAATATGGATATACGTCAACAAGGCTATTATTATGTGAAGCCCAATGCAACCAATTGCGTGTGACAGGCCCATTCTGGCCCAAAATTCTCTAATTTTCTCACCATAATTAAATTCTAATTAAACGATGAAATTATCTTTTAATTTGTGTTTTATTAATAATATGATTCTTAAAAGTTTTCAATCTCTTCACTGTATTTGCTGATGCCAAAAAACAATGTGCGGTGCCGCACAAAACAAAAGCCTACTCGGCAACTCATCATATATCAGAAATAATGAAATACATCATCTCCATCAATAAAAATGCTTTATATACTCAAAAAGGAAAAGGGAGTTTCACAAAAGAAAAGAAACCAAGATGTAACTCATTAGCAACTGCATTGGGTCCACACCGTCCACTATTACTAAAAACAAAAATAGGTTTCGTTTTTCGCAAATTATTTTTCTTACATTATCTTCATATTTTTCTTTTTGAGAAAATTAAAATAGAGACAAAGAATGTGTGTTAAGATATCTGTACCATCCACAGTACATACATAAATAAAGAAAATAATATAATAAAAAAATTATAAATAGAGATAGAAATAAATAAGAAAACATGTGGCTATCGACAACATCCAAACCACCTGTAATAAAACAACAGGCTCTGGTTTTCCTCAAAAATCGAAGTGTTATTCTCTATATAAAGCAGTTATTGTTGTTGAAAGTATTCTCAATCATAGCAACATTTTCTACCATTGATGATTACATAGTTTCAACTACCACTTAAACACCGAAATGTGTCGCGGAGTTATGGCTGTTGCATCCACCACTATTGGAGTGGTGGAGGTGCTGAAGGATCAAGGCTATTGCAGGTGGAACACCACCATGAAATCATTAGCTCAAGGTGCCAAGAACCACGTGAAATCAGCACAACAGAAGGCTAATAGCAACAAGAAGAAGATGCCTCAGCAATCTGCTTCTGCTTCCTCAGTGATTGCCAATAAGCTGAGAGATGAAATTGATGACATTGAGCACTTCAAGAAGGCTGAGGAGTCTCTTAGAACTGTCATGTACTTGAGCACTTGGGGTCCTAATACTTAGTCTTATTAATATTTACAACATGTTACAACTCTCTCCCTTATTAAATAATTGTTTATCTGAAGAGGTTTTAGATACATAATTTTAATAATGGAGAGAATATATAGCTGAGTGCTTATAAGTTATAAAAGCACTCAGCATCACTGGTTAAGGAATAAAATTCTGCATGGTTTTTGATATGTACTTTTTGTTTATGGTGTGTTGTTGGTTGAGTTATGTTTTTACTTTTAGCATGGATGTGAGTTGCTTTGAATAAGTATAAATTTGCTATCTCAGTTGGTAAGAGTTTTTCTTATGCTTTAATTTGTTGTTACTACTTACTATACTATACTATCATTAAACTTTCCTCTCCATTTGTATTTTTGTTTCATAACCTACTTAAGCGCAACCTTTTCAAGGAGTGCTATAAGGTAATGAACTTCAAAGGATATTAGGTGTTTCCCTTCATGCACTGTTTTTGTGGACAGTAACCAAACGTGTATTAATGCACGCAAATTAACTAATTAATTATGTAAAAGTGTAGTATATTTTGCCAAAAATCTCCCGAAGAAATTTTGATATCATTATTTGGAGAGTTGTAATCCCTTCTCAAAAGAGTGTAATATCATCAATATATACTAACAGGAGTATCTTAGCTTCGTTAGGTAAGTAATCATAAAATATGTTATGGATAAATAGAATAGTTTAATTAAATTATTATTTATACTACATTTCATTTGGATTGTTACTGATGAGGCATAATTTTTCGAGAAATCTAATCTTTGGAATCCATGTAATAATGCAAATATCGTTTAGTAATTAATAAGAGAATGCGTGAACATCATATATCAAAATAAAAATCAAAGCTGATATAATATTATGTTGAAATAATGTTATGATTATCATACGTAAATAAGATTATTAGAAAAATGATTTTAATTATCCAATTGAAATCTTATGTAGCCATATCTCTTATCCACACACTCATGCTCACATTAGAGTCGTATGTGATGATAAGCTAAAAGTACTGAATGTCGGCATCACCGAATTAATGAGCTTGCTATACATATTAATCTTCATCTGCATCATTCCTTTCTTTGAATCGAAGTAATTTGAGCTCCCAAGTATTGTAGCATATAGGTGATATTGTCAGTCTTACTCACAAAAACCACGGGCGAAGTTATTGTGGGATAGAAGATAGAGCACTCAAACGCTCCCAAGAAACATTACCATTATATTTTGTCCCTTTCAAGGACTAATGAGCCATGGCATCTTAGCTAGTGTGGACCCTGTGGTCCTACCTAGTCCTACTGCACCCACTTCTATTTTTGAGCGCACATGCAGCATTCAATCTAATCTCGAATATGAAGTATTACTAAATTTATACTCAGAATCCACCAGCTAGAATTTGCAAACTTATGTACTATGATAATAGGGCATTTGCTTAAATTTTTCATGGGGCTCTTTACGTTGCATCCCCCTTTGAAAACTGGTATCTAGACGGATAAACACTGCAACTTCACTCAGTGACACTTTGGTGACATTTCACTTGATCATAGATTCATAGTCAACCCATTGGCTGACTAGAATCCTCCACTGTTCAAAACCTTTCGGAGGTAGAGCTTAAGAGAAAACCACATCTCAAAAACTAAGTATAAGAATCTAAGGCTGTAAGAGAAAACCACATCCACAAATTTTGCCAAAATAACAAAATAGCCCAGAAACACCGGAGCACTAACTAAAACAAAAAACTTGAATAAGAGTTTGTAAAATAATAACAGGTAAGTGGATCCATGATTTAGACTTAAGCATGTCCTAAGCAGAACTAGTCTCTCTAACAAAATTGTCTTCGCATAAAAAAAACTGTGACTTGTGAGGATCATTTACTTCTTGTCTTCCTTTTCTGCTTCAGCAGCCTTCTTGAGTCTAGCACCATAATGCTTCTTGTTTGTGCGTTCAAGACGGAGCTTGTAATAAGCCTTAAATGCCTTCATTTCATCTGTAACCTTAACAAGCTCAACAGATGGTTTCTCCCTCAAAATGGGCATGTACGAGCCCTGCACTTGGGTTGCATTTGCTAGTTCCTCGGCAGTAGAATCACCAGCCTACAATATATACATCATATCAATTTTCAACACATTTTGCAAAATTGAAATAAAAACTGAAGACCAAATCGCTCCCTTGGTAAAAAAAAGATAGTTTAAAACTTTGTATTACCTTGACCTTCTTTGCACGCCTTGGGAACACAACTAACTTTGCCTTGTATGTTTTCAGCCTCTGCACATTAGCCTGCATACTTTCTAATGAACGATTCTTGCGACGGTGATCAACGGCAATGCCAATGGTTGGAGCGAGCTTTTTGGGAATCCCAGCAGCCTATGACGATGTATAACAAGATTAGGTAACATAATATCAATACTGATGGCTTAGGAGCAAGAATTTTCAAATTCTTACATAGTACAACATGCCAGAATCTTCATCCTAAGAATCTAAAGAAAATCATGCAATATTGATTCAATAACTGCAATTCATAATAAGAACGGTCCCAGAAACCATATTTTTTATGATCAATCTTCAACAAACCATGACTCAGTAACGCATAGATTAAGTGCACTAACAATGCAATCATCTTCCTCTCCGCAACATCAGTATTCCAAATAATTCAATCATATTTTGCAAGCCAGAAAAAAAAATATTTACAGAACACAATCAGCCTATGATGATGTATAACAAGATTAAGTAACATAATATCAACAGTGATGGCTTAGGAGCAAGAATTTTCAAATTTTTACAGAGTACAACATGCCAGAAGCTTCATCCTAAGAATCTAAACAAGAATCAGGCAAGATTGATTCAATAACTGCAATTCATAATAACAACGGTCCCTGAAACCATATATTCTAGGATCAATGTTCAAAAAACCATGAGTCAGTAAAGCATAGATTAGGTGCCACTAACAATGCAATCATCTTCCTCTCCACAACATCACTTCCTACACTGGCTACTGTACCTTGAGTTCTTCGAGAGAAAATCCTTTGCCAGCTCTGACTTTCATGTTGTATTTCAAGGTTTGGCCATGAACAATTGGCCTGAGAGATCCAGCAGTAGGCCTGGGAAAGATCTTAACAGCTTTCTCCTGGCGCGCTGCGAAACAAATAGAATCAACATTTGAAGGAATCAAATTCAAAGAAACTAATTAACCAGCATGAAACTTAGCCAAATCTATTGGTAATCCAAAAATGAAATCTGAACTGAATTACCTAAGCGTCTTCTGGTCTTCCTAGCTGGTTGATTGAACCAGGTCTTGACATAGTTCTGCCAATGCTTACGGAAATGTCCATTAGGGATAACATTGTTGTGCTTCACCATCGCTTAATTGCCTAAATTACAATACAAATTCGCCAAATTATATAAAACTGTTCATAAAACACTTCAAAGCTTATATATCGGATTAGCAGGTGTTCGTACCAGAAAATGTGCTACGGCCGAGAGAGAGAGAGAGAGCTCCTGCGCCGCCGAGCCTGTAACTGTCTACTCTCCTCTTCTCGGTTCTGTGAGCTCTTCTCTTTGCGGAGTTGGAGTTTATTTTTTTATCAACTTTGTTTGTGGATTTAGGGTTTGGGTTTTAGTTTTAGATTTGGATCCAACGGAAAATGGATCTGGATTTGGAATTGAGTTGTTTTTTTTTTTTTTTTGGTGACTGGATTTGGAATTGAGTTGTAACTTCTCTTTCAATTATATGACATTTGGGTTTTTTTTTTTTTAATTCTTTTGAAAAAATTTGGGTTATTGAAAGTTGTAACATAGAAAATTGATGGGACATAAAAAACAAAACATAGAAGATTACCAAAGAAAAAATAATCATAGAAAATTAACTTATGAATTTTGATATATGTTTATAAAATTATTAGGTATATGCAAAAATCAGCTATTATATATTATGAGTTTAATTTTAATCCATTGACTGTGTAAAATATTTTATACGTAAAATCTTGTATATTTTTTTGGATAATTATTTACGGTTTCCAAACAAGCTTCATAAGTATTCATATTTTATCAAGTAAGAAAATGAACTTATCTACTTGTTTTTATATTGTGAATTTTTATAGTGAACTTATTTTTATTATATCTACACTTTTTTGTTTTATATTGATTTGTTCATATTTTTTTAGTTACTATACACTTCTCTAGAATGGTCCATTAATTTAATTTACTTATAAAACAAGTAATGCTAAATTCAATCTTTGGCCCTTTGTAGGTCCCAATTCATATTATTCTGAATAAAAAATTGCCATGACACATCAGGAATTACTGAATTAGGATAAGGAACCACAAAACAGGAGTGTAATATAATTATTTATTATCATATATGTGACTTTCACAAGCAAGTGGTTGTTACTTAACTCCAGACTAGAGCACATGTAGAAAGCCACTGGTTTTCCCACAAACCAGGTGTGTTGCCTGTTGTATCTACCTACTATGTTATCTCACAAAAAAAGTTTCCCTATAAATAAGAGTTTCCATCTCACAATTTTCTTCAGCAGCAATCCATTCTCTAGTCTCTCAATACAATACAGAAAGCCTTCTTAATCAAAATCAGTGTTTCTGTGATCATTCATCAGTGTTAAGATGAGTAAGTCATGGATGGTGGCAGCAAGTGTGGGAGCTGTGGAGGCATTGAAGGACCAGTTAGGTGTGTGTAGGTGGAACTTTGTCATGAGAAATGCTCAGCAGCAGCTCAAGAACCATGTTAGATCCATGTCTCAGGCAAAGACCACTCTCTCATCTTCTTCTTCTGCTCTTGTTTCCACCAAATTGAAGGACAACAAGGGAGAAGAGTCCTTGAGGACTGTCATGTACTTAAGTTGCTGGGGTCCAAATTGAATGACCATAAGAGATTACTATTGTAATATAGATGCATAGATACATAGATAGATAGTGTTGATAAGTTTCTTGATGGAAATTGTAAGAGTAGATATTATTAAAGTCAGAAACTATATATGTTATTATCCATATTTCTTGCCCCTTGGATTTTTACAATTTGGTTAAAGTTTGGTGAGAAAGCTATACTCTGTGAATTAAATATTCTTGACCATGGCTGAATCAATCAATTACAACTGGCAACCTATTTTTCTGTTTTATTAGAAATCAAAGTGCTGATTAATATACTCAACTAAAATTAATAAAAGGAGGGAGAAAAAAGAAAGAAAGAAAAGGATATGTATATCATCCGTTACTCAAATAAAATCTGAAATAATGGTTTTTTGAAACAGCGTTGTACCTACTACACTTCAAATTCTTTCATAGCACAATATCAGGTGTATTTTCTGATAAAATGAATAATAAGAAAAAAAAAACTCAACCAACTGACTGGACCTGAATTGGTTTTCTTTTCCCACAACTTCTGTGTTGTCTTTTCTTTATTACTGAAATTTTTTTATTAGTAAGATCACGAATTTTAGTTAAAATAATATCTTACAGTTTTAATTAAGCATGTGTATTATACTGTTGAATAATAGGTGTAGCCAGCCCCAGCCATAATAAAATTTTAGCAGTGAATTAGAGTTATTTAATTATTGTGAAGAAAAAGTTATCAATAAAACAACTGGCTTCCCAAAAACTGGGTCTAAAGTGTCTGATTGAATATGCAAACCATGTGCCTAAATTGTCTTCAAGTGAAACCGGAATCTCCACGTGTAACTCAACCATTGGATCAAATTGGCACTTAAGTGACAAATACAAGTGTCCTTGAAACACAACAATGAAACATTCATGAACGATGACTCATCTAATTAAAACCAGAATACCACTGCCTTCACAAGCCACTGGTTTTATTTTTCAAAAATTTGGCACAAACTTCTATTTCACCAACTTTGGTACCACAAGTCCACAAGGAAGCTTCCCTAGTTCCCTTTATATATATAACACTAACCTTATGTTACTTCATCAATCAAAATACATAAGTTATTCATCACTTGTTCAGTTTTTTGGGAGAGGAAGTGAGGAACTAATACATACATACACACACAATGAGTAGCTCAGCTAGAAAGACTTGGATTGTGGCTGCTAGTATTGGAGTTGTGGAGGCTTTGAAGGACCAAGGAGTGTGCAGGTGGAACTATGCTCTTAGAAATGTTCAACAACATGTGAAGAGCCATGTCAGATCGTTTTCACAGCCAAAGCAGCAGTTTTCTTCTTCTTCTTCTTCTTCTTCTTCTTCTTCTTCTTCTTCTTCTTCTTCTGCTGCTGCTGCTGCTATGGTCTCCACTACTACAGTACTCAAGAGGTCCCAGAAAGCTAAGCAATCAGAGGAATCATTAAGAACAGTCATGTACTTATCTTGTTGGGGCCCTAACTAAATGTTAGTAATGAGATCCGTTTGGGACAATAAAGCAATTTTTCATCTTTGATGCTACTAGCTAGGCCATGAACAGAAGTTATGGCTTAATTAGAATGAGATTTCTGTCTCTGCTTGCTCTATCAAGCTTTGTACAAATTGATTATTATTGTATAGTCTATGAAATGAAATGGTGTTACATGATTGCTACAATGAATTGCAGTTTCATATTATTATTGTTATTCTTCCAACCCCCACTCTCTAATCAATAGAATATTAAACCATTAATAAAGATCACAGTTGATACAACAATGTTGTCATGCTTGAGATGTGATTCTCCACCAACATAAACAAAATATCAAAAAGAAAAAAGAAACATGAACCCATATTTATTTATCTTTGGATTACCAACTGATGTTATAACTAATGTCTAATCCTAATTAAGACTCGCTCAAAATATGGTACCCAGTAAGGTGTGTCTTTAATATGATTCCATACAAATTAATAGATAAAGATCAGATTGCCAGAGATTTATATATAAAGATTCCCATCGCAAATTTTAGTATGTGGTTTACCTATTTCATTTTCTGCAGATAGTGTCTTCAGTGAGAAGATAAAGGACGAGATAAAAATTTATCCTGAAGATGTGTAAGGATAAGAGACTCTGAGCTTGTGCTGTAACCTGTCATGATGCTCGAACACGACACGTGAGGATATATATATAATATAAAGTATTTTTTGAATAAATTATAATGGTAATTTGATATTTTATTTATATTAAAATATAAATTAATTTTTTAATTATTTTTAATTATATAAAATATTTAAGCATGTTTAAGCATGTTTGGAAAAAAATTTTATTTTTTTATTAAAACATGGTTAGATACAAAAAAAACACGTCTGTCGAACGAGTGTCAATAAGTGTCGTGTCCGAAATGTATTCAACATACGAATACGGTAAATAAAAAAAAGAAAAAAGGATAAATAAGTTCCTGAACTTTTTATTCGTGGACATTTTATTCTCTCGGAATTGAAAAATACAAAACGATCCCTGACCATTCAAAACGCCATACATATGGCTCCTTCCATTCAATCTGCTCTCTAATATCAAACGGATAAGGCTGATGTGGCGCCCATGTGTCCATCACGGAGTGATGTGTCCGTTACGGTGTCAATGTGTGATGTAGATAGAAGTTTGGAGGACAAGTAGATCCTTGTGGACGTTTTGGGAAGTGCCTTAACTTTTCAAATTGGTTTCAGACGTCGTCACAGCCGTATAGTTAGGGGACTTTTGTGTTAAGGGCTCTATTTTATGGTCAGTCAAGGAGGTTCCTCGAGCACGCAACGAGTCCGATCGCCGTCTAACATTCGTTGCGTGGAAGGTGGAAACGAGAAGAATGTCATTGCTCCAATGTACAAATGTGGAGTGTATGCTACATTGTACAAGTTCAGGATGTCAACTAACCCCAATCGTTTATTTTTTGGATGCCCATTCTTTATTGTAACATGATTCTGTGAAACTTGAAGGAGGTTCATGTGTTTAATTGAATTTTGATTTTATTTTTGATGTTGCAGTTGAAAAATTCATCCCACTATAAATTTTTTATCTGGCTTGATGATCATGTTGTAAAATTTGGGGGTACAAAAAAGTCAATTTATGACAATAAGGTTGACGACCTGGAGCAATACTTGTGCAAAAATAAAATAAAACAGAGACTAGTTAAGTTGGAGAGGAAGTTTGCTTATTTAGAGAGGGAAAAAAAATTAATCTGTTGGTTATTCTTGTGTGTTTGTTAGTAACTTGTGCTGCTGTTGTTGTTATTAAGTGTTGAAAAATAGATAACCAGAGATGTTGTGCATTGTTGTTATGATAAACAATGGCTGGAGTTGACAGAATGTAGTTATGTTTATTTTTTGACAAATGATAATATTTTATTGCTGTAATATTATGTGTTTAAATAACTATATATAATATCTTGTTGATGGTCTAACTATGTGAAATTCATTAAATAATTTGGTTCATTAAACATTGAACCATAAAATAAGTTTAAAAAATTACAATCCTAACAAAATAATATAATTAGGATTATAGTAGGTCATCAACTGAGCACCAAAAATTTACCAAAAAGATACTAGAATACATAACGGACAAAAAAAAATATTTAATCTCAAGTTTTACATCAACTCAAGGTTCAGAAAACCGGACCGGTCATCAAACCGCTCTAGTTACTGGTTCACTGGTTTATTGGTCTAACCGGTCCAACCGGTGGTTCAACCGGAAAAATCGTTTTAGAATAAAATAATAAATAAATTATAAATACACATCCTAAAATATAATTATAGTCTAATATAAATCTTAAAATATCTTCGAAATTTAAAACACTACATAAAATATCATCAACCAAATACATACGATCTTATCAAAATCCAAACTCAAGAGTTAAATAGTAATAAAAGTATATCTAAATATTAAATCCCAACATCATGGTTTATCAATCATCAAATTTCGCAAGAACTTGTTGCAAATCTGCTTCGGTGGGATGATCTTCACCTTCATAAAGACCACCCAGAAGAAGCAGATGTTTGGCTAAGAACTATATATACTGCAATGTTTCATAAGGCCTAAACATTAAAACCAAGGTAATAATAATAATGCTACAACTTTTAATTACAATATAAAAAATTATATAGACAGGATTCTCTCTATCGGTGACAAAACATAACTAATCACTACTTTCCTCTTATGTCTTATGCACAGAAGTTGATAGAATACAAGAAAGAAAGAATAGGAACTTGAGATTTGAGAAGGCATATGGGATATAAGAAAAAAGAAGACAGAACAAATAAACCCTATGATCATTAAACTAAACAACCAAAAACCAAAAATAATTTGACAATTGCAGGAATAATACTTATGATAAACTGTGTATACTATAAACAAACATTAATAAATTGGTTGTCCTACACAGTTAATAGGAACTATTATTCTACTATCCTAGTTCCAAATGCTTCTCTTTTTAGATCCCCAACAGCATAACAAAATTTCTGAGAAAGCTATTTCTTTAGACTATGAATCATTGCCTATAAACTATGTTAATTGCAACTCTCTTGATTCTTTGTGCTACCCACCAACAGATGACAATTGTTGTAAATTGGATTCTGGGGAGAGTGCTACAATCAACATGTCCTTTGTGAGCTGTTCACATCCTTGTTGGGATTTAATTACAAAGGTGTGAAATATGGTGTCATTTGCAGCTGTGAGTTTTGAATCAATAACATTGATTTGTGCCTCTTTGAATGTTTGGATCACTCTTGAAACCGGATGAGAATCAAGAGGACAACTCACCCTAACAATCACCTCATCCTGTGCTGCTTCAATATCCACATCAGCATTAACAAATTCTGCCTACACAATGAACATTAACAATTCTGCCTACAGCAATTCTGCCTATAGCAATTCAGCCAGTCAACAATTATGCAAAACTGAGCAACAAATTTCAGCTTATTTACAAAAACAGAGTAACAAATTTGAGCAGAGGAACGAACAGAAATTGAGCTACAAACAGAAATTGAGCAACAAACAGAAATTGATAACCAACAAACAGATTTTTTGATAGTCATGCTAACCAACAAATAGAGGAAGTTCACAATTAAACTGAAATCTGAGTTCACAGAGGAAGTCAAAGTTCACAGTGTATCAATTTCACAGAGGAAGTTCACAGAGGCGAAGAACAAAGAAGATGAGCAGAGGACGAGTCACTCACCTGGGGTCGACAGAGGGCTACTGGTGTTGACTGTTGAGGACCGCACGACGATGAAGACGATGAGACGGGCTACTGCCTGCTGGTGTTGAGAAGATGAAGACGATAGAGATGGAGGGCTACTGGGCAGGGAACCAGGCGAAGATGGAGGGTTACTTGGGCTGACGTCCAGGCGACAGCGGTGGCGCTGATGACCGGAGATCGCGGCGACGAAGGAGGGCGACTGGGCGGCTAGGGTTCAGGGCGGTTAGGGTTCACTCTTCTCTCACTGTGAGATGATTTCTGAATCGTGAATGAATGGG
>NC_029792.2:8787616-8788533 GCF_000816755.2 Arachis ipaensis
GGGTTAAGGGATTTAAAATAAAACGGCGTGTTTATGCAGAACCGGCCGGTCACCGGTTCGGTCCAACCGGCCGGTTTTCTACCGGTTCGCCGGTTCTTCAGCGGTTCTTCCCAGTACGGTTTTTATAGGAGGACCGGACCGTTTGCGTCGCCGGTTCGCGGTTAAACCGGTCGAACCGGCCGGTCCGGTCCGGTTTTCAGAACCTTGCATCAACTACAACTGATTTCCTAAAATAACTACATTATTTTTTGAAATTGTTGACTCTTAGAGTGAGAATAAACTTAAATATTTTTTGAGTTTCAGTACTTACTGCAGCCAAAATCTCCTCAAATAGTTTTCCACTAACTCTTGCAGTTAATTACTGTGGTATTTGAATATGTTTGTCAACCACCTTTCTCCTAATTAGTTATTTTAGTCTCAAGGTACTGTTAAATGACCTTGCTGAAATTTGGACTGAAAGTTTAAATAGTACTTAACTTTGTTTTGCAGAAATAGGTACAAATGAAACTTCTAAAACAAATTATTGTTAAATTACATTTAGAGTTGTGCTAGCCTGTATAAAAGACTAGCCAATGAAATTTTGATTAGAATAATACTGATTGGTTGTCTCATCTGCATTTTGTTCTTCAGCCTGATTCGTGCTTCATAGGTTGTACCACTTGGCAGCTAGTGACTGTACACTAATATGAATTTCAATAGCAACGGAATGATTATTTTTTTTTTCCTTCATTGTTTCATCATGTATTATGAGATGGAAAAATATGAGTTTTGTTTAAAGTAAAAATTAGGCAAAACAAATTTTAATTTGGAGTTAAAACATGATATTTTCAAGTATATTGAATAAAAAAAATCAGAGTCTAATTTTGTTGTCAGCAAAGCTAGCACAATTTATTCTTTTTGATTGGTACTAGTCATTA
>NC_029792.2:8788709-8803831 GCF_000816755.2 Arachis ipaensis
AAGCTAGCACAATTTATTCTTTTTGATTGGTACTAGTCATTAGCGTATAATTATAAGTTTTTTTTTTCAAAAGTAATAAGTTATATTTTATTAATTATTATAAAATAAAATATAAAATATAAAAATATTCAAAAGCAGAATAACATAATAAAAAGTGGAAATTTTTTAAAATAATACATTGAAAGTATTTATCTAACGGTGTATGATCAAAAATGAAGAAAAATTTTAAAGAAGACAGAATAATAAGTCAAATTAAATGAAACTAAGAGTTTGTCTCATGGAGATGAAGATCTAAAATGGGAGTTTTTTAGATTTTACAGAGCAACTTGACAAAGCTTGCTAGAATGACAGACGACATTGAAGTAGAACCTTCAAAAACTAACTGGTTGCGAGCTTTCCAGCAATTCCAGCAAATGATAGCAAGCGATTGAAGATTACGATCAGCATTCTTCAACGAGTTAAACATCTCTATTGATGTAGTTCTCCATGTCCAAGAATCGTTAGAACTCTAAGGAGGAAGATAGTCATAAAGGTAACTTTGAGACCATACTTCTTTAATTTCAGAGTAGTCGGTCAAACAATGAGTGATTGTTTCTGTTGTTTCATGACAACAGGAGCATATTGGCAATATAGATGAGATGCGACGGTGAATCTGAACAAGCACCAGAAGGCGACCATGGAGAACTTTCCAAATAAATAGCTTAATTTTGTGAGACAAGTTCAACTTTCACATATCAATCCACAACTTTTTCTGCTGCATATAATTAGGGCAAAGTTCCAGAGATGGATGGTGAAATAAATAGCCAATTCTGTAACCTGAAGCTGTATCATATTACTTGGATTTGTTCAAATCTCATTGCAATTTGTCCCTATTCTGCTGAATTTTAACTAACAAAATTCTGTCTGCAACGTCTTGAGAAGATAATTCTTGAATGAGATTCTGATTCCAATTTCTGTTTTCAGTAATTAAGTCTTTAACTCTTGGAACTAACTCGGAAATAGCCTGTCTATTTGGCATGTCAGAAATCATTAAAGGATACGAAAGTGGCAGTCAAAGATCCTCAAAGATTCGAATAGTCGCTCCAGTACCCACAGATCAGTTAAGACCTTTTTCAATAATCGTTCGATCTTCCAGTATGCTCCTCTATCCCCAAGAAGGTAAGGCCCCAATTTCTGCAGTTATATATTATCATTGCTAAAGTATTTATCTTTTAGGATTTTGGATAATAGAAAATTAGGTTGTGTTACAAGTCGCCAAAACTATTTGCTTAAAAGCGCCAGATTTTGAATTATAAGATCTTTAAATCCAATGCCTCCTTTTTTTTCTTGGTCGAGTCATAGTGTCCCAACTAATCAAAGCCATCCGCCTTTTAGAACTTTTTTGCCTCCACCAGAATTGAGAAAGTAGAGAGTGAATTTTCGAAATTAAACCATCAAGCAACTTGAAGCAAGATAATGTATAAATAGGAATAGTTTCTTCCACTGTCTTAGGCAATATCTGTCTACCACCCGATGATAGAAGATTGCACTTTCACTCTTGGATTCTTTTCTGAACTTTCTCTTTGATCATACTAAACGAAGTCTTTTTTCGATTTAGAGACTGTAGAAGACAAGCCAAGGTATCTGTCATAGGTCCCAATGTGATCAATATTCAGAGTTAACCAATAATGTACAAGTAGTAGAAGGAGCGTTGTGACCTATGAAGCACGGACACTTTGCTGAGTTGTCGTGTCCGCGTGTCGGACACATTTCGGACACGACACTCACCGACACTCATCCGACACGCATGTCTGCTATGTCCAACTGTGTCTTAATAAAAAAGAAAAAATTCTTCTCCGGACACGCCTGAACACACCTAAATATCATCACGTGTCAGCGTATCCAATCTTATTCTTAACATATATTCTTAAAATAAATTTAGATATAGTATACATTATTATTTATTAAAATAAAAAATATTTTAAATACTTGATATAATTAAAATAAGACATTAAAAATAATTAAAAATTTGATTTATATTTTAATATCAATAAAATATCAAAATATCATTACGATTTATCTAAAAATACTTTATATTTTATATGTATGCGTGTCTCCGTGTCATGTAAAATTTTAAAATTCGCGTGTCGGCGTGTCCCGTGTCCGTGTCAGTGTCTGTGAATCATAGGTTGTGACTAAAGAATACAGTAGATTTATTAAGATTCACCCTCTAATCACTAATGTTTTTATAAGAACTCAATAAATTTAGGATGTTTGAACATACCTCAGGATTAGTCTTACAGAATAAGATGAAATCATCAGCAAAGAAGATGTGGTAGATCTTGGAGCATTGCCTGTGTACCTGAAGACCCTGAATTAGTCTGTTTTGTTCTACCTTGTGTAGCAAAAAAGAGAGACCTTCTGCACAGAAAAAAAAGTAGGGAGATAGAGGATCTCCTTGTCGGATACCTCTATTTGGCTTGAAGAAAACATAGGATTATCCTTCCACAATGACAGAATAAAAAATAGTTGTTACTAATTTTCGAATCTACATAATCTACTGGCAGTGCAAACCAAACTTCTCCAAATACATTAGTAGAATGTGGGATTTTTTTATTTAAATTAAATAATTACATAATTTACCGATATACATAAACTGAAGAATAATTATTTAAATAAACAACGTACTACATCTCAGGTACTGTGAGCCCAATTCAAATATGGGCGTATCCCGCATACTAGACTCCGGGCTATTACGCGTGGAGAATCTGACATATCTAGGATGTACCCGAGATACGTTGTAGACTTGTAGGCCAAGAAATAGGTACTGAACATTCGAGATGCGTTCAAAAACTAAATTAGGATCACAGCATTTGAGATATGTACAGATATAATTTCAGATAAAATTTAAATTAGACCAAATTCAAAAATAATTTTAAATTAATATTTTTGAATAAAAATTAATTATATTAATAAAAAATTAATTAAATACTATTTAAATCGTAATAAATTATAATAATTTTAAAAATATTAAAATTAGTAGACAGTTAAAATTTGAATAATCCAATTCTACTTCAAACTGTTAGCACCTAGAATTAAGGTAAAACTAATAGCCGCTTTTAATAATAACCACTTCTAAGGCTTAGTAAAAAGATAAAAAAGATAATTTAAATTTTATTTGGATAAACAAAAGAAAAGGATTGGAGATCTATTTATAATTAAATTGGATGAGAAATTTATTCTTTTCCAAAAAAAAAATTTAAGAATTTATTTGCCATTTTTTAGGGTAAACTATAAAAAATATACCCAAATAATTTTGTCACACAAAAATACACTCGAATTTCGTTCTTAACAAAAATATCCTCAATAGTTTAAAAACGTAACAAAAATAGCCAATATTAAATATGTATTTTAAAAAATATTTTAAAGATTGAATTTTGATGTGATATTTTTGCTAAGTTTATTTTTTTGGTCATTTTTTTTGTCAATAACTAATAAAATTTTTTTTAAAAAATCACAAAAATAATATATATTTAGCGAAAATTATTAAATTTTAAGAATAAAAATATCTCATTTTTTTAATTATGCTTATAAAAAACTACATTAAAATTCAACCTCTAAAATATTTTTTGAAAAATACATATTTAATATTAGATATTTTTATCATGTTTTAAAATTATTTGAGAGTATTTCAAGTATTTTTTTTTTAAAGAAAGTAGAATTAAGTCCTACTTTAGTCCTTGAGATTGGTTAGTTGCAGTGATTTGGTTTCTAACTCCTCGATTGCTACAATTTGGTCTTTCAGATTCAAAAAAGTACACCAATATAATCCCTCCTCAACGTTGTTTGTGAGATAACCCAAGTCTTGTCACGTTGGACATACTAAAATGACATTGTACATGTTTTAAGGCTAAAAGAGCACTAAATAATGTCATTTCAAGGTTTGAATAATATTAAAAGAGAGGGATATAACGTTTTAGTATTGTTCAAGAAAGATAGAAAAAATTAAGATTTTACTTTTTTTTTTTTTTTTAACCTGGGATCAAATTGTAGCAATCAAAAAATTAGAGGATCAAAGTTGGGCTTAACTCAAAGAAAGTACTCTCACGAACATGGCATTGGTTGATTCGGAGAATTGCAGGAAGGAGGAAGAGAAATCCCATCTCCCGTCGGTCCTCCCCAACGAAGACAAGTCGCTGCCAGTAAGCTTATTTCTCTCTCTGTTTATTGAAAACCTTTTTTATAGAAGAATGTTTGAAATAAGTACGAGTTACACCCTAAAATCTAGTTTACTGTGACGAAGGTGGCATCCGTGGAGTCTGAGATTTCTGAGAAAGAGGAAGACGACCCCGAATTCTGCAAGATCATGGAGGAGGTGCTGCAATTATATGAGAAAGTGGTACGTCGAGTGTGTTACTATGTTAAATGTCGTTTAAATATATAGATTAATTGCACTTTTTGTTAGTGAGGCCTACTTTACTTTTGAATCTTATTATTAAGACTTGATCATCTATCTATCCATGGCATCTAATTATGTGTTTTCTGTGTTCTTTCTTTGAGTGTATTCTTTTCTAGATTTTACTTCAGTTTGTGTTTATTTGTTTCATTATGATTATCTTCACTGTTACTCCAAAGAACATGTATGTGATTCAAGCTGAACAACATTCTCAATATATTTAAAGCTAATTATAGTAGTTACCAGATAGTTCTCAATATGTTCGAAGGTGCATAAGGAAAAGAACATGGTGCAACAAGACGAACTTATTCTGCAATGTTGTTGTGAGTTATGTGGATCGGACTAAGGCTTGATTGTATTTCCATGCTGATGATGACGCATATCTACGTAGAAAATGTGACGCTAAAGGAAAATTTCACTATACTTTCTATTTTTTACTAATGTTAGTTGTTTAAAGTGTTCCCGTTTACAAAAATGCTATTCGTACACTAAATTCAGCCATTAAAATTAGCCACCAATGTATTTGTATATATTTTTAATGTGTATTTGTATTCTTGCATGTATTTTATACTTATGGCTGACTTTGTTAGCTGATTTTGGTATACACATAACATAGTCCTTGTGTTTATCTTAGTTAAAAAAATGTCTTATGTTTTTAAGCATGTGTTAATACTGTTAAATAGTGGCTAGCTGTTGGGAGGTGTAGCCAGCCATAATGCATATTTAGCTGTGATTAGAGCTTTTTTTAATTCTTTTGAAGAAAAAGTTATCAATAAAACAACGGGTTTCCCAAAAACTGGGTCCAAAGTAGTGTCTGATTGAATATGCAAACCATGTCCCTAAGTTGTCTTTAAGTAAAATCGGAATCTCCACGTGTAGCTCAACCATTGGTTCATATTTTAGCAGCTCTGTACCGTGGCACTTATGTGACAGATACATGTGTGATTTGTCCTTGAAACAAATCATTCAATGAACCATGACTCATCTTTTTTTATTTTTTGATGATTTCTTTGGTAACAAAACCAGAATACCACTGGCTTCACAAGCCACTGGTTTGGCACAAACTTTTGTTTCCCCAACTTTGGTACCATAAGGAGGCTTCCCTATATATATAAGAGCAACCCTATGTTACTTCATCAATCAAAATACATAGTTATTCATCACTTGTTCAGTTTTTTGGGAGAGAAACTAATACATACATACACACACTATGAGTAGCTCAGCTAGAAATTGGATTGTGGCTGCTAGTGTTGGAGTTGTGGAGGCTATGAAGGACCAAGGAGTGTGCAGGTGGAACTATGCTCTTAGAAATGTTCAACAACATGTGAAGAGCCATGTTAGATCGTTTTCACAGCCAAAGCAGCAGTTTTCTTCTTCTTCTTCTTCTGCTGCTATGATCTCCACTACTACAGTACTCAAGAGGTCCCAGAAAGCTAAGCAATCAGAGGAATCATTAAGAACAGTCATGTACTTATCTTGTTGGGGTCCTAACTAATTTTAGTAATGAGATCCATTCGGGACAATAAAGCAATTTTTCATCTTTGATGCTACTAGCTAGGCCATGAACAGAAGTTATGGCTTAATTAGAATGAGATTTCTGTCTCTGCTTGCTGTATCAAGCTTTGTACAAATTGATTATTATTGTATAGTCTATGAAATGAAATGGTGTTACATGATTGCTACAATGATTTGCAGTTACATATAATCTGATTTCCTAAAATTTCTGTTCACTGCCTTATTTCCTTATTGATCCATTCAAGAATACATTCACAATAAGTTGTTTACAGTATCAGTTTTATGCATGTAATAAGCGTGTATGTATTTGATTACTAATGTGTAATAGAACTGTTATGTGATTAATTATTGGAGATAATATACTATTAATAACTAACCTGTCAATTAATACTAGCTAGTAAAGTAAACATCCTCGTTCTTATTTTCCTTTTAGCTACCATCCATTATAATTTCAAACCCACTTTGTAATAGATTAGTGTTTTCTTTTTTTTATTATTATTCCAACTCCCACTCTAATTAACTAATAGAATATTAAATCATTAATAAAGATCACAGTTGATACAACAATGTTGTCATGCTTGAGATGTGATTCTCCACCAACAACATAAACAAATATCAAAAAGAAAAAAGCAACATGAAGCCATATTTATGTATCTTTGGATTACTGAGTGATGTTATAACTAATACCTAATTAAGATTCACTCAAAATATGTCTTAAATACGACTCCATACAAATTATTTGATTTCCATAAAGATAAAGATCAGATTGCCAGAGATTTATAAAGATTCCCATAATATTTTTTTAGTATTTTTTATACTTATTTCATTTTCTGCGGATAGATGTCTTCAGTGAGAAGATAAAGGACAAGATAAAAATTTATCCTGATGATGTGTAAGGATAAGATTCTCCTCATGCTTGAGTTTTTACCTTTTAGACATAGACATAAGGTTGTGCTGTACCACTTAGCAGCTAGTGACTGGTATAATATGAATTCAGTAACAATGGAATGATTATTTTTTCTATCATTGTTTCATCATTATATGATGGAATAAGAGTTTATTTAAAGTATAAATCACATTTTTTATTATATGACAAGAAGACAGTAAATTTAAGTGAATACATAACAAAATTAATCACATAAACATTCCTCTGTATAATTATTTCACACAAAAACAATTGACCTCAACCACTAGCAATGGCTTTTCAGTTTTCAGCCCTTGGTTTCTGATTTCCACCTACTAAATTGGAAATCATATCAAGCTTCCCTCTGTATAACAACCACCGCCTTCACATTTTCTCTTCATCAAAACATATAAATATCCTATATTCTACTTAACAAATTATTAGCACTTTAATTTGAACAATTTTCCACCATGGAAACAGGAACATGTCAATTAAGATAGATGTTATTAGTAGCAATGTTAGATTAATTTCTTCAAATTATTATCACTTTAATTTGTGGATCTTTCCAATGTGTATTATATCCTTACTGCTTGTTAAGATAACTCATCAACACAAATCCTTAGTGGTGTTGTCTTATGCAAACGCTGCAAAACTAAAGCAGAAAAATAAAATTACTTGCTAATATAGTAACAAAAACCAATAAAAGTTATTGAAAGACTTTTAAGTTTATACGAATAATAAATAAATAGCATGGTTTCTAGAAATTTCTATAATTTTATATTTTTGTTATTATGATATAAAATTTACAACTTTATCAACTGTAAGGTAACGTTTGTTTTCAAAGATTGAGAGATTGGAATTCAGTATTATTTTAGTGGTGAGAGATTGGAACTAAAATTCTAATTCCCAAACTTAAAATTTCAATCTTTTCGTCTTTTCAGTATCTCCAGAAAGTGAAAATACAAAGGACTGAAATTTGTGGAGACTGAAACTAAAATTTTAATAATATTTATTCTAAAAAATACTCTCAGTTAACTTTTAAAATTTTAAATCTACCTCTCAATTTCTATAATTATCTTAAATTAAATATAAAACTGAGACATAACTCAATTCAGTATATTTTATACCAAATATAATACAGAAGTTTAATTTAGTCTCTATCTCTCAATCTCTATCTACCAATCTCAGTTTCTCGATCTCTATTGCATATCAGCATATGCATTAAAAAAATGTCTTATGGGGGCATGCTTAAATTTTAACCTTTATTTTTTCTAATCATTATTTCTCTTTAAACATCAACCCTATAAAGAAATTCCCCTCATGATGGCATGACATGATGGATCCATAAACATTGAGCAATTAATCTATTATCAAATTCACCACTTGGGTGCTAAAAACTGCACTAGCAACTGCATAGACAGCTGCATTTGATGTAACAACAAAACAAAAAAAGGATTAGTTGCATATAAACTGAAATTTTGTAATCTACATTATGCTCATATACGAACATTAAGTGAGTGTGACACTTTGTGTGACAAAGACTAGTGGTCCAAATCCAAAATATAAGGATAATGCATTGAACCTTATTCCAAAACTCCAAACAACATTATCTATATACCATTGGCTTCCTCAAAACCACTAGCTATAAACGGCTTTCTGCCTCTGGTTTTATTTTGTCCAAATCTTTGGTACTTTCCTTAGTTTAGTAACATCCTTTTCTGTACATAAATAACAACACCATGCACCTTCACTTAGCCACACAACCACTACAAATTACAATCATCAAGTGTATCATATATCAACTTGTGTAAATAATTTGAAAACAAAGAATTAGTTACAAATGTGTGTTCAGGTAATAGCATTAGCAAAGGTTAGAGTTGTGGAGGCCTTGAAGGATCAAGGAGTGTGTAGGTGGAACCATGCCATAAGATCAGCTAAGAAACATGTTGGAACATTGTCTCGGGAAAAGAAAAACAAGAACAAGATTCCTTTCTCATCATCTACTATGGTTAATTCCTGCCACAACAAATTGAAGGAGTCTGAGGAATCATTGAGACCTGTTATGTACCTAAGCTGCTGGGGTCCAAACTAGGACTTGTCTTGCCTCTGATTGAACCTTGATGCATGCATGGTGGGGACTCAGTTTTTATTTATAGAGCAATGTTGACTTCTAATGGTGCATGTGTGCATAGAATCCAAAGTTGGTTCTCCATTTTGATAGATATTGATTGATGTAAAAATCCTGATAACTGAAATATAGGTGTTGAGCAATTTCATTTGCCTCTTTTTTTGTGTGTGTTCTTTTAGCATTTTCTGTTTTTTTATACTGCTAGTTTATTTAATCCTCTCTAGCTAGGCCAACATTTTGAATATATTTTTTTATCTGATCAAACTTCACTTGATTTTCACTTAAATTAGCTAGTGCTAACATACTTTACTTTGTTTACAAAAAAAAAAATGGTGGATTATAAATTGAAGCACTCTTACTTTCTCCTAACATTTAGAAACAACTCAACAAAAAGTGAGTGCAACCATATTATATAAAATCCATCTCCTTGACCATTGCACCTTTATATAACTCTGCATTCTGTAAAATCATTCCATGACCTAACTAGTTGATTATCAGAAGAATATTAAGAAGTCTTCAAGTTTTGAATCAGAGAAAAGTAGCTTTGGAGTAGGGTGTTTGATTGTTTCCAAGCATATTACCATTGATCCTGAATTATTTAGCCATTCTTAATAATATAGTAGTTTTAAATTATGGTCTATTATTGTAGATGTAGCCATATAATATTGCTGTTGTAGTACATACTAGTACATCAGCATCATGGTGGCTATATATACTATTTTTTTTCCCACTATTTTTGTATTGCATCACAATTACAATTACTAGTAGATAATAGCAATTTAAAATTGTGCCCACTGTTAAATAAATCTATTGATAAAAAAGGGATAAAAAATGCCCTCATGCAAGAGGGGCCACATAAGGATCAGTGGGTTTTCTTGTGTTGTCATTCTTAATAACACCAATTATGGGTAATGTTACTAACATCATAGCACATCATTGCAGCATGGCTTTATAGGAATAGTCTTTTAAGTTTTAAAAGAAGCTTTCTTCTGTTATTTTCAAACACAAGAAGAATCCAACAAAATGAGGGAAAGAAATGTCAATTTGGTAAAAGCATGCATCCATCCATCCATCCAACGCTTTTCCCCCTTGTATATTTTCTTCTCTTTTTTGTGGTTTAGATTTGAAGCCAAGTTGATTGTGGATGCTGATTTTGTATTTGTTCTTATCTAAATCACTTTTAGCTTGAAAGCACAGAAACCACAGCTTCCTCTTCTCCCCCCCTATACCTTTTCTGTGTATTTACCACTTAATTATTGATATACGATGTCATTATGTTTATGAAAATTATAAATTAAATAGGGAACAAAAGGAAATCAAAAATAATAAAATCAGATTAATATATTGATGCAGGCATGTGCTGCAATAGCTGAATCATTTAGCAGACAGCAGCACACAGTTACAGATCAATGAGTAAACTAACACCAATTCTAAAATATTGTTAACAAAGATCAAAACAATAAACCAAACACCATATAATTTGTGATATAATTATTATTTTATTTGACTTATAACATGAATAAGCTGATCAAATATTCCAATTAAATCACCCATATCGAAATCTTATTACAAATTTGATAAATTTAATTCAATTCAATTTAAATTTTAAGAAAAAGGTAAAAACTTACCAATAAGAATTTTTATTTCTAAAGCTTCAACAACAACAAAAACTTTGTTAAAGAGATAAAAAAAAAAACCAATCAATTTCACAAATTTTACGTAGTTATACATATTCTTACAACATGATTAGTTTGGAAAATAAATGAGTTACACAATTAGTAAGAAATGAAAAGATGGGTGATGCTAATGTTGTTGTATGTGAAAAAACATAAAAAGAAGTAGCAAATGATTGCATAGATGGTAGAATCAAAGCAACTGTAAAGCCCGGGAACCCACAAACAGCTCCAACCGGACCTCAAAAACACAAATCAAATACACACAGTTTATGAAGCATTCAGATCCGACTTGGTTTGTTCATTCATTCGGATCACGCACTTCACACTTCAAACTTCACACAGTAAAAATTTCACACCCCAAATCCGAATCCCTTTTCTGCTACCAAATTGTCTCACTCATTAAAAGGTACTAACCAGTAACGACCACCATTTTGGACAAAACACACAAAAAAATATAAGTGTTTTCGGATCAAAAACAACGTGTGAGGTCACTCTCAACAACCTTTGTGTTGTTTTCTTACTACGTTCAAGTGCTTTCAACAACAGAGGCACAATTTTTTCTGCTACAAGAATACCCAAATCTGGCTTCAGACCCTTCACACAACAAATCACGAAGTTTGAAACTTTCGGAGCAATTGTGAGACCCCAGTTGCCGGGAGTTTGTTTTTCCGGCGAGATTCCGGCGAAGAATGGCTGTGGAGAGTGAGAAATCAGGGTCTGATGGTAAAGGTTGGAGCTTTTGTAGAATGCCGTTTTGGCAAACAACGCATGCACCTTCTTCATCTTCTTCTTCTTCCTCAACATCTTATATGCACAATGTTCATCAGCAAAACCAGGGTCTTCAATCTCTTGATAGATCCACCCAGAATCAGTCTTCAGGAATGGTTTCTTCTGTGGCAAAGTCTCTGCTTCCTACAAGGAGGAGGCTCCGTCTTGATCCTCCCAACAAACTCTACTTTCCTTGTATGTATCTTATGAACTTATTTAGTCACTGATTTCTGTTTTCTTTCTTATTATTAACTTTTTGGATTGCATTATTTTCTGTTAAGATTCATTGCTGAATGAGTAGTGATATACTTATTATCTTAAAATTGTCTTAAACATCCTTCTAAATACTAATGAGGTATAAAAGATTAGGAGGATGCTTTGGATGATCGTTTATAGGAATAAATAATTACTCTGGTTGAATTGGTGTTTCTGTTTTAACTTTTAAGTGCTTTGCTTGTATCATTTATCCTCTAAGGTATTGAGAGTTTTATGATTATAAATATCAAGACAAATCTATTTATTTGTTAATTCTGTTTTTTTCCCTTGTTTTATTGTTATTAGGAATTTAGGATCAAGAATATGATTTGAGTTCCAGTGAATTCTTTTGGATGAATTTGATTCATTTTGAATTTGTTTTGAAGATGAACCTGGCAAGCAAGTTAGGAGTGCAATCGCGATTAAAAACACTAGCAAGTCTCATGTAGCTTTCAAGGTGAGGTTTATCCCTTATGATGAGTTAGTGATTAAATCTTCATTGAAACTTTTCTGGCACTCACTGTCAATGTATGTTGACATTTGGCACCTCTTGGGACAATTTTGGATTGTTTTAATCAACCTACAAAATTGAAATATTAGATCAGAGAAGTTTCTTAGGTAGACTGCTTCAACAACTGTGACAAGAATTGAGAGAACTGTCTTTTGAACTGTGGGAAAGAAATGAGACGAGTCAGTTAGAAGTAGTGGAAGTCTGTTAGTGTAAAGTTAGTTTAGTTAGCTTTCTGTTACTTAAAAATAATCCAATACAGAAATGTGCATGTACTACTATGTACACTAGTAATCCCTATACAAGCCAGAATTGCAGCTCATTTACATCAGAATGAATAGGTTCAATTCATTTGTATCAGTTTTGTTTTCTTCTCTGTTCTATATTGAGTTCACCTTCTTTAGATAAACAGTTTTGAATTCTTGAAGAAAGTTTTCGACACTGACTTGATGATAGGAAGCATGACATTGATATGGTATAAGGATGTTCCTATCGAGTTTCACATCATATTTTTATAGGATAGTGAACACTTTTCTGTTGTTGTATATTGTCATGTTATATACCAGTAGCTTTTTTGTTGTATAATCCACTTAAATTGCTGCTAACTGACATTTTTGTTTTGTTTCCATCTTAGTTTCAAACAACTGCACCGAAAAGTTGTTATATGCGGCCTCCAGGTGGTATTCTTGCACCTGGAGAAAGCATTATTGCCACTGGTAATTTGTCCTTCAAAACGTGATTCTACAGTTTAGTCAAGTACTTTGAATTTGGTGAATCCTGCTTAACAACTTTAGGTTAACATATTTGGCAGTGTTTAAGTTTGTCGAGCCACCAGAGAACAATGAGAAACTACTTGACCAAAAAAGCAGGGTTAAGTTCAAAATCATGAGCCTCAAAGTGAAGGGAGAAATGGACTATGTACCAGAGCTGGTAATTTGCTTATGCTTTTCCTCCAAGACATTGATATCGACCTTCATTGTTTTTATTTTTTATACTTGCTTGTTTTCATAAGCTGACTCTGTAACTTTTCTTTCTGCTGTTTTTTTATGCTTAAAGTTTTTTTTTATTGGATTTGGATTCCAACCTTGTCATGGTCTCTCATCCCCACCATTGATTTGATCACTTTGAAAAAATAGAACTTAAAAAGATAAACAAGCAAGTGAAGATGTGAACATGAACTTGTCATGTTAATTTTGAACGTGAGAGGATTGAATCCTTTTCTATGTATGTCATAATATCCGATTTCTAAGTCAAAACATTTAGTATAGACGAAGGATTTTGATAATGTGACTCATAATTTGTCAGTTTATCCATCTAATGATTAATAAGCCAATCATATTGTATTTATTGTGTATTGATTTGTACATTTATGATGGAATGGTTTATTGAATAAAACATGCTTTTAGTATATATATACTCAATGCAGAATGCTTCTGTATGCTGATCAAAGTTGTGAAATGTAATTCTTCCTGCAGTTTGAGGAGCAAAGAGATCAAGTGGCTGTAGAGCAAATTCTGCGGGTCATCTTCCTCGACCCGGAACGCCCTAGCCCTGTAAGATTAGTTTGTCTCAAATATGTTATATGATCTTATAGCTTTCTGTGTGGAGTTAGAATCTAAAACATTGTTTCTCAAAGGCTTTGGATAAGCTTAAACGGCAGTTGGCCGAGGCTGAGGCTGCACTGGAAGCTCGGAAGAAACCCCCGGAGGAGACAGGTCCTCGACTCGCCGGGGAAGGTCTAGTTATTGATGAATGGGTAAGACACACACTTCTATACTTTTTGCTACCCCAAGCTTGGTGTATATTGGATTATGTTTTCATTTCAAGTTAAAATTCTGTTCCCTCTTGCTTGTTCCTTCTGCAGAAAGAAAGAAGAGAACGATACTTGGCTCGGCAGCAGGTCGAAGGTGTCGTGGATTCAGTGTAAAGTATATAGCATTTCTGTTCTTTTGTCCAATTTTATGTTCAGAAACTGAACTGTCTGGCCACTGATTTGTCAAATGTGGTTGAGTGATCTAGAGAAGTGCTATTAAGAGATTGAAAACACTGAATAATTTTTCATTTTGAATAATGTTTGTGGTGTTAAGTGCGAGTGAATCAATGCTACCATCGGCTGAACTTAAAATTTCTATGCTATATCTTCTCTTACAACTTGTAGATAGCTTGTTTCTTTTGAATGAGATTTTTGAACTGATTCTTCACTTAATTTCATCTTTATCATTGCTGTGGTTGGATTTGCCTCAGTTGGAAATAGTTATCTTATTGATCAAATCATATTCAAATATCTTGATTATATTCAGTTTCATTGATTTAAAGAAAATCAATTTAGTCAAAGCAATATATGCTTGAATGCATGACAAAGGTGACACAACAGCTTCTTGTTTTATGAACAACTTCAAATAAGTCAATATCTTCATCCTTTATTATTAGAAGTTTACTTTCCTTTATGAACTTCTTCAAGTGACTACAGTAGTATTGGTATTTGTGTGTGTATATATAATCAAAATTGTGAAGAACCAAAATGATTATGCCTAGAGTGTTTTTAACTAATATCTTTGGAGCACTTTTAAGATATTCAAAATGTTGAATTGTGAAGTTAGCATGTTCATTCTTTATGATCTGGAACACTACAAACAAACTCAAATTCCACTTCCATTGATTTGGGTAGAAGATGGCAGCATCCCACGTATGTTTTGGCTTCTATATACACTAGAAAACTAGAAAAGTATCCTAAAAGAGGGTGTGCTTTCACTTAGTAGGATTGGTCTTCATTTCTGAAACAATAAAGGGTGTTAGCTGGATAAAGTAACTAAAAGCAAGTAATTGGTTCTATACAAGACGCTTTCTATTTAATTTAGCACAATTATATTATATTATACATGGAAAATTTATGAAATAATAAAAAAATACACACATATATATAAATATATATT
>NC_029792.2:8804022-8828792 GCF_000816755.2 Arachis ipaensis
TTTTATATATAAATAATATTTTTGAATATCTATAACTGAAAAATCCTCAATTTTGAGGATGGATAAACACATAAATAGTATCCATCTTTTTTTAATCTAAAATTGTAAACAAGTTGTAGCTATAAATTAGACACAAGTTAAATTAATTGACAATTAGCTAGCAGCCACTATCATTATCTAAATTATGGTAAAGCAAATATGGATTTAACTAAACTCAAGATAGAATAATAATTCCTCATCAAGATCCCAAAGTGGAGAGGTGAGAGGTCCACTTAATAAAGTGAGCATATGAGAATACAAATCTCCTTTTTACAAAAGCAATATCTTGATGTGTAAGTGCCAATTTTGTGGAATAATTATTTTAATCCCTAAGGTTAGCATCATTAGTATTGATGATTGAGCTGCAAATATTTTTTAGTTAACCTGTTATTAAGAAAATATAAACTTAAAATGAGAGTGCTATAAAGTCAGTTATTACTTACTAGGTCCACAGCTCCTATTTTATTAGGAGGCAATTCATTATGGAGTATATGAAAATCTTTTGGTGCTATGAGGTGCAATTTTAATTTTAATTATAATTCAAATCTTATATCTAACAAAGTCTTCGTGTCACTATCTCGTTACTTTTGATATGGTTTCTTTATAATGCAAAATAATAGTAAGTCTTTGTTTTATATAAAGACTGGGTTAAAATATTTAGCAAGGTGTCGTCAGTGAATATTTGCGAGATCCTCAATACCTAAGTATATAATAAATAAGCCATAAACCTATTATATAAAATTAGATATCGATAATATAATGTATCAGAAAAGCTTCGCATACAAGCGATTAAGGCTTGTAAGCCTTACAAGTCCAAAAAATAACTTCTCCCGAAAACACGCTCCTAATATTATGTATCTTTCACGCGCTATATAACAGAACGCGCGAATATATAATTTCCAATTTTTAAAAGATCTCGTTTCCTTCTTCGTTCTCCTTCTTGCCAAATTTCTTCGTTTTCCTTCTTGCGCGTCTTTCCCTGCCTTTTCGATCGTTCTTTTCGCTATGTTTTATCATTCGTTTGTTCTTCGTTATTGACGCGAGTTTCTCTTTCTGTAGCTCTAGGTTCGTTTTTTTTCGATTTTGTAGTTTCTGAAATCAAATTTTGAACTCGTTTTGAAGATAATGGATGATTCAACTTCAGATTGTCAGCTGAATCAGGGCAAAATGGATTTTGAATTTGAATCTAACGAAGTTCCTAAGGTTTGATTTACATTCAGCTTATTATGATTACTCTGAATTTGATGCAGTTATTGGTTTATGATTGTCTAGCTGAATAATTCGTGAACATTGACTGTGAAACTAATGCGTGAACATAAATCTGTGGATTGAATCTAATGTATTAGTTTTGATTAATTATCTGCAATTTATAGCAGACGCTCGGGTGTAGATCAGAATTTTTTGGGTGTATTTTAGGGGAAGTGTGGGTGTATTTACAATTTATGGCTTTTTTTGTTATTTAAGTTGAGTTGTTGTCGTTCGGGTGTATTAGATCAGAAATTATTGGGTGTATTTTTAGTTTTTGACATGGTGTATTCTGCAGCCTCTCTGTGTTGTTGATGACCAGTTTGTTCCCAAGGTTGGAATGACCTTTACCACCCTTGAAGATGCTGGAAAATTTTACAGGGACTACGCCAAGACTGCAGGTTTTTCTACAAGAGTTTGGAGCACAAATAGGAAAGGAAACGAGATTAAGAATCAATTGATTACATGTAGCAGAGAGGGAAAATGAAAATCTAAAATATCTCCGACCGAGAAGACAAATCCGACAGCCGGTTTAAACTGTCCTGCAAGAATTTATATACACACATTGAAGGATGTTGGTGCTTGGATCATTTCAAAGGTTGTGTTGGATCATTCACACCCTTGCTGTCCAAGTAAAGCAGAGATGCTCAAACAGCATAGGGAACTAAGCATGTCCATTCGTCGTACAATAGAGAATAATGAGGAGGCTGGTATTAGACCAAGTAAAACTTACCAATCATTTGTTGCGGCAGCCGGGGGTCACCACGAGTTAAATTTTATTGAAAAGGATGTGAGGAATTACATTACGAGAGAAGTGCGGAATGTTTCTGAACAAGATGCAAAGGAATTCGGAAAATATTTGTTAAGAATGAAAGAGAAGAATCATAATTTCTTTTTTGAGCTTGAACTCGAGGATGATCAATCGATTAAGCAGGCTTTTTGGGCCGATGCAAGAAGTAGAGATGCCTTTGAGTATTTCGGAGATGTTATTTCATTTGACACTACCTACAATACAAACAGGTAATAAACTGTCCCTGTTTATGATGCTAAATTAATGTTGTTTTATGAATCTGCCGCAGAGGTGTATATTGTGTGTTTTTGGGTGTATAAAATCATTTTTTGGGTGTACGTAATGATTTTTCATTCTGCACTATGGTAATTTGTTTCAGGTATAATTTGGTTTGTGGTTCTTTTGTCGGGGTGAATCACCACGGTCAGTCAACACTTCTTGGATGCTCTTTGATGAAAAACAAAGAAATTGAATCATTCAAATGGTTATTTCAATGTTGGCTTCATTACATGGGAGGAAATGCTCCGAAAGGGTTTCTCACTGATCAATGCGCATCAATGAAAAGGACTTTAGAGGCTTGTATGCCAATAACAATTCACCGTTGGTGTATTTGGCACATCATGAAGAAGATTCCAAGCAAATTAAACGGGTACAAGGGACATGCAAAAATTGAACAAGAAATGAGCCAAGTTGTTTGGAACTCTCATAGTAAAGACTCATTTGATAGGAATTGGAATGATTTTCTGCTGAATTTTGGTCTTGTGGACAAGAAGTGGCTGTCAGATAATGTTGTTTAAAATCTGCAGCAGAGGTGTAAATTGAATTTTCTTCGGGTGTATTTATAGTCTGTTTTTGGGTGTATTCTGCAGATCTCTATGAAGACCATCATATATGGGTTCCAATCTATCTGGATCACCACTTCTGGGCAGGGATGAGAAGCACACAAAGGAGCGAGAGCATGCATTCATTTTTTAACAAGTTTATTACCCGGAATAGCTCGCTTATTCAATTTGTCAAACAATACGATAATTGCCTCGGAAGCAGGGAGCAAGCAGAGAGAGAATTAGATGCTGCAGATTTTCATACGGTCATACCGTGTGCAACCAAATCCTCCATTGAAGCTCAGTTTCAAGATGTGTACACTCATCAAAAGTTTAGGGAAGTCCAAGCACAATTTAGAGGAAAGACGAATTGCATCACTAGATTAACGAATTCTACTCTAGGCTATTCAGTATACGAAGTTGGAGAACAAGTTTCCAGCTCAATATTCAACAAATTTGTGGTTACTTACGACTCAGTAGCAACCGAGGTAAAATGTCAATGCTTATTATTCGAGTCAAGAGGGATATTTTGCCGTCACGCACTAAGCGTGTTAAGTTTTGAACGAGTAAGCCAAGTGTTACCTAGATATATACTGGAACGATGGAGCAAGAAGGTAAAGAGGCGACACACACACATCAAAAGCAGCCACGACGAGCCACTATTGGAGCCAAGAAGCAAGAAGTTTGACGAATTGGTTTTTCGTTCGCAAAATATTTGCGAATTTGTATCAAAATCGGAGGAGCTGACTGCAATTCTGCACCGTGCGTATGATAACGTCATGGTTGAGATGGAATCATTGAAAGTCAAAAGGAAGGGGACATCTTCTTTATCTCACGAATACGCCAACTTGGAATCCGTTAACGAGCTTCAAAGCCCTCCAAGGATTCGAACAAGAGGACGTCCAAAAAATAGGCTAGGTTCAAAGTTGGACAAACATATTGCAAATGCCTCAAAGAAGAAGAAAACGAAAGTTTTAAACGAGGTAAAAGTGATGTTCTTTAAATATGTGGTGATTGAGTTTAATTTTCTCGTTAATAGTTTAGCTAATATGTGAGTTTGTTATATCCAGTTAAACCTCTTTGATGCTGCATCAGTGGTGCATTCAAATTCCAGCCAATATCAAGGACGTGTTATAAATTATCAGTTCAGGGTACCAGCAGCAGCGGATAACTCTTTGGGTGTATAGTTACAGAATATGGGTGTAAAAGCAGTGTTCTTTTGGGTGTATTTCTAAATTTTCTTGTGTTTCACATTTTACATATATATTTCATAATCTGCTGTTTATGTTATAAAATATTGTTTGTTTTTTTTACTACAATTTAAGGGTTTTAGGGTTTAGGGTTTAGGGTTTTAGGGTTTAGGGTTTTAGGGTTTAGGATTTATGGTTTAGGGTTTACGGTTTAGGTTTTAGTGTTTAGGGTTTAGGTTTTAGGGTTTAGGATTCAGGGTTTTAGGGATAAAGCATTAGGGGGATAGATGTTTGGGTGTATATTCAACTTTCTTTGGGTGTAAAAAATGTCAGGTTATGGGTGTATATTTGGTTTGATGTTTTTCTTCATATTATAGTACCTGTAATTCAGACATTTTGAATACAGCAGAGAGAGTTTTACTCATAATTGGCAAATTTTTACAGCATGTGTTTAATTTGTTACAAGACTATATAACAGTTACATTAATCAATGTCAATATCCTTAGAATCTATCTGACAATATGGACTCAATAACAATGAGGATGGCTTGGACAGTCTTATTGCATTACTTCCCCTAATGGCTTCAGCTTTGTCTTAATTCATTTCATGGAATAGAATCCAGGAAGCATATTCTACTCTAAAGTGGTCCACCTCATCCTACAGTTAAAAAGAATATTCTGTTTAATCAACCATGTTAATTGAGTAAAGTAATACAGAGTTATTTAGTTTTAAACACATTTACCTGGGTCCAATTGTCCCACTCATACTTCAGCCTTTTAATGTTTGCGGGCTGAAATATCTCAAGCCACTTCATTACGTAGATAGCACAGTCATAGCTGAAAACCAAGAAAATAAATTACAAATTACATATAGAAAAAATTAATTTTTAGAGTGAAAGATTTATACCTTGTCTTTTGGCCTGAGGTGTGAAGGTATGGTGGTTCAATTTCCTTGTCCTTGTCCCTTGTCTTCAGAGGTGCCCCCAGCATATACTTTAATTCGTGAAATTACATATCCCTTAAAACACAAAACAAATCAGTAATACATGAATAAATTCAATAAAGGGATACACCCAAAGGAGCATAAAGTTACACCTTATATTGAATAGAAATACACCCAACTATTAAAATACAGAATACAGAACCAACTTACAATGAATGTATTCCGGGCTGTTCTCTCATCGGACGGAGATTTCGTGTGATATGGGTCGATTATATAAAATTTCCGCTTTCTTGTTTCAGCCAACCATAACCACCAATGTTGTGAATGGCAAACAGGTGCAAAAATCTGAAATATGTTCAGATTGAACACTGTTTTAGTTTATTTGGCACATAAGTAAAAAATGGTAATAAGAAGTTTTAGAAATGAAAACTTACATAACGATGCGATGCTAATTTTTTAAGGTCCAAGAAGGGTATAAACATTGGGTAGTCTTCCACCCTAAATGGCTTATTGGTTTTAGGCCGTAAGAATACCCCTTTTGGATGATTTGCAATGGCCATGTTTTGCAAAAATTGTGAACCACCAAATGAATACAGAAAATACACCCAAACGAATGTAGAACTTACACCCAATTGAACACAGAAAATACACCAAAATAAACACATAAAATACACCCAATTTAAGACAAAAAAATACACCCGAAAGAATGTAGAAAATACACCCAAATTTTGTTGAAGCAACCCTTACTACAATATCAAGGGGGAGATAGTATATTTCTTCTTGAAACCTTTTAATCTTTTGCTGGTTTAGGATGTGGCACATAGCAGAGACAATCTAGAAAAAGATGCCGAAATCAATTTTACATCAATCAGCATTGCAGCTAATTTTGGTGATAAAAACATTAAAGCTATTGTAATATTACCTCAGCTTCTATATGCGTTTCAGATGCGAGTGATGCAAGGTGGATTTTTGACAAAATGTATTGTTGAGTTAAGAAATTAACTAAATTAATTAGTGATGACAAACATTATTTTTGACAAAATAAATAATTAGAGTGGTTTAATCTATTTTTACAAAACCATTAGCTGAGGATAGATTCTGCATGCTTAGGACTTGTTTAGGAATTTTGAGTTATGATTCCTTGTTTAAAAAATGCTAATGTATTTGCTGGAGCTTTTTGTCTCATAAACAGGTATGAGACAATTCTGGGCAGGTGATGAACGTTTCCCTCATGTCAACGTGTTCTGGGCTTGCTTCAAGTGAAAAATTGATCTGGGCCAACCTCAATATTCAGATCAAGAGTGGTCCAAATGTGTTTCATTAATTTCTTATCACCTCAAGGCCCAATTATGAATGTTACAATCTTGTGTGTTAGTTTTTGATGATTTGTGTATTTCAAGAAAGGTTTTCAATAAATGTTTTGTGGCCCAAAAGGTTTCAAGTGGATTTATTCTTGGCCCAAAAAGTGTTTCAGGTTAATATTGTTGTTTTTCAAATTTTTTTAAAATTAATTTTAAAATCAAATAAAATCTTTCTTGAATGAGGTCATGTCTTTTCAAGTCTTTTCAAATGGTGATGCAGTTGCATGGTTTTGGAAACTTGCTTTTGGGTACGGTTACCAACACTCCCTCTCTTCCCTCCATAACTCCTTCTCCATCACTTCGGTTTTCACCACTAACCTTACTACTCTCTCATCTTCTTAAATTGAAACTAAGCAAATGAGGAAGAAAACCATTGCAAAAAGGGCTCCTCGTGAAAAGGTTTTCAAGCTACCCACAAAGCCATCCACTCGCTCTCAAGACCGCACCTTTACCCCTTCTCCTTCTCCTCCTACCTCTCCTCATCGCTGTGACCCCATGGCTCGGACCAAAAACACTCACAGGTTTCCTGCCTCTGCCAAGCCGACGCCACCACCAAAGGCCACACCTTCCAAGCCTGGCTCCTCAAAACCAAGTTCAGCAAAGTCTGGCTCCTCCAAAGGCAAACGTCAGGCGACTGAGGAACCCATACCCGAACCAACACAACCAAAATCCAGGTCGGTTCCAATGCGATCTCAATTCCTTCCACTGAGGGTACTTCCATTTCCACTGGGAAGAAATCCACTCTGCTGAATGTGGTCAGGGATGTTGCTCAAGAGTTTGTCTCTCAATCGAACCACTTGATTGAATTGAGCAAAGAGAAAAGGAAGCTGGCTAGCAAGCATGAGAACTTCCTGAAGAAGTCAAGGGATAGGGTGGCTGTACTGATGACCTTCATTGATAACCTTCAAAATGATGAAGATGCTGCCACTGATGTTGAAGAGGATGCTGTTTCGGAAGGGAATGGTTCTGATGCCTAGGATTTGTCTCATAAAAACTGCTGCTGCTCTCTTTTTGTCTCATGATTTCTGCTTCTTTTGCTACTTTTGAACTATTTCATTTTGGATGACTGTAATAACTCTTACTACTGATGCTCTTTAGACAGCTTAATTAGTACATTGATCTGTGCTCTAACTCTTTTCTGCAGGATGCAAACCTTTGTTTTTGTTGCTCTTATCCGCCCTTGATGACAAAAGGGGGAGTACAATAGCAATAGCAATAGGATAGGATAGCAGACTTGTTACTTATTTTTGCTGCATTAATACTTGTTTCTCACATGCTGAATCTGTCTGCTGATGGTAATAGCTTGATGTTGGGCTGATTATGTGATGTTGCTCATTTGATATCCCTTGTACAAGATATATTGTACATAACTCTTTATTGTGCTTCCTTTAAGTACAATGTGAAACAGGGACAAAGAGGAAAGCATAGATTCAGGGGGAGCAACATAAAATCAAAGGGAGTTTTCTAAACCTAACTCAAACTTACTTCCTTTTGATTATTGCTTAAATCATGTTTGTCATCAAGGGGGAGATTGTTGAGTTAAGAAATTAACTAAATTAATTAGTGATGACAAACATTATTTTTGACAAAATAAATAATTAGAGTGGTTTAATCAACAAGTATATCTTGCTAATTATTTATTATATGTTGCAGGCCAAAATGTGAATTACAGCCCAAATGGAATGAGAAACAAAACAAGATTGATGGGCTGGTAAATCAAGCAAAGCCCAAAAGGAAGCAAGCTTAAACGCATAGCACAGAGGCTGTTGATGAAGTCAATCTCCTTCATGTTTTACTGATTGTAATGTACTTTTCTAAGCTTATCTTTCTGTAATTTCTTGAGAGAAAAGGCATTGTGAGAAAGCTTGAGAAAAAGCCATGAGTGGAAAAAGGCTGAGAGATACACTTGAGAGAAAAGCCTAGAGTTATTTTCTGATTTCTTTAGGTTGATTAAGTGTCTTGTATCTAGTATCTGAATGGTATCCCTTTCTTAGTTGGGTTAGCACTAACAGGTATAGTTAGGTATTAGCATAGCCAATGTCAAGTTAGGTTAGAACTTGAGTGTGAAAGGATTGGGTCAATCCTGTGTTATTGGTGTATGTAATACAGTTTACTATAGTGAAATTCTTCCACAGTTGTGGAGGAGACTGGATGTAGGTTGCATAGCACAAGGCAACCGAACCAGGATACATGCTGGTGTTAGCTTTTCTCTTCTCTGCTGTGTTCTGTTTTCTGATATTCATGAGACAAAAATAAATTGTCTCATAAATTTCCGCTGCTAAGTTACAACAGAATCAGAATTGCAAATCTGTTTTAAAAGGGTTAACAACAGTAATTAAAAGGAAGGCATAGATTCAACCCCCCCTTCTCTAAGCCTACCACAACCTTCATGTATCTATCTTGGGCTTGGAGTGTGCAGACGGTGTCAAACTCATTAGTTAGTCCATTTGCGTATGTCTTCACTCGTATGGCCCAGAGGTAGCATTTCTCTTTCATGTCAGAAGTATCTTCATTCGTCCTCGCAGGAGTTTCAAACTTCTCGTAACTCTCTCCGCCACTCTCCTTTCGAATCTGTGGACTTTTTTCTTTTGTTGTCACCCCATCACTTGCAATTTTTCTACCAGATCCCCTAATTGTTCTAGCAATTTTGGAGTTTCATGAGTTTTTGCCCTCTCTCCATCTTGCGCTGATGCCCCCTCCTGCATTGCTGCTTCTTCTTGGCTTGAATCATTCAAGCCAAGGCTGAATGATGGCATCGGATCTGTTTTAGGAACATACGATGCTGTCCGTGCCATCATCATCAGCGTAGCAACGTCTTCTGGGGCTGGATTACTGCGTGATCATGTATAACGTATTATAAGAATAAGAATATACGAATGATAACGAAATATTGATTTTACTCTGATGAACTTACATTTTAGATGGAGCTGGTGGAAGCGTGGGTGTGCTTTCTTCAGGTTTTTGGGGTGGTTCAGGAGTGCTGCATGGTTACATAAAATTAATCATGTTATAAAAAAACTAGTCAGGGATCAATCGTGAAAATATACACCCCAACAGGAGCAATATACACCCAAACTGTAACCAAATACACACCCAAGACTATTTCTTACCTTTTTGTAGTTCCTTCAATTTGTAGCACAGGGGTTGGTTCATTTTCTGTCACAGGTATTTGTTCAATTTCCGGCACAGTGGTTGTTTGGGAAAGTGGTAGACAAACTTGAATCGGAACTCTAAACAAGAAGAAAAATAAAAGGTTAACAAAGCCTCCGAAAATAAAAAGGTTATAAAGTTGAAATTTTCTTGAAAAACTCACATTGCAAGCGCTTCGGACTGCGTCTCTTCTCTCACAACCACCATGTTCTCTTCAGCTGGCTCACTGGCTGACTCTACAACCAGACTCAACCTAAAATACACCCTAAGAAAATTAAAAATACACGTGAAGCATTCAAAAGAAAGGACAAGCTTTGTTTTTTGAGAACTTACATACTTGCAGTTTTTGCTTTTTTTTCCTGGCTTTTTTTTCTCGAATAAAACATTAAAGGGCTTTTTTTTCTAAAAAAAATACATACAGAATTAGAAGTAGAAGGTAATAAAAGAATAAAAGTAACTGTTATTTGAAAGAGAAATTATATGCTCTCTGCTGGTTTGTTTACGCTACTTTGGTCTGTGTGTTCTTGAGATGAAGGATCATCACTTCCTAAGTTTATGTCCGGTATTCTAAACATAATAGAGTACATGTTATTCATAAAAAATACCATACTGTTAAATCAGGATAAGAAGATTTTATCAAATAAAGCTTCTTACGTTTTAGATGAGACATAGTGACCTTCCGTCGATCGCAGGTCAGCTTCCTTCTCCCTGGCAAACAACAAACAATTATTAGCAATGAAAACAACTTAAAATCTGAAATATACACCCCAACAAGACATACTCCTGTGCAGCAGATTTTTCATTGTTTTCCCTTAAGATTTCATCTAATTCTTCAGTTCCAATTTCAAATCTAACAGTACATGCATAAAAAAACATGTTAACAAATATAATTTTGATGATAGACGGTAATATAGCTTACAAAGTACTGTACCCATGATAGGATTGAGCTTGCTCAGGAGATGAATCCTCAACAATGACCTTTTTCTTTTTGGATTGTGTCTTGGGGTGAAAAAACAAGTATGAATCAGAAATACAAAATTAATTTGATCACAAAATACTAACCAAAGAAGTGCTTACTTTTGTGGTGTTCTCTGAGTCTTTTTCTTTGTTTTTTTCTTCTCTACTGGTGATGATTCTTCGCTTCTAAAAGTTAATAAGAGACGCTCTGTTAATACATGAAATCTTGATAATAAACTCAAAGGAAAGCAATAATAATTTCAGAACATTACTCATCACTTGATTCAGATTCTGAATCAGAATCCTCCTGAATCTTCTTTCTTTTTTTGGACTCAATTCTGGAAGGCAAACAATTATTATTTAAAAACATACTAAAAGGGATAAAATACACCCAAATGAATGCACAAAATACACCCAAATGAATACACAGAATACACCCAACTGGAGAAACAAAATACATCCAAGTATGTTACTTATTTTTTGGTTTTTCGGGTGGGTTGTTTCCTTGTTGAATTCTCTGAGTCTTCTTCAGTCTCAGACTCAGAGGTAGAATGGACCTCACTTTCAGTTGTTTCAGTCTCAGATGATGATGATGAACTTGCCTTCTTTTTTTTTGTTTTTTTGGTTTCTTCTTTTTTTTTCTTTTTTCTTTATTTCTTTCATTTTCTCCTTTGTTTCGGCCATCTTTACAATTCCCTGAAACATTAGAAATTTTAGTTAGCAGCATTCAGATAAATAAAATATACCCAAGATATTTTGTTCACTTACCATATGTTCCTCCATTTCTGCCCTCATTCTTTCAACCAACTGCTCTCTAGTCCAGTTGGCAATCCAGAGTTCTGGAGGTCTTTCTGCCCTCTTCTTGTCTTTATTTTTTGATAGATGAAAGTAAACTATCATCAGGGCAAACAGGCAGCCGTCAATTGCCTTTTTATTTTTTCAGATTGTAATCTGTTATGCCCTTGATAATAAAATTCAAAACATGTGCTTCCCAGTTTCGCTCTGTTATTGTGTCCATCTTGAAAATTGGTGCCAGGTGCACAGGGGAAATTTTGTTTATTGTCGTTGGTAACAGGAACGCCATCTGTATATAGAGGATGAAAATTCTCTTGAACATGAGGCGATCCTGTTCATTATCAACACCAATAGCCATCATCTCATCTGTCAGATTTTTGAGGGTCTTCCCCTAGAATCTTCTAAAAATTTGTTTGTCGTCTTCAGAAAGATCCTTATAATTGACTTTTTGAGGAAATAAATTTTTTACAAAAAGAAAAATAACATAGTATGAAAATCACTTGAAATACACCTGAATATGGCTCATATACACCTATGTTTGTAGCGAGTTACCTGATGCGTTGATGCCAAGCGCAGCTCCTATTGTTTTTGGTCTTACTTTAAAGGAACCGTAGCCGGTTTCGAGTCTGTTTTCCCCTAATTTAAAGGAGTTAGCCAACTCCTTTAATATTTGGTGATGCACCCTTAGCGACGGGATGTGCATCAGGCTACCAAATCCCAAATCCCTAACAATTGCTTTCTTCTCCTCGCTCATATTTCTGAATTTGTCACTCAACAAATGGATTGCACACTTAAGGTCTTTGGTTTGCTGTAAACAAAGCAAAATTAGAGTCAGATATATTTCTATTATGAAAAACTGATTTGATCTAAGACATATATTTGTTCTTACATTTTTTTCAGCTTGATTTTTGCCTGCCATTTTTTCTAAAATGAAAAATACACCCATAGATATCAGTCAGATACACCCATAGATCAGCCATATACACCTATACGGATTCTCATAAGTATTTAATTAGATCAGTTCAAAATGATGTTTCAATTCACTCAAACATGCATAAATATACAAGGTCAAGCAACATTACAAGGTCAAGCAATATACACCCAAGGACAAACAATATTTAGAATACTTGCAACAGTTGATTATATTACATTATATCAATTCAGAAATATACACCCAATAAATTATGCCATATACACCCAACAAATTACTCCATATACACCCACCAAATTATGCAATATACTCCAAAAAATCAGTTACGAGAAGAACTAGAACAAGAAGAACAGTAAAACCTAGAACAACTAAGAAGAATAGTAAAACCTAAAACCAAGAAGAACAGTAAAACCTAGAACAAGAAGAACATTAAAAACAGTAAAATGAGAGCTAGAACAAGAAGAACAGTAAAACCTAAAAAAAATGTAGAAGAACAGTAAAACCTAGTTCTTCGATTTCGAAATATGGAAAATCTACAAGATGAGTAAAATAGTAACGTACCTTGAGTAATATATCTTCGTTTTTTCTGGAGATTGTTGATGGAGAGTTCTATCTTGTGTTGATGGTTTCTGCTAATCTTCGCGACGAGTTCTATCTCTTCAATTTGGAATGTTGCTTGAAAATGGACGGTTTGTGTTTTCTTCGAAGGAGAAGTGGAAGAGTGCGCCATAAGGAGTGCTTTTTGCGAAGCGCAACCGTTGAGTGGCGCGCGTGTAATTTACGCTCCATTCAAAAGGAGTGAGTGCGCGTGGATTGAAGTCTAGGCTGAGCAACTTGTAACACTTGTAGACCTTTTTTGCTTGTATGTGTAGCAGGTCCGATAATGTATAATATGACCATTATAAACGTAACCTACGTTATTTCTTTATAAATACTACTTAACTAAAGTGTGTGAGTTGATAATTAAGTACTACTTATTTACATCTAAATCAAAATGAAAAGTGAGTCAATAAAGATAACATCTGAACCATGGAAACCTTCGTGAACACATTAACTAATTCACCAATTGCCTATTGTGTGTTTGCATTGGAGAAATGTTAAGCCAAATAAATTGTGTACAATGTAAGTCTATGCTTCTGATGGAATATAACATAATACAAGGTCGGGTATAAGTTAAACATTTCACACCCAACACGAGATTTTTATCGTACTAAAATATTAACTTATAAGTAAATGGAATTGAAAAATAAAAGATGTGTACTCGTAAAGTGCCAAATGTTAATTGGAGAAGTGAAAGAAGCCTGGTGCATGCACGTAGAGGAAGGAACAATATTGATAATCGTTTTTTATTTCATTTTCTATTTTTGTAATAATATCTAGCCAATGAGAGCGAAGCATGCACGTGATGCCCATCCCCAGCCCATAAGCATGGGTCTGATCGGGCCACAGGCCCATATCATCGATCCTGCATGAAATACAACAACGTGTCGCCTTCATACACTTCAACGTGTGACTGAGTCAATGACTACTCTACGATAAATTCATAAAATAAATAAATTAGAAGGACAATAATACCCCTCCGTAAGAATAGTACTAGGTGGGCCAGGTTCCATGGGAAACGGACAGAATATCATTATAGAGTGGGCCCATGATGAGTCACGAGAATTGAAGAGAGAGAAAAGAAGAAAAGGATTAGCTTTTGGATTTTAGCACAAAGAAAGGAGGGACAGAAATGTCAATCAACAACGTTACATGGGTGAATGCATTAGTCACCAATGTCACTTTCGGATAAGCCCGCCACCTGTTTCTTTAGAACCCCACCTCTTCCTTCTTTCTCTTTCTCACCTAAACAATAATTAATTCATATTAACTCTATGCTTATTATTTAATCTTTGCTTAGGATCCTCCCCGATCTCGACCCTATCCTTGTTTGAAATAATAAATAAATGAGAAATGCTAGAACCAACAATTTTTGTGATTCGTAGTCATTAAATAGTTATTAATGATAGTTTTAATGGTGTAAGATTAGTGTGAGATTTCATCCAATGACTCACTTTTTTTACTAGTTACATACTAGCCAAAATTTAACAAAGTTACTGGCCCTAGACTTTTCTTAAATAAATTAAACAGTTTAAAGAACATATCTTTGCTATACTAATTTCATTTTACAATCTAAAATTCATTAAACCTATAAATTAGAAAGTAGAAACAAAATTAAAAAATGGATTTGGAAGGCTGCAAAATTCTAGACAGAGAAAGGAGATAGGGGCCCACCATTAAGGCTAAACCACAATTATTGAGCACCAAAACCATGTCCTAATGAATCTCATCTCCTTCTATAAATAACCCCTTTCTTCTTCATTGTTTCTCATTCACAACTTTCTACAACGCCTCTGAAGCAAAGGGAAAAAAACATCATTGGAAGAAAATAAATAAGAAACAACGTTAAGAAACACTAAACCATGAGTTACTTGAACCGTGTTTGGATGGCTGCCACGGTGGCGGTTGCACAAGGCCACACCGACCCAGGCCACAAGTGCAAAACCGCCGTCAAGTCTATCCACAACAACCGCACCCGTCTCTTCTCTGCCGGAAGCCTCTCTGATCTCCGGCCCTTGTCTGGCCTTATGGGATCTGACGTTGCCGGAGCTGCGACGGGGAACGGTTCCTCCGCCGATGATCGACGGGGGCAAACCGACGACTCTCTCCGGAAGGTTATGTACTTGAGCTGCTGGGGCCAGGGCTGAGAGCCTCCGGCGTCGTCGCCGTCTGCGGCGATTTGAGCTCACCGGATGAGGAGTTAGTAACCAGGATCCTGGTCTCGGGTCGAGATCGGATCTGAAGAGCCAAAAGGAGTGGTTGACCGGGTCAAATCGAGTGACTCGGTTGATGAAGAGAGTTAAATATTTTGGCTTTATCGATAAATATTGTAAATTGAACACTGTACATATGAGAATGGTTTTCTGACCTCCCTAAAATTTGTAACTTGAGTTATGAGAAGTGGAAAATTTGACATATCTAGTTATCTTCTTTCTCTTTGGAGTTCCAGCTAAACCTACTTAATGTCATTTTGAACTGAATTTTCGTGGAACTTAGATTCCCTTGTAATCAAAAGGATCAGGCTAATAATCATGGAATTTTCCTCCTCCATAATTCATGAGCTTAAAAAGTTGCTGAGCTTTTATTTATTTATTGTTGGGGATATACAAATTATCTTTATACAAATCCTATGTAATGGTTGTTGGTACTACTGTTAGGACTTAAATAAATCAAGCAGTGAGTAGTTAGTTACTTAGCTCCAGACTCTACTACTCCAGTGAATTTTTATTTTTTTTTTCTATTTTTTCAAATAAAAAATCAGTCTTTGTTACTGGTTCTGGAGTTGCCTCTTGAATCAAGCAAAGACGTTTTTCTGGTGTCTTTTAGATGGTGATAAAGGGAATATTATTAGTGTGAAACTCTGAATATTGGCGCAATTTTCAGAACAAAGGAACATATAGGCCTATAATTTGTAGGCAGAGATTCGAAATGCCCCTTTAGTGCGAAAAAGTTCTATGATTTCTGAACAACACTGGCTAAAATGGAAACATCTGGGAAGCTGGAAGGTATGAAGCTTGGCATTATTAGGGATGGGAAACAAGATTATGACCTTTTACTTTCATATTTTGGTCAGACCAAGTCATAGTTGAAACAGCCTTAAAATTATAGTCTTGTCTTAATGGCCACCCCCTTTTCCTGTTCATCTGATGTTGCCTGATGTATTATTGTACAAATGTCTCGTTGTATATGAATTGAGTGTAATTTTACTGAAGAAATAGTAAGATAGAAAATTTTATCAGGAAATGGAATATATTCAAATTGTATAGGAACAAAAATTGGTGTAACAAAAAGGCTACAATAAGGCACAGGATTTACAATGGGGATTGGGTCAATAAATTACCCTGGAATCAAAATCATTACATAAACAGTAAACACTAACATGGGAAGAGAATGTAAACATAGAGAGAAAATGGATTAAAGAATAACAGAAAAAAACACACTGAGCTAATGTTACATTGGTGTAGTATCAGCAACAATTTATCCAAATCAAACAGGCAGGGAAATACTCCTCTGGGGTCCAGATGCAACGTTTGGTTTGATGTCCCAAGATGCAACATGATGGTCTTCCTCAGGAAGTATAAAAGGCAAAGAAATCTCTCGGATCATCAACTCTCCACAAAATGGGCATTCACTAGCTATAGCATCATCCAATTGTGCTCGGAGCTGCCCCATCAATTTCACATAAGAGTACAGAACACAAAGTTATTAGTCCAAAGTCCATGAAAATCACCCAAAGATTAGCTCTTTCAAGAGCAATTCCACTTAATAATAACAATACTGATAGATGTTACTTGATGCATAACAGAGAGTTCTAAACGAACCTTGTCTACAGTAGTCATGCTAGGTATAGAATCCTCGGATGAAGAAAGGGTACCATTAGATTCCCTTCTTGCTTCACTGCCTATCAAAGTAAGTTGTTTCTGTAGATCCAGAATATACTCGGCCTGTAACATTTCCCATTCAATTCAATTTAAATGAGGGTCTTTGTTGATAACAACAAACTTTCAGATAAAATACAGGAGGAAGATTCACAAAGGAATATCAAGAAGGGGGGTGGGGAATATAGGAGGAAAAATGGTGGTATATTTACATGGGATTCAACTGTACAGCGAGTAACATGGGCAATCAGGCATTGTGCATGGAAGGCATGTCCACAAGGGAACACATAAAAAGGAGCCATTGGCCCTACGGACGTATAACCACGCCCCATGCCAATCTCCCTGCCGGCAGTTAATATTTTCCGGCGACATACCTAGAGAGCACATTGAAAAATTATCATACATTAGTGAAATTCAGCTACTAAATTCCCATGTAAACAAAAAGCATAGTGATTTTAATATTAGTATGGTACATAGGTGAACATATGAACATTTGAAAAGGATAGATGCAGTATTGCAAAAACATATTATGATGAAGATCAATACCCCGCATTCCTCATCGCGATCAATAACAGTGCATCTTTGAGCAAGTGCACTAATATCTTTTCTAATGTTGTCAGCACCATGGGTAGCGTCATTCATCTCCTCCTTTAGTTGTTCAATTTGCTTGTTGTAATCCTCCAATGATGAACAGATAGCCTCCTGAATAAATTCAGGAAAAATATATAAATTGAAATTCCAAGAATTCAAGGCATAAAAGCATCATATTACTTTGTATATAACATTTTTGTGCGTTAAAATTCAAAGAGGAAGTAAACGTTCTTCCATTCATTTTCAGGAAACATAGGAGAAAAAGACAATATATCTAGCAGGCATCATAAAACATATTGATCAAAATTTAATTTTGTTAATCAACATGAGTAAACCAGAGAAGAGATAATTGTACCTTGAAGTCATCAATCAGGGCAAAATCAGGAAAGAATGGTAATATATCCTCTATCTTCAAGAGACCATCAGTTTCTTTAAGGAAAGCAATTGCCTTCCTTATGTTTTCCCGCTTAGTTCCTTTTTCTTGTTCAACAACATGCTTGGCGATCATGAGCCACAGCTTCTTTCTCAAATCTTCATCATCCTCAACTTTATCGGCTTCAGCCATTGCTAGCTCTGGATCAACCTAATGCAGAAGAGTTAATTAGAACAACAACAAAAAAGTCACCTTTTAGAAGAGATAACCACTTCAATATATTTTTCTTATGATGTATAAATCTTGCAAAATAAAGAATTCCTAACTGAATATGTTGAATAACATTTTCCAAACTCAGACTCTTGTAGAACTCCAATATTTTAAAAAATTGCAAGAGGATTAAAGGAGAAAAGCATGAGAGATGGTGTTCAAAAGCTCTTGATGAAGAACATTTGATAAAAACATCTCAGAGCTGCTTGAACACAATATTACCGGATTAGTCTAACCTGTAGGGCAAGAGCAACTGCTTCTTCATGCATAGACATCATGCTGTATATATGAACACATGCACGCATTCTTTTTTGCTTGAGGCAAAGGCGCAGGGCATACTTAGGATCATAGAAGAATTCAGGACCATTTATTTGTCCCTTCCCAAACTTGCATTCTAGGAAACGTAAAAGTGCACTATCATCTTCCTGAATAGACAGATGGGAAACAAAGTGAATACAAATATAAGTGTTAGGCACAATATCAATATCAAACATGTACAAGAGTCGTAAGTTCTGTCAAATCTAATCAAAATGAACCAAAACTCTCATGCATTGGCTGCAAGAAATGCGAAGACTTTTAAGAGTTAATCAAATTTATCTGATTTTCCCCAAGGTGCATGTTAAAACTTCTGTTGTTCAAGTATGTTTGCAATTGAAATCTAAACATGACATTTCAGTTTTAATAAGGACAATATTACAATATAACTATTATCATGTTGCAGTCCAAATCTGTCATTTCAGCTTTAATGATTGGCGCAAAGAGTAGTTGTTGGTTACATGCATGAGAAGTGAAAGCACAGGCAATTATAATGTCAAATAGTACAAAGAATGTGAAACACCCTTCTAACCACCACATCAGGGGTATATATATACAAGAAGCAAACCACTCAACCTGCTTTGCATATAAAGAAAGCAGCAAGTTATGAACTCCAGGATCTTCGTTATGCAATCTATGAACACAATATTCAAGATATTTGATGACCTCATGTGTCTCATTCCTGCAAGTGAAAAAAGTGGATATAAAATAAAACTAAAATTCTCAAATAGAATATCATGAAAGTTTACGAAAATCTGTTGGATGCAGGTGGAAAAAAGCTAAAGGAAAATAATTCAATTGATGAATAAGGGAGAAAAAGCAAAAGGAAAATAATTGAATTGATGAACTCATTTCTGAAAATGATAGAAAATGGAATGCCGTACTTTGCATGAGGTTCACTTGAATAACGCATCATTGCAGGAATCAATTTTCTTGGGTTCAGGTTCTTCGTAGCCATCCATGACTCCACAGTTTCATATGCATCAAGGGCGATAAGGTCTGGAGCAAACTTATACTGCATAGGACCGGAATGTCATTCATTACTTACTATTTTATAGGCAGAGAATGAGAGGCCTCAGTGCCAAACAAAAGTAATAGAAAATAAAGGTCAATCAAGAGGAATGAAATAATATTGAGGCAAAATTGTTATCACTAGGCCCATAACAAAAGCTTGAACAATACCTGAAGGTCTTCAGGCACAGAAGGTTTCTGAAGCACTTCCAGTGCTTTTTTAGCTTCTCCTTGCTGAAAGCAAAATTCCACAAAAACAGAAGGAAAGAACAATGAAGTGAGATACTAGTATCAAATAGTCTTTAATAACCACATGTAGCAAAAGTGAGTACCTGAATGTAATGGTGAACTACAATCTCATAATGACCTTTTAAGCTAGCAAAGTATACCAACTCGTCAACCCTTCCATAACTGTCAAAAGCAGCAAAAGCAGAATTATGCTAGATAAAACTATATATGTGTACAAGAAAGATCATCAAAATTCGTCCAAAGACATAAAGAAGTATTATACACTACCTTTCTAAAAGCTTCATTGTGGTAGCTTCATCCAATTCATCCTTGCTGTCACTGAGAAAAGCACGAAACTCCTGAATGGTTGATTGGTACTCTGAATTGCTATTCTCCAAAGAAGATTCATCTTCCAAAAGCAGCCGATTTATCTAAAGATCAAGGTACTTTCAAAATTTATTTGCATATATAGAAAGAAAAAAAAAAGGAAAAACTAATGACACAACTCAAGGACAAAGAATACAGCCAATTCAGTGATTCCATTTCAAAAACCCTGCATTACCATTTTTTCCCAACAATGAAAACCAAAGCATAATTCAGTATTCTTGCTTTTACTATCAAGCAACAGGAAACATGACTTGGTCATTCGATGACATGAATTTGTGGTTTTCTTAGAAACAAAAATGTGGTATTTATTTTCTATTATTTACTTACAACTGTTTACAATGTTTTCATCATGCACTCATGTGGATATCATTGACAGAAAAGGGCAAGAAACAAGATAAATTTGTCAGGCATGCAGTAGAACCTTGTCCAGATATAATTCAGTTGCCCATGTGGATATCATTGTTATCTGACATTTATCGCCCTTTTCTAAATTATCAAGCTTCCGCAGTAAGAAAGTTCTCAAAGCATCCTGCAAATAAGAAGAGAAAATATCGAACTTTCATATTTATGAATCAAATTTTCAAGCAGTGAAATATAATGGCAAAATATAAGATGCATAAATCAAAATCAGTTTCCTATACCTATGCTCACAACAAGAAGCTATAATCGTAAGGGATTAAACAGGCACATGAATGTTATGATGAAAACTAAATTTATCTTTTATCAGACTTGCACGCAAAAGAAGGCTGGAATAAAGCAGCAGAGCACAATTTAATGAGAAAATCCAAATTAAACATGAACTCTTCCAGAAATGCTCAAACTGACAAGTAATGCAGCCATATAATCTTATTTAAGGAAGGGGAAAAAAGGGCATTCTTCTAATTCACATAATAGAAAATATCAATAAAATGAGAAGTACCTGTTCACCAGCACTTATGAACTTCAAAGTGACTTCCTCAAATGATAAAATATAATTGATCTGCAAAATCATATTCCTGTCAGTTACTATTCTTTTGGGATAATAAAGGTAAGCATGACTAGAAACGAGAGAGTCATAGGCATGTACCTTTATCACAAAAAAAGAAAAAGGCTTGCTTTTATAATCAAATTATCACAATTGTGTGGAGATAACGATGAAAAAAAAATTTTAAAGCACCAAACTTCAAATCTATAAATGGAATTTATAAAAGATATACCAAGTGGCCTTTGTCAAGGAACCGATCCTACAGAATTTGGAGTAAACAGAAGGGACTTTTCAAAGTTCCACATATGGATCTCTTAAAAGTGTGAAAAGATTCATTGGGAAAGATGTATTATGATCACCTGAGCAGTGAGCAATATGCTATAGGCCATTTTCATTATCAATTAGACCGTGATATGAATCTTTAAAGTTTATCTCCATGAGAGACAAGTCCACTGATAAATATAGTGGACCAAAATCCAAGGACGCAATGCATTTACTTTTAGGTTACCAAGTTTCACATAAGCAAGGTAATTCTTGTACACCAATATATTGAAACTAAAAAGAAAATTACCTTGGCATAGAATGATGCAGCTCTGAAATAATCTTTAGATGAAAATGCAGCTTCAGCCTGCACCACAAAATATTCCAATTAAACACCAAATTACAGCTTTTTGGTAAAATAAATCTGTGAACTTATATGACTATGTAACCGTTTTCTGGTCAGAATAAAAAACTAGTGGGCAATACCTGCACTAAATATACTTGGTCCCTTTGAATTGGATCACGGCAATTTGCTAAAGCAGCAGCATACTCTTTCATGTCAAGATACACTTTCCACATATCTCGACCCTCATCATCAATAGACACCTATTAAATTGCCAAATCCAACAGCAGCTCTGATTACTATTTAACCAACCTAGTTAAATGCGAAATACGAGAGACTGCAAAATAAGACAATAATTACAATACAAACCTGAAAGATAGAGTTTTGGTCATATGCATAGAATAAGCCAGCTGTGGCATCACTACATAATCCAATAATACCCTTCGATTTTGATTCTGAAACTTGATCGAACTGAAGTTCCTCTATAATATGTTCGCTAATTCTGTTTACAACCTATGTTCATAATTTAGCAAGCATTCATAAACGCCTTAAAACAAAGTTTTGTATGGGATAAGCATTATACAAAACACAATTAAGATAGAGAAGAGCGTACACACCTTGACTTTATTCCCTAAAAGCAACAAAAAGTGGAATTCAGACAATGCTATTGAACATGGTTTGATCATTTCTGATCCTTCAGACAATTTTGAGTAGTCCAAAAGAGCCTTGTTCTCAATGAAATTTTCATTCCCACTTGAAGAACTGTCAAGTTATCAAAAGTTTGGGGAGAAAGGCTAATAAGTTCCTTAGAAAAGAACAATATGGAAGGGATTTCACAAAAGACTACATTGAGATCCACTCCTAAAGCATAAGTAGCATAGTTAGAATCAAGATTTGCAGACACGAGACCACATAATAAAAAATGGAATGAATCAAGTTCTATATTTAATAAAATAGATAACACTTTCAAGACATTCTCTACCCTACCTGTGTTGCCCTCCACCAAAATTTAAGCCACCATGGTAAATACCAGCTCCAGAAAGCCACGCAAAATGCACAGCCCTTCGTTGCTTAATGTAAAAATGCAGCTCGCTGAAAAATAACAAGGAAAAGATGAGTACACAAAACAAAAGTAAAGGCCGCAAATAACAAGGAAATATTCAGCCACTAGATATCTACATTTTTTTCTGAATGTTCCCAAGACAAAACACTAATATGATCAAAAGAGAGAAAGGAAAGAAGTAGTTACCTGTTTGGTATTTCGCCAGGAAGTTCCATGAAATGTACTGTACGGTCTGCATAACTTGAAAACACAGTCTACACTTGGATAACAATCAGCATAATTAAACTTTGAACTAAAATAAGCACATAAGGAAAAGGGTAAGATTTATTAATGTGATATTTTTATTTTTATCAAACATGGTTTAATAGTGTCATAGAATTATATCTTGTTTTAGCACAAACAAGCAATTAAAAAGTACCCAACAGGAATAACCTGTTTATAGATACTGTACTACTAATCTTTTCTCTTAATAAATGGTAGTAAGGGGAGGTTATTCTAGTACGCAAAGCAAATGTCAATATCAATAGTATTTGACTTACTTCTAATGACCCAAAGCCAGTGAAAGAATATAGCCGAGTAGGAGTAACAGCCATCACATAATATCTAGTCCCATTAATTATGCTAGCTGTTTCCATCTGAAAAGAAAAAGGAAAGGAACCAGTAATGTAATGTCTTGAGTCATATTTGAAGGAAAAGTTGAGGGGGAAAACTCTAGCTTAGTATTTATTTATTTTGTTAATAGGAATAGTAAACGTGAGCTTCAGTTTCCTTGAAGAAAATAAAAGAAAAAGAGAGATGGAAACCGCTAAACTCTCAAATCTTGAAAAATGAACCAAAACAATGTATAAAACCTGCAAGCCCATAAAAGCTTCTGGGAGTTCTGATAATTCAAAGAGAAATTTAATATACTTCTCCTTCTTATCCTTCTCATCCACAGCCAATTCATGAAGTTGACCATTTTCAGTACCAAGAATGACTTCTTTGGTGGAAACTGCATTTGAGAATTTCAATCAAAACCTCAAGCAGAAATGAGCATTTACTTACACCAACAAGCAATTGGCATCAATCAATTATATGATGAACAATAAACTCTACCTTCAGTTATCTGTTGCCTGTTCCACGCAACTGCATTCACAACAAGACCTTTCAGCTTGCTCAAAACTCGAGGCTTGGTCCATTTTGCATGAGTATAGAAAGTTTCAGCTCCCCCAGGACCGACAACAGTGGCAATGCAGTGACTCCCTCCAGGATCAACAAAAACCCTGTGGATCGACTGCTCCCCAGGTCGACCCGCAGAGAGATCGATCTCTGCACTCCAAACAATATCACATTCTTACCAACCCAATTGCACAAACTCCAAATTCCAGAATAAGCTCAACCACACAACTATCAACTAAGCAAAAGGCTAAAAAAAGAAGATGAGCCCCTACTCCATCTCTAGATAAAAACATAAACAGAGTCGCCAATTAGCTACCCCAAAAGAAAAAGTTACTGAATTCACAACAGGATGTGAACCAATTTGAACTTTGGATAACACAGGACATGCTCAAACGATCATGGCAAAGGCAATGTGATGATTCCAAAAAGTTGAAATTTTTACCATTTGAATCGCCAACCCCAAAATCATGCCTGATGACCCATCCTTTGCTGGTCCCAATGACGATGACATCGTTTCCAGCAGCCATACATGTGATAACTCCACGCCCTTTAGCAGCATATCGTTCTAGAAGGTCCACCGTAAACACTTGCCTCCCATGATCCATCCTATAAATTTCAAATTCATTTGTACATTTAAAAAAAAAAAAAAGAAGATATTTTCAATTGAAATTAAGCACAATTCATGTTTAAGGTACAAAGACACAACTTGATATAATGGGATCTGCCAAAAAGAGCTTACTTGATCGACGGATGAATGGTTTAGAGCTGAAAACTTGGAATTCGGTGGTTTTGATCACTGCTGATACCAAAACAAAATCACTGTGGTTTCTGCATCCACATGGAACTATCTTTTTTTTCCCATCATACACCGGAGAAGACGATCAATTGCGATAGTTTTGCTGGGAGGCATCTTCCATGGTCCTAATAACTCATGGACCATCATGGTCCTTCACAGTTTCAAAAATTTTAGTATGAGATACGAACATTTAATTAATGTGTGTCTTACTGTCTTTGTTAAAGATTATAAAAAATACATAGAATTTAAGTTTTTTTAATGTATTTATTATATATTTATTAAAATAAAATATTTAAAATTTTTATAATAAT
>NC_029792.2:8828990-8837984 GCF_000816755.2 Arachis ipaensis
TTTAACATGTATTAATTAAATACTTATCATAATTTTATCTAACATTTTTCTTTTCAAACTCACTCTAATTGAAAAGGAATATTATCCTATAATTGCCTTTTATTTTTATTTTTAGATAGACATTGATATAAATTCTGCATTAATTTTTTTTTTATGATAAAGTAAGTCAACGACTCCAAAAAAAGTAAAAGACAAAGCCACAAATAAACAAAAAAAAAATAAAAATACTGAAGATCCTCGTAATGGAAGGAATTTTATAGTATCAAAATTTAAAGCTAACTTAATATTAGGAAGAGCAGTATAAAAAATGGTGAATACTCCCATGATGACATCTTCACATGAAGATAGCATTATGAACCATTGGATGAATTAATAAAGTTGACTAAATATATTTGATTAATCATCTAAGGGTTCACAATGTCATCTTCATATAAAGATGTCTTCATGTGAGTATTCTCCATAAAAAATATGTAGAATGAAAGATAGATCTTGTTCTTTTTTAGCTAACGCATCTGCAATCGAATTAACTTCTAAAAAGAAATGGGACCAAAAAATATTTGTAATTTTACTGGCCTGAACACCAATATCATCTACAAGGAGAGCACATGAATGGTTAGCAAGGCACCCATTTCTCAAAAATTGAAGGGCAGAGGCAGAGTCAGATTCCACAATAAGTGTTGTATACTCTTGAGCATTAGTAATTTGTAAACCACAGGCAATGCCTCACAATTCAGCGTAAATTATCGAGCAGCTTCTACGATTGCAAGAGAAACTCAAAATAAATCTCCCAAGTGATCTCTAAATAAACCACCACAAGTAGCACTATTTAGATAGTCTAAAAAGGATCCATCCACATTAAGTTTCAACACTTTTTCCGGTGGCGGAAGCCATGAATGAGACACTGCAGTTCAACATTGACAGAACTCCTTCTTTAATATTTATCAATCTTTAGAATCTCATCGGTTCGAGCTCTAATTTAGCGCACAACAATGGAAACAAGAATAAACTTTCTATCAAAGACAAATTTATTGCGGTAGAACAAAAAAAAGGCAGTAGCAACACCAAAGAGGCAAGGCTAGTGACTTGGACGCCTCATGTTGCTCTCCAACCAATGAACGACGTCTGTGTTGAAGAAGGAAGGTGCTTGGACAACAGGGATGAAGGCATTCCATATGTTCTTGGCAAAGTAACAGTCACGTAAAACATGCTCCATTGATTCTTCATGCTGAGTGCAGCGAGGGCAAGACAAGTCTTGAGTTAGGTAGCACCTTTTTCGTTCGGCATTAGTTAGAATGGCTTGGCATGCAGCGAGTCAAAGAAAAGAGCGAGTTCGTTTGGGACCCTTCTAGCTCCAAACCAAATTAAAGAGCCAATTAGGGTTGCTAGGAGTGTCTTGAATGGCTTGATAAGCTGACTTGAGGCTATACGCTCCATCAGGTGAGGGTGCACACGCAATATGATCAGCTGGCTTCCAAGGGGAATTGGGGGGATAACGCCACGATTCTTTTGACCACATCCTCCAGCAGGATCTCCTTGAGTCTCACAATGTCCCAGGATCCTGAAACGGTAAAAAAATCAGTCAAGTTTACAGAATAATCAATATCATTGCTTACCTGAGTTATGTGATGTTCAAGCTTCCCTAATCGAGGGACCCAGTTGTGCTTCCAGGAATCTATTTTAGAACCATTCCCAATGCACCAGATATGGTTAGATTCCGCAATATCCCACCTGACACAAATTCCTTTCCACAAGTTAGAGCTACTTTGTTTTCGCTCCACCTTCGGAATAATGTCATTTCCGCTTCTATACTTTGACCGAAGAACTCTAGCCCACAAGGCATTTTTATTTTCAATAAGCTCCCACCCAACTTTCGTCATAAAGGCATCGTTGAGCGTACTAGCATGGCGAATTCCCAGGCCACCCGACTTTTTTGGTTCGCAAACTTTCTTCCAGCTCACCAAATGAATTTTGCGAGTTTGATTGGTGTCTCTCCGAAGAAAATTCCTGCATTTTTTATCAATAGCATTACAAGTAACTTTAGATAAAAAAGCAATTTACATAGTATAAGATGGAATAGAAGAAAGAACATATTTCACCAGAATATTTCTTCCCGCCAAAGACAACGAGGAGGCTTTCCAAAAATTTAGTCTAGCATTCAGCTTGTCAATAATATTATTAAAAGTGTTTTTCGAAACTCTGGAGTGATGAAGAGGCACACCCAAATATTTTTCTAAATCATCTGTTCTGGAGAAATTCAAGGCTTCCAAAATGCTTGTTCTAACATTGTTCCTTATATTTCTGGATAAGAAGACTCTAATGTTATCCTAACTGACCTTCTGCCCAGAACTATCACAAAAGGCATTAAGGCAATTATTAATGACCTCGGCTTGTTCCAACCTTGCTTCCGCAAATAAAATTAAGTCATCTGCGAAGCAAAGGTGAGAAATCTTCGAAGCATCTCTTTTCAAACGAATTGGTTTTCAAAACCCATACTCCACAGCTGCATCAATAAGTTGAGATAAGCATTCAATACATAGAACAAAAATGTAGGACGAAATAAGGTCTCTCTGTCTGATACTCCCTAAACGGTGTGAATTCTTCGAATTCATCCCCATTCTAGAGAATTCTCATTTTAGCAAAAGATATACAATCATAAATGAGATTAGTTATATGGGAGAGAAAGCCAATATCCATCGGGGTGTCCTCTACAAAAGACCATTTTAATTTGTCATAGACTTTTTTGAAATCGATTTTAATAGCTATCCAACTTTTTTCATCTTTCTTGCTTCTCATCGAATGAATAACCTCCTAGGTTATAATAATATTATCCGATGAATGTCTTCCCAGAACAAAGCTACCCTGAGACATCCATTAACTGAAAATCCATCAATAGGGAGGCCAAACTGATATGTCACATCTTATAAAGTTATCGTGCACTCCCCAAATGGCATATAAAAGGTGTGGGTCTCGAAACGCCATCGCTCCATAAATACACTAATCAGTGGTTCATCAAGCTTAAACCAATAATCATTCAACCTTGCAACATGTAGTAATCCGGCACTATCTAAGTACGACTTTATATGGTCATGCAATATCATCTTCTGTTGCCTACGAATGCTCTTTACACATCGGGATAGCTGATAAAACAAGAATATACAATCGCAACTCACCAATGCATCATAACAACAAAAACATATATTAAAAGTGAAACCCACCCCTAAACCCCGCAACAACCACAATATTTCTAAGCATTTTAACGCTAAAATATTAACAAATATCTAAATTATAAACTATATAGATTACATTAAGATAACTACATATGTTACTATCATCAACTATATAGATTGTAAACAAGCTTGACAACTGACCTTTTCGTCGATAAATTCCACAATGTGAGCAATACTGTTCAATTGGTACATGTCTCCTTCGTTCCTCGCTCTGCTTAACCAAAACTATTATGGCCTCACTGTGCACTTTCCCCGTCCGCCACCTACCAAACCTTCAACCGCCGCTGTTGGCAGCTACCGTCGCCGTCCTCTGCAACCTTATTGGCCGTGGCTCCGCCGTTGACCCAGAATGTTCTTCTTCCTCTTCTGCCGTTGACCGCCTTCTTCCCTAATTCTCCTCTTCTCCAAGAGCTTTTTCACCGTCAATGGAGTATCTCTTTGTGAAACATAACTCGTGGGAAGGCATCCAGGGGTTCTCTATATTCATAACTCGTGCTAGGGTATTTGAGGTAGGTTGTTGCATGTAAATCATGTTAGGGTATCATGTGTCACGTTATGCATGTAAATCGTGCTACCCTAGGATGAATTAGGTAAAAAACATGTAACTCCTGTTACCCTGGCACGAGTTATGTTCAAGTTGAAAAGCACATTGTCCTGGCACGATTTATGTGCATTTCTTGAAGGAATTTCATGTATAAATTGTGCTAGGGTGTACTGTTTAATATATTATCTAACACACAACACCCTAACAAGATGTATATATTAATAGATTTAGGAGATTCACGTTTTAAAATTTTATTTAGAGAATCTGGTAATATTGTTCCCTTTTTATTTTATTTAAATAAAAAAACCAACAAATGTGCTTAACACTACCAAAATTATCTGCAATTAATAACATATATTTATGTAATTAAAGTTCCATTTAATTAAAATAAAATTCAAATGTTTCTAATGTCATGATATAATATGTCTACCACACAAAAGATATTTGTATGAAGATTTTAATTAAAAAAAGATATTTGTATGAAAATTTTAATTAAAAAAAAAAGATAAATTAATTGTTTGTTTGATTTAATACTTTTTTTTGCATAAAATTATGCAATAATATATACAGAAAAAGGAAGACAGATTCAAAGAAACACGTTAGAAACCAACTATCTACATTTCTGGAGTTCAAGAATTGAATGAGACTACAATTAGGCGAAGTAAATACTCATATGTAATAATGTAAATATTTCAGATGACTTGATCATGTGTAACTTTTTTGTTTTTCAATATCATATGTAATGTTTTATGCGATATGAAAAATTCAGTTAAGAGGATCTAAAGGATCTATTCCCCATTTACCAGTATGAATGTATAGTTTTACAAGTGAGAAAGATAGCTATAAAAGAAGAGCATGCTCCATTCAAGACAACTTCACATTCTCAAACAGTCTCCAAAGGACTTGTTTGTACCTTCAAAATATCACTACACTAACTACATAATGAATAAAGCTACAATGACAATTAACAGATAAACAGAAAGCCTCAAAGCTGTTCAAATGCAGCTTTTGATTTAGGACTTAAATACGGCTAGAATCTCTTCCAAATATGAATCTTCTTGTCCAATCTGATATGACTAGCATCCTTGTCCGCCAGCTTACTTGCTTGCTGAACACAAATTAAACAACATGTAATCATGTACTGATGTACATACATTATTCTTGTTCTTTTTACCTGTCATTGTCACTCTCCGCTACATCTTGGATTTATGTATCCAAAAAGTGACAATGACAGATAAAAATAATCGAAGAGAATAGTTTCCGATATTTTGAACTTAGATAATCAGTACTCGGTACCTTGCATATACAGAATACCAAAGCCATTGAGTGCTGTGACCCATGGCAACCCAGTCTCCAGGAAGTTCTGCAGCAGCTTGCTCCCCTCCTAGAGGAGCAAATTGCCCAAAGTGCTTATACCTAAAAAAAAAATCAACAAAAAAATTTGCCTTTTACTAAATGCATTAACCACTTGCTATAAACCACACTAAATTTTACATTTTCTGAAGAGGATCATATTAATGTAGTTGACATTGGCCATATGCTATATATAATATTTACCGGAAGGGAAGAAACGTATGACGTCCAGAGCCTTTAAATCGCCGAGGACCTTCCGGATGCTCTTCACATTGATGCATGCGGTTAAAGCATCTAGCTAGATATTCACCTTGTTGGGAAGCAACCTAGACAATACTAGTCAATTAGAAACTTAATCACCATTCATATTAAACAAGATTTCGGTTACTGATAAAATGATGCATACCTGTGCAGTTGCTGGCAGACTCTTCATCTGTGAATCCATATGAGAAAGGGCCATCTTAAAGCCTTCTATGTCTATTTCTTCTCTATAATTTCCTTCTGAGTCTTTCCATAGAGTACTCAAATCCAAAATGTGTTTGCTCTTCAAATACAGTTCGAACTGTGGATATCTTACAATTATGTCATCTAGCACATCCTTGAGTTCTGCAACAGTTAAGGTACCGGATTTGTCCTTATCCGCAGCCTCAAAAATGGCTGAAATATCATCCTACAAGTAGAGGTAAATGTATGTAACATATATCACTATTAACTTGGATAAGAATTTAGTATCATGTTGCATGTAATGAGCTCATTAGTTCTGTTAAAGGTGTAATACATACCATTATTTTTTGTTGATCTATTGAAGAACAATCACCGATAGCATACACAGATTCACAACCCTTCACTCGCAACCATTCATTTGTTGCTAGCACATGTCTTTTACCCTGCACATAGAGTATTCAAATTTTGTACAGGTTACAGAAGCAGAAGGAAATTGTTTCAGAAATGTGTGGAATTATGCAACACCTGACCGATTTGTTCCATAAAGTCCCTCACAACCGGACGAGTTGCAATCCCGGTGGACCAGATAACCAGTCCATGGGGTACAGAGTAGATCTCTCCAGTTGATTTTGCCTTCATTGTAATATTTTTGTCATCAACACTGATAACTCGACGTCCAGTTTGAACTTTTATACCATCTCTTCCAAACTTCTCTTCGGCAAATAGACTAATTCTTTCATCAAACCTACAAGATCAAAGAGGAACTTTTATCCAACCTGGGATTTTTTAGAGCCTGTGGTGTGGACATATAAGAAGTTAGAAAATTAGTCAAACTTGATCAATGGTTGGTCTTTTGCCATGCAATTAGCAATACCAAAGGTTCAAGACAAATGCTAGTGGTGGGAAGACCCTGCTTGAAGAATTCTAACAGGCAATATAATTCATGAATAACAGACCACAATAGGATGATCAAACAAATTTTAGATCCTAATAATGATTGTTAGTATAGCTGTTTTGTTTTGGGGATAATTTGTATTTTACAAACAATAACACAAAAATATTGCACTATTAACACTGAATTATTAAAACACTGTTCAAGTTCTTTAGTAAATAGTTGAATCTCTTACTGAAAATATCTGGTGTATCATGCATAATTTAGTAATTGCCATGTATTCTGGAAGATTATAACAGTGAAAGGAACAGTAATAGCAGACATAATGATGTTAAAGTGTTAACAATATATGGAATAGCAGAGTATCCTTTCCAAGCAACATATGCATAATAATTTTGGAAGACACCAAAGTTTAAATGTTGGTGACTCAAAGCAATAGAAATAATTCGGACTGTTAATGCTTGATACATACGTGTTCAAGATGTGATCTCCTGATTGAATCACTGTAATATTCACAAAATCTTTAACAGATGGGTATAAATTGACTAAATCTTCTTGGAAATGGTCATGAAGCTCAGCAGCAAATTCCACCCCAGTTGGACCTCCTCCAACAACAACAAAATGTAGATTTGTCCTTCGTTCTTCGTCAGATAGAGATGGAAGAACAGCCTTCTCAAAACAATCTATCACAGCCCTTCTGATCTTCTGTGCATCCTCTACCTCCTGCAAGTGAAAAATATAATACATTTTGAAAGTAAAATTGCAATGACTCCTTGATGATAAGCCTTATTCTATCCTCGCCAATGGTGCAAATATGTACTGAATGAATTGATAAACTTGCAAATATATTCAAGCCATCAAATGATTCTAAACTCTATATTAGAAACAAACAGCGAAACAAAAAGGTACCTTTAGAAAATGACAATGCTCCTTGACACCAGGGGTGTTAAAAGTATTCACTTGTGCTCCTATCGCTACAACCAAGTAGTCATATTCCAAAGAAAATTCGCCACTTCCAACTAAGTTGTTCCCAATATTGGACCTACACAATACCGTTTTGTTTGCATGATCGATCTTCAGACATTCCGCCTCCCAGAATTTAATGTCTCCTTTTCTCTGCAACAGGAAAGAAACAACAAATCTTTTCGATAAATTATCTTGTTAAATTACCTTTAGAAAGAATAAACTAAAGGGAAAATAAAATCCCCATGAATCTAGCATTCCTGTTCCTAAGGTGACCTGAAATTAAAATATGATCCATTTTTACTTTGAAAAAACATGGATTACTCTAAGTTGAGTTCTTGCTTTGCTTCCTTACCTTTTTGACCATGTTTCGAACTGGCTCTACAATGCTTCGCGCTTCAACGGTTCCGCAAGTGACACTAGGTAATAGAGGAGTGAATGCAAAATAGTTACAAGGGGAAACAACCTGAACATCATACAAGGATGCATCGAGATCCTTGAGAAAACTAGTACCACCCCATCCTGTTCCAAGAACAATCACTTTCTTTTTTGCTGGCACATCAGAATTCGTATTAGAAGCAGGAGATCCAGTAATAGATTCAGATTGTGATTCTGAGTATGACAGCAAGCCTCCACCACTGCAGTTATCATACACAGTTAAACTCAATAAGATAGACAATTCTTTAACAACCAAAGCTGCAGTAGAAGAGACAGAGACATTAATGGATATAGTCACATAGGTTATACTATTATAGATCATGACTAATCTGTTGCTTAAGAAGAATAACTGAGTGTATGGGAATATACAAGGTCAAACTACACTGAAAATCACTTCTATAAACAAGGAAACAATCACCAGGAATCACTTTGCAGCCGGTTCCTATGTCAGTCAATAATGAGATTCTCATTTACAAGAGGAGGATTGTATAGGCCTTTGCTTCGATCTAAACTATATATATCACCGAATTTAATTTTGATACACTGTCAGTGTAAAACCATTTTACATGTGCATCCAATCACATAATGACACATTAGCAAAAATAACTACCTTTTACATTGACCACATGAATGGTCATCCAAAAGAACAATTGTGATTGGTAAAATATTTTAAACGGTCAGTGCATCGAAGTTTAACTCATATATCACCAGTTTTCTATGTTTTCCCCAACAATTATAGGCTCTTCTTGATCATATATTAACTAATTGGTATACTTCCTCTGGCAATAAAAGATTGTCAAAAACTGTCATTTGTGAATATCTATAAAGCATCAATTTTTTCCCCCGAGTTCAATCCTTATATTTATAACCAACTAGAGTAACTTAATAATGAAAAGAAATAAAGAAACTTTAGTCAACATAAACTAAATCTCCTTCATTCATTGAGGCAATTCTGTGATTTCTTAGTCCTATCTAGAAGATAACTTGTAACAAAATATATGTTGATGATGAAGGATGGAAATCTTTGTCTTAAAGTTGTGTTTCTTTTTCTATTTCACGATCACGTTTTGGCATTTTGCCACATGAAAAATAATATATACATAAGTGCTAGTGTTACAATAGTAGCCTTCCCA
>NC_029792.2:8838017-8839999 GCF_000816755.2 Arachis ipaensis
AAGACCAAAGAAACAGGACCTGAGAGTGCATAAGAGAAGAATCTTGGAGCAGGAAGGATGGCGTTGGAAAGCCCTTGTGAAGAAGGAAGCAAACCTCATTTAGAACCACGAATCAATTTGATGAGATTCAGGTGAGATTCAAACGAAAAAGAGAAAATGAGTGAAGATTCAACAACCAAACACACATCCTTACCTTGTCTATCTATCTACTTTACACTTGGACTTAGTAGAGTTGCTCTCAGTTTATGACAATCTTGACACGTGGAATAAAATAATTATTGCAATTACTGACTTATCATATTGTCAGCGCTCAAAATTGAAGGAAAAGGGGGCAAGATGGTACTTCTCAATATTTTGTTGTATAAAGTGCCTTTTTAATTATGTCGGCATGTAATGTAGGCTTTTTTTTAAATAACAATTTTAAATATTTTATTTATTAATATAAGTAATTTGGATACATTTTGTATCTTATTATTTATGTTTTCAGGATAAACGAATTAATTATGAGTATCACATGTGCAGTTGATATGTAATTAATTGAGATATGTGTTTGTAAGTATAAAAATATAATTTTTTAAAATAATAAAAATGTTAATAATTTAATTTAGATCAATTTTTAAAAAAATTATATATTTTATTATTATTTAGATTGAATGAAATATTAATAAATATTATAGTTGTATCATTAAATTTAAAAAAAAAATACAAGGATAGTTATAGAAATTGTATTTGTTTTATTGGCATCAAAATCTTGATGCATGCCACTAAATACGATTTTTCATGTTTTCTAATTTTTCATATTTTACATTCTTTTCACTACTTATATCAATTAACTCTTCCCTTTTCTGTCGTATTTAAGCAACTAATTTTCATTCTTTATAATTCATCCACATTTCTAAACTATACGCTTTTTTTAATTTATTTTTATTATTTAGTTAGATTTGAAACCAATCACTATTTCCTAAAGAGAATTTAAACAACACGTTTCCAAGTTCTTTAGAAGAGAGTGGGAGTACAAGTGAGTACGAGGATTTGAACAGTATGCTATTTTTTCTAAAAGAGCGACGTGCAGACTCTTTGTATACTAATTCAATATTTTATTTTTTAACGTGTTGTTACTTTAAATAGAATAATGGCAGTTTGAAATCTAATTTATAAGGATGAGAGAAGTAAAACTAAAGAACGAAAGATTTAAATAAGTAATGAAAGAAGTTGCCAAATCAAAAAGATTGAAATTTAAATAAAATTTTGATATATTAAAAGTTTAAATATGCGTATTTCTGGTGCCGATTATAAATTTAAAAATAAATTTAAATAAAATTTTATGTATTTTTTATTATCGAAGATAGTGAGACTCGAATCTCTAACCTCTTAATTTAGTATGAAAAAATTATGTCATTTGAATTATAATTTATTGGTTTATATACTCTTTTAAGTATTGAAAATTTAGATTATTTTAATGGTATGTTTTTTTTATAATAATACACATATCTCTTTTACACAAAGTATGTGTATTTTTTTTCAAACTCCAAATATTTCGAAACATTGAATTTTTTTTATTCTAAAATAAAAAAATTTATTTTTTCAAAATAATTAATTAAATCTTAATTTTTAGAATACGTTTTTTGGTATTTGGGTTGAGTTTGCCGGACCTCTCTCTTATTCCTTTCCTCTAGATATGATATTTTTACTTCTCTCCCGCCTCATTTTGTTCTTACCTCGAATAATTCTTTACACACCATAAATTTCAACTATCTTAAACCATCTTAGTAAAGAACTCATTCCAATTCCTATTTATGACTTACCTGTCATAAAAAGTAACTCCATATCAGCTTTTGTATCATAAACAATAAATAAGAACTCAAAAAATCTCTCTCTTCTCCGTTAGAAGGACTAACTTTAATCCCTACTATGGTCTCACTTAATTAATTAATTAAAATAATTAAAATTAATATAATTATTATTTTTTTATAATAATATTA
>NC_029792.2:8840103-8875429 GCF_000816755.2 Arachis ipaensis
AGTATGATTTTATTGGTTGTTGTAAGTCCCTGTTTAGAGGGATTCTCAACCTTGATCTACGTGAAGAGCCTTTCTTCCCTTTTCACTCCAATGGTAATTGAGTCCCCATATATCAGAAGAGAAACTCTATTTCTTAGCATTTGAGTTGCTCTTAGACCATCTCCAGCAGAGAACTCATCCCAGTTCCTGTTTATGGCCCATCTGTCATAAAAAGTAACTCCACATGAGCTTTTGCGTCATAAACAGTAAATAGGAACTCAAAGTATCTCTCTTCTCCATTAAGAGGAACTAACTTTAATCCCTGTTGTGGTCCCACTTAATTAATTAATTAAAATACTTGAAATTAATGTAATTAATTTTTTTGAATAATATAATTTAAATTTATAAATTTAAAAATAATTTACTATTAAAAGATATTAATATTAAATAAATTCATATATAACAATAATACACAATATATAATTCGAGATTACACTAATTTATAAAATTACTTAATACAAAGAAAAACATAATTAAGTTCTATAGTTGACGACAAGCATTGTGAAATTGTCAATTTGTCATATGTGTTCAATCAAGTCCTCTTTCAATTGTCTATACTGGTGCCTATTTCGATTATGATAATATTAATTTAATTACTTATATTAATTATGATTTAAATAATTAATATAAATTATTAATTAAAATAAAATTATAATTAATTATTATTCATAATAACGTTATTTGTTATTATATTATTACCATATTATTTTTTTTTTTAAATTAAGCGCCACATGTTAAAATTTTATTGATTATAATGAAAACAAAGCAAAGCCCTGTTCAAAGGGACTTGCTTGCTTTAAAATATGTGCTGGCACTCATGTTTATATTATTCCAATAGTTGGTCTTCAGCTTTTAGAATGGATAATCAGTATGTTTCTCCTTCCGAAAATGAACGCATTTCCAGATTTATTACGTATTAAGAACGGGCCAAGGCCACTGCCTCCACCATGGCTTATTTGACTTTTGTCTATCGCAAACCTTACAAAATAACCATTATCATCGTTTTTGGCAAACCTTACAAAATAACAATTATTATTGTTTCTAGGAATACATAGGAATACACACAAGTAAATGAAGAGTACACAAAAATGATATTGCACCATGATATTAAAGAAATTATATTTGTTGTCTGTTCACTATTGATAATGATATATATTTTTTTTAAATTAAAAATATAGAAATTATTCACGAGTATATATTTTTTTCTAATTAGAAGTCTAGATGAGTAATGATATCACCGTTATACATCGGTTACTTATAGCTATAGTTCGGCAGACCTCCTTGTAACCGACACATTAGTTCTACCGAGTTTATGGCAATAAATGACCTTTTATCGGTTACATCGGAGACAATCAATTGAGAAATATGGCCGTTATCATTTTCCAGCCATAAAAAAAAACAATTAAAATCGGAAAAGGTATGAAATCATTCTAAGCTGAAAAGTTCTCTTAAAAATAATTCTCGTTAACTGACTTGAGGGTCGGAGTACTTTTTACAAGTACTTCTCCCCTGTTTTATTCGCTGGCTGAGGTATATTGTGGTTCATTGATAAGATCGGCCAACCGTTTTGCGGAGACGAGTTATAGTTCGACTGCAACAAGACAAGAACAAGTAATTTGATATTCGCCGCTATTAAAAAAAATTATTTTTCTCTCTTTTTTTATGCTTTTTGTTTGTAGAAAATTTTTTTTGGTGAGACCCACACAAAAAATTTTTTTCCTTCTTATTTTTTGGCATCCAAATAAAAGAATAAAATATTTCATTCATTTTCTTTTCGTCATTTTTCTTTTCACTTATTTTTGACATAGTGTAAATTATATCTTAAATTTTTTTTGTTAGAATTTAAATTTTATGTGAGAAGAGATTGTATGTCATGGTCACGTGAACTAGCTAGACCAAAAACGGGTCTGTCTTTAGTAAGCTCAAGTCTTTTGAGCTTTTCTAATAGACACAAAATACAAATTATAAATATACCCCACATGGGGTTTAATAATAATAATTATTTTTTTATGTTTACTATAAATATTTTTTAAATTTAACTAATAAAACCCTTAATTCACCACACTCCAAATTCAACCCCACCCCAAACTCACCATACGGTACCCTAATTCCCAATTCCTTTCCCCCCTGTTTACTCACCCGTCGCCGCCACCTACTCTACTCTCCGCTGGTCTCAGCATTCACCGTTGCCCTTCAGTCGAGCCATCGCTGTTGCCGTCCAATCCATCTTCCAGCGTCGTTCGTAGGCTCTCCCTCCCCGTCTCCTCTTCTCTCTTCTCTCTTCTCTCTTCTCTCTTCTCTCGTCGAGTGGTTGTCAGCGCTGTGGTGCTCCATCCCCCCTGCATCCTCCACTTCCAGAGTAACAATGGAGCCTCAGACTCAGGTATGAAGTTACTTCATTGATTTAATTTTCTTTTTGTTCCTTTTATCTTCTTGTTGTATTCCTCCACTCCCTTGTATGAATCTGTTGTATTGCTTCCTTTCGTTGATTTCATTCAATTTTTTGTTCTATTTATTTGTTCTGATTCAGGGGTTATAGGCTATATTTGTTCTGTTTTGTGCTACAAGTATGTTGGTGTAGCTAAGATTCATGCCAATTTGGTAATCATATGTAGCAATTGTAATTTTTCATTATTGTTCTATTGGTATCTAACATAGTGAGGCATGAGGCTTCATGGATTTTACAAACAATGGTATGAGAATGGATGTGCATGCGCAAGAAGTAAATTTCTCGGTTCTTACTTTTAAGTGATGTAACAAACTCTGATGTTCTGGTTTTTAGTTAACCTGTTCTTATATTCTGTCTTTGAGTAACCAATGTTTAGTTAGTTATGCAATTTGCATTAAAAGAAGAATGCCAAACTATTTATAGATGATTCTTTTTTAATGAAATGAGTAAAAGAAAATAGTTCATCTAGATCATAATTTTTCTTATGCCAAACTATTTATAGAAGTATTGAACAAGTTATGAGTTCTAGCTATTTGATGTTGTGTTTTTTCTTTCATTACTTTTGGAGGCTACAACAGCGGAGTTGTTGAGTTTAGATTGAAAATTGCTCTACTGTTTGTTTACATTTATGGTTCTATTATAAGTTTAACAACTGACTCAAGGAAACCTTTAAATTCTTGTTGACTAGTGTTACATTATGTTTGAGAACTTGTGCGGTAGTGAAATGAAATGACTATGTCACTGTGAAATAAGGAAAATTACTTAAATTCTGATACATGATTATATATTATATTTATTAGGCACATGCATATATATGCCCTTGGCTTTTAATTTGGATTTCAGTAGTATCATTTTGCTTAAAGCTTATTATGAACTGTTGCATTTTATTGGTTGACTAAGCAAGTGCCTATAAAGTGAGTGTTTTAGATTTAAGTAATGTTAGAAAATCAGCTAATTTTTTTAAAATTATTTTAAATTTTAAAGAAACAGCTTCTTTCACAGCAGTGCAAAATTAAGCAAATTACTTATTGCAAATTAATTTTTCTACACTTTTTAGCAGTTTCTGAAGAGTATCACATCCGTTAAGATTTGAAGTTTGCCAATTAAGCAAATTAGTTATTGCAGAAGGCAACTTCTTTAGCTCATGATTGAAAGACAGGTTAAGGTACCTTAGATGTAGCAATTCAGCTGCTTTCAATGGAAGCTCTTTTATTGCGCAAGAGCTTAAGTGTTGTTTGGATTGATACCCTTTCAAGAAGGAAACTTCTTTAGCTCTTTCAATTAAGCAAATTAGTTATTGCTATCAATGCACTTTTCGTGACAGGTTAAGGTACCTTAGCTGATAAGTGTTGTTTGGATTGATACCCTTTCATGTTTGTTTTAAGATTAGCCATGAATATTTATGCTAAGGGAGGGAGATAGATAATGTACTTTAAATAGGTGGAGCTTCTAAGGTGTAATTTGGAAACTTGGTTGTGTCTATCTCTTGTTTAACTTGAAATGATCATGTAAAAATGCGTGCTGTATCGTAATCCCTCTTGTTTAGGGGTGTGCATGGGCCGGGTGAAACCGGGTTTGATGTGACCCAGACCCGGCCCGAAATATATACCGGGCCTATTTGTTAGACCCGAACCCGACCCTAAACCCGATGAAACCTATACACTTTCGGGCCACGATTATACCGGGTAAAAATCGGGTGAAAATCGGGCCGTTAACATTATATTACCTTGATACCTTCTTGTAAGTTAGCATGTAAAAATATCCAAATTTCCAAGACTCCAACCATTATTTGACATGGTAAAATTCACTTAGAAAAATATAATAAGTACTAACTCTTCTCTAAAATTAAAGTATAACTATAATCAATACTAATATTGCCTAATAACACCAAATATTTAAATCAATACAAATAACACAAGATTATGCATTAGTCTAAAGTCTTATGCATTTTAAACATAAAACATTAACTTATAGTCTTATATATAATGACTAATAACACAAAATATTAAGGTTTACAATAGTTAAATTTCACATAATAATAGCCATCACCATCACTAATAACACAAAATATTAATTGTGTATGATAACCGGGCCACCGGGCCGATTTCGGGTGACCCGAGCTATGGCCCGGACCCGACCCGAAATAATGAACGGGTCTACTTTTGAGACCCATACCCGGCCCTAGACCCAATGAAATCATATCAAATTAGCCCCTAAAGTGTTCGGGACCGGGCCGGGCCGGGCCATGCACACCCCTACTCTTGTTCACAGTATTGGTTTGGTTTCATGAACCATAAAAATGGTTCTGAAGTGGATCCAGTTTGGATTTATAAAAATCCAAACCATGCCCACCCCTATATGAATCTATATAATTGATCTTAATCACCAAAATATGAGACGAGATAGAGTTTAAGCTGCCATAATAAAATTCAAAAATTAGTATTGTGATGCTTTTTGAAAATTCAATGGTTTTTGGTTAATTTTGCTTATTTGATTATAAATTGTACCTAATTTATGCTATTTTTTGGGTAATTAACGTTAGTCACTATAAATTGCAGGAAGCATCAAATAGTCAAAGACATATAAGTGATCAAAATGTGCATAATGTTAGTGATCATGTAGATGAAGACGTAACTTCTGATGCGGTGGATATGGATCAATATCGCATAAACTCTTGGGAAGATATTGGTAAGATTGATTTTTCAAGTCTATCTATGAAAAATATTTGTCAATTGCACTTTGCTGATCTTGGCTTGGCATTCGAATTTTATAATTCATATGCCAAGAAGAGGGGCTTCAGTGTGCGAAAGAGTAGGAGTAGAATAGTTGATGGAAAAGTTAGAGAAAAAGTATATGTTTGTTCTTGTGAAGGGTATAGATTAGAAAAATGGAACCATATGAAAAATCGAGTTAGGGAGCCAAAACCAGAGACAAGATGTGGTTGTATGAGTAAACTTCATGTTTTCTTCGATGCGATAACTGAGAGTTGGGTAGTGAGATATTTTTGTGATGAACACAACCATGATCTTGTTGTTCCAAAGCTAGCAAGAATGTTAAGATCTCACAAGCAAATGACTGAGCCTGACATTAGTCAAATGAACCATATGAAAGAGGTGGGGATCAGCATACCAAACATATTTGGGTCATTAGCTAGCCAGTGTGGTGGGTACGAGAACGTTAATTTTTCAATTAAGGATATGCACAATCAAGTTGCGAAGCAAAGAAGACAATTACCTGATGATTTAACCTCTGCAATGGCTTACCTGGAAACGCTAGCAGCAAGGGATCGAAACTTGTTCTATAGTGTTGAAAAGGGCAGAGAAGGAGTGTTTCGGCAAATTTTTTAGTGTGATGGCCGGTGTCAGTTGGATTACGATCTGTTCGAGGATTTGCTAGCATTTGACGCCACATATAAGAAGAATAGATACAGATTGCCGGTGGTAATATTCTCGGGAGTTAACCACCATAATCAAACCGTTGTATTTGGTGCTGCGATAGTTTTGAATGAGAGGAAAAGCACCTATGTGTGGTTACTAAAACAGCTTCTCATAGCAATGAAAGGAAAGATACCGACTTCAGTAATTACGGATGGTCATCAATCGATGGCTATCGCTATTCAGGAAGTGTTTCCGAGTGCACATCATAGGTTATGTGCATGGCACTTGATGCGTAATGCAACAAGCAATATTCACAAACCTCAGTTTACGAAAATGTTTACAAAGTTAATGCTAGGTGATTACGAAGTTGGTGTGTTCGAACAAAAGTGGGAGGAAATGGTTGGATTCTTTGGAGTGGAAGATCGGGAATGGATAGTAGATATGTATGGGAAAAGAAACATATGGGCTACCGCTCATATCCGAGGAAAATTCTTTGTTGGGTTTAGAACGACTTCAAGGTGTGAAAGTCTACATGCTGTCCTCAAAAGATATGTTAAATCACGCCATAATTTGACAGAATTTGTTCAACACTTCCAGCGTTGTTTGAGCTACATGCGGCACAGAGAGGATTTGGCAGACTTTAAATCATCAACTGGATAACCTGTGATGCAGACACACTTTCAACAATTAGAAAGGTCAGCAGCTACCATTTATACCCGGCAAATTTTTATGTTGTTCCGTTCAATGCTCCACAAGGCCAGCACATTGAAGGTAATATATGAAAAGGAAACGAGTTCTTGCAAGATTTATCAGGTGTCAAAATTTTACAAGCCTAACATGATATGGCATGTGTCTTTTCATGGAGAGCAAGATGAATTTAAATGCTCATGCATGAGAATGGACTTCATAGGTATTCCATGCATATACTTGCTGTTTTGGATTTTCTAGACATTGCAGAGCTGCCAAAATCATTAGTGCTGCGAAGATGGACTAGAAAAGCGAAGGAAGGCATTAGTGGGTATGACGACATGGGCGGCTTGATGGAGGATTCCTTGGCTATCAGTCGGCGTGCATGTTTGGCACATTGGTGTAAACAAATTATGAATGAAGGGTGCCTAAAAGGGGATCTTTTTAATGAATCACGAGATGCATTGGTAAATATACTTTCATGTATTAGGGCTCATAGTGGGAACAATAACATGATAGAGGGGCATGCGGAATACATGTACGAAGACCTTGCAAAGAATGGAAGTACTGAGATAGAGACCACAAGGAAGCCTAAGCGTTGCAGCTACTATCGCAAGGGGGTCATAACATTGCTACGTGTTCCATGAGAAAAATGGATGAAAGGACTCCCCAATTTGATGATGACGCTGCGGAGAATATTGAGGGTGAAGACTACTCCTTCGTAGATGCTGAAAGTGATGAGTATGTTCACACTGAATGGTTTGAGGAGGAAGATGTAAGTTCAATACATTTAAGTTCAAGTATATTTTGTTACATATAATATTGTATGGCTAGCTCATAAGCCTTCCTATTTGCTGTTTTGATCCAGGAATATTTAGATTCCTCAAGGTATTATGAACAGAGTGGTGGCGAGACTGAGTCCTCAATGGATTACGATTCTGGTGGTATAAAATATTCTAAATTTTTTGTTATGCGTTCAATCATGGACTTCAATAGAATTTGTTCCTCTCGAATACTATTGTTAGCTCTTTTGATGTCCTGCAGAACAGATACATCATAGGTAATTTAAAATACAACAGCATTGAAACTTAAAAATAGGATACAGATATTTGTTGGTCTTACATACCTCTAAATCAGCCATAACTCTTCTCTCAAAGGAGTTCATCAGAACAATTGGTGGTGCACATGAGTCGGGTAAACTGAACCAATAATGATAATAATAAGATATAATTCAACCAATAGTAGTAGCAAAAATAACAATGAACGTAATGAATTGAGTGTAGTCTTTACCCATGCCTATTATTGGTTGCCATTGATTAGAGCAATTCTCCCTCTAGGTTTTTTCTTCTGAACAGACTCTTTTCTTGCAAGATCCCGTCACATACACTCCTTTAATCCATCGATATCATATCTGCGATTTTTTTTAATATCAGTAGAGATATGACATAATCAGTCCATTAATGGAAATTGATTTGATTTCTTTAGTGCAGATTCTCTTTTTTATTTATTTTTCAAAATCTTCTATAATTAAGGTAATCAATCAATAACAGAAGAATGTGAAGGCGTGATTAAAGGAGATGAGAAGTTGTAATTACCTAACAGGGCATGCACCACATCGATGATGAGTTGCTGCATCATCATCGCCATCTCCCACGCCGGTCTTCTCCATTGTTGCGGTGCTTCCCATTTTCCCTTCTGTTCTCACATCATCTATCTTGGGCATCTTCTTCCCCTTTTGCGAAGCTTCTTCTGTGGGAGTGAGAAGCTCTATTTAGCAACTAGGTTCTCTTCTTTGTGGGATCCCTGACCCCCAAAATAAAATGAAACAAGTAAATCAAACTATTTTTTTATTTTCAAAATTCAAAAATTGAATACCAGCGTTACTACTAACCCAAAAGCACCTGTAACGTAATTTTATTTATTATCAATAAATTTGCATCATTTAATCATTTGATTTTCCATATTTGCAATTATTATTATAGATTGATAATTAAGAAGATTATATCAATATTTTTAAGATTAAACGTTTTAAACAAATTATTAATAACTTTCTATTTTTAATTTTCTTTCCTAAATACAAGTACTTTTGTATTTATTTCAACAATACTTATACTTAAAACCAAGGTTTTGAAAATCGAACCGGTCATCGAACCGTTTTAACTACTGGTTCACTGGTTTATTGGTCCAATCGGTTCAACCGAGGTTCAACTGAAAAAACCGTTTTATAATAAAAAATAAATTATAAATAACCACCATAAATATTTCATTTTTTCCGGTTTTGGCATATAATCGAACTGTATTTCTCATCAGTTCGCGGTTTAACCGGTTCGACTGGCCGGTTCAACCGATTTTTAGAACATTGCTTAAAACTTCTTAATAAAATGGAAAAATAAAATATTTATACTACTGACCTAGTAGATAACTCGTGTACATTTTTATGGTGCACTGTTGAGGCGCGCGGTTTACATTTAAAAAAAAACACAACATAACCATCAATATCACCACGCCTAGACAGAACATCATGGTGCTATTCTTTCTTAGTTACACTATTAATCAAACTCAGCATTATTACTTCTTTTTCTCATAAACTACCAACACTATCACCATTGTCAATTCTGCCACTGCCCATCATATTCACAGTTAAAATGGCAACAAAGGAAGATCATAATGTTCCTCTACGTTGGAGTCAACACATTCACAAATAGAGAATGAAAAACAGGCCATGAAAATCCTACAGTATTCAACCCTTCTGGACTCACAAAACATTGGGTCAAGATGGCAGCAGAGGCAGAAATCTCATTGATGACACTAATTAATTTTTAAGTAGTTAGATAACCAACTAATTAATTTAATTTTATTATATCATTTATCCAAAAAATAATCTTAATAAATATTATTTATTGTATCATGCGCTTTAATAATATCTTATGTGTAATGTTGGATTTGATTTTAACTTTATATTATGTGCTTTAATTAAATGATCTCAATACTTGTAATAAGTAATCAAAACCTGTGATATTGAATCATTCTTGGTGCATAATTATTAATATACAAATTTTGTCCTCTTTCTTGATCGTTCATTCTGACTCTTTTAACAGATATCAAGGCAAATCCTCAAATGCATTAAAACTACAACAAAGTTCAAATTTTATTCATTTTATTGAAAATTATAAATTTGTAACCTGGAATTGATAAAAATAAAATAAAATAAAAATTGATTTACATAATCCTTAAAATTATTCTTATGATGATAAAATAAAAATTGGTTTACATAATCAACAAAATTATTCCTATGACCATTGCTATTTTGATGATTTTTATGATGATAATTACAAATGGAGTTAGTTCTAGTTTGCAGGTGTGCTAGCTTGGATGGAGATGCTGATAGACTTGTTTAGTTTACTGTACATCCGAGAGCAACTAAGCAGTGGAGCAATTGATCTTGTTGATGGGGATACTTTCTCTGATTGCCTTGTTTATTCGAGAGCAACTAAGCAAAATTAATGAGAAAGAAGGCACAAAGAACAACCACCAAGCCTGTCTTGATTTAGTGCAGACCGCTTATGCAAATGGAGCATCTACTAATGACCACCAGCCTGTCTTGGTATAGTACAGTGCTGTTGCAAGAAAGTTTCAACCACCACATACAAATTTTCAGTAATCAGTAATCAAAGTTATTCCAACATTATAAAGTATATATTCCTTTTCAGGTAATATGCAAATTTTCATGAAATGATTTTTTTTCAAAAAGAAAAAAGAAAAATCGTTAGTTCAGCCATCCGTACCACTTTAGTCATGAGGTTTCCTAACCACTTATGTCCTCAAGAACCTTCCTCTGTTGCAGTTATTATCATTGTCATGTTTCTCAGAATTCCTCTGAGTATTACAATGATTGAATATTATTGATGCACCATAAGTAAAATCGTAACTGCAGAAGTTATCTCTTGTTGGAAAAGCTATATGAATGATGCAAGACATTAATAACAATGAAGAATAACAAAATGTAAAACAGAATGAAGAAAGAAAAACTAGAGACTCAGCAAAATAGAGTAATGTTGTGTGAGACAGAACCAGTTACCAAACGTGAACTTTACCTATGTTGTGAGACAGAAACAGAAAATCCAAATTTGATTAACTTAAAAGTTAAAATCATGATTTACACATAATGTTCTTACATCCTTCACTATAATCTTGTCTGGAAGTCCAATTCTTGGTAATAACCATTCCAACACATACAATGAGGAGTTTTCATAATTGCTTGTAACAGGTTGATCATCTGAAAAGCAAGAATATGCTGAAGTCATAATATGCAGCATTAGAAGCATTTTTTTAAACTTCAGTCATCAGTTCCCATAATGCAAAAAGTATCTTGCAAAATCAACCAATCATTCAAATTTGCAGGTCAAGTGCAAAATTTCAAGACAAAGCAGTTCAATATCCGTTAAAATCACTGCAATAGATCAACTTTAACCATGCATTCCAATTCCATAATGCAAAAACCATTAAAATACTCCAAGAGACAAAAAAAGACGTCAAAAAATTTGCACACCCAATTCACAGCGAAGAACCAAACCTGAGAACACTGAGAAAGGAGCTTCCGCCATGCTGTCTTAGGTCCTGATTTCGATTTCACTGACGACTTCTTCATTCGGCCCGCAGCAGCAGCAGCCGCCGCCAAAGCCGCCGCAGCACTTGATTTTTCTCCATCCACCGCATCCTCACCTAAAATTAACAAAATTCAACACAAAACTGACTCCAAATTCTACCAAAGATTCATTATCTAATACTCACTTGCATGCAAAAGAACCATTCACTTCCCACGAAAGAAACCAAAAAGGTTGCAACTTTCTAACCTATGGACTGAGGGGTCACTAAATCATCCCCTTCTGTCGCCGGCACAGAAGGAGGCATGGCCTTCAACGACAAAGTTTCTGGCAAAACATAATCACAAGAATTTGGATGAAATCGAGAAATCGAGAAATCGAGTAGCTTCATGGAGGCACCTGGTGCGGAAGAGGGAAGAGGAAGAAGCGGGTGTCTTCTATGACGGTGGTCTTCCATGACTGTGATGATAGGTTTTTTTGGGAAGTTCTTTCAGGAGCTGAAACGAGGGTTAGCAAATTTAGATTTTATTGTTGGGGCAAAGTTAAAATATTAAAACTTGTTGTCTTTTAGTATAAATTTTAATAAGTTATTTGTAAATTTTAATAAATTATTTATAGATTAAATATAAACCATTAGATTTATTATCAATCTAATCTAATGCTTCAGATTGTATGGTGCATTAGATAAGCTCAAAAGAGTTGAGCTGATTTTAGACAGACCCCGTTTGTTTAGGCAGTCTTTGGTTTATATATTTCTCGAAACAGAAATATAGACATTAAAGATATTGACACAAATTATTAGTGTTTATATACTATATTTGATAAATATTAAACAGACACAATAAAATTAGAAAAAGTTCATATTATTCTTATAAAAAAAAGGGTAAAGTATATTTTTTGTCCCTGAAGTTTATTAAAAGTTTCAAAAATACCCCTAAATATTAATTTGTTTCAATTTTATCCTTAATATTTCCGATTTGCATCAATTTTATCCTTATCTTCAAAATTTTTGGTCAAACTATGGTCAACATTAATTTTTTCCAATAACACCCTCCAAATGTTGTGTTTTGTTATTGTTGATGTTGCTGTTGCCCTTTTTTATTTTGCTTCTTCTTCTTAAATGTTGATGGATTTGATTTCAAGTGCTTCATAGCACTTGTTGGTTGGAGCCATGGTCAGGGATTGGTGGTGGAATGCTGGGTCTTGTAATGGAGTCTTCTCCATGAAAGAGAGAAGGAGGTTATGATATACATCACTTGCGGTGGCCGGAGTTGGGACACAAACGGCGGCAGGAATGTTAGGGAGGAGTTGTTCTTGATGATGATGAAAGAGAATAGGGTTTGGGGGGTGTTATTGGAAAAAATTAATTTTGACTATAGTTTGACCAAAAATTTTGAAGATAAGGATAAAATTGATGCAAATCGAAAACATTAAGGATAAAATTGAAACAAATTAAAACTTAGGGGTATTTTTGAAACTTTTAGTAAACTTCAGGGACAAAAAATATACTTTACCCTAAAAAAAATTATCTACCATTGCTACTACTATCATTCACTTTCTCCACCATTATAGATTCATCATCACACACAATTTACCACAAATCAATTAGCAAAAATTTTACAAGAATCAACAAGAATTTTTATTTTTCAATAGAAAAACAAAAAGAGAATCAACAAAAATTTTTATTTTTCAACAGAAAAAACAAAAAGAGAGGAGAAGGTAACTGAAGAGCAAATTGTGAAAAGAGAAGAACCAAGGTAGAGGAAGAGGCGACAATGGCAAACTTGAAGAGGAAGGAGAGGCGGCTGTGGGCATCGCGAAGAGGGAGGAAAGGCGACAGCTGCAAATCTGGACGAAGGAGACATAGCGGCGACGGTGGATCTGAACGAAGGAGGAGACGAGTGGCGGCGCACGAATCTGGACGGAGGAAGAGACACAGGCCTGGATCTGGACGAAGTGGGAGACGCAGTGGCACGCGGATCTAGGCAAAGGGGGATACGCGGCAGCGGCGGCGAATTTGGACGAGGAGATGCAACGCTGACGGCGAATCTAGACGCCGGGATGCGACGGTGGAAGGTGGGAGGAGGGAGGAAGGAGAATGGCCACGGTAGATGGAGAAGGAAAAAAGAGAAAAAAGAATTAATATTAAGAAATTAATAAGGGGTAAATGAGTAAAAAATTGTCTCTAATTGATTGTGTCTCTATTAGGGGTGTTCATGGTGCGGTTTGGTTCGGTTTTAAGGGAAAAGTCATCCGATCCGAACGCTTAATTTATGTGCGATGCGGTTTGGATTGGATGAAATTTTTTTAGAAATCCGATACGATCTGATCTGATCCGTTCCGATTACAAGCGATTTGGATCGGTTTGGATTTGCGGTTTTTCAAATAAAAAAATTAAATACATATAACAAGTCTCAACATTAAATTTTAAATAATCAACAATGACATAACAAGTTTTAACAATATCTTAAAAAACTAACGATAACATAACAATAGAAATAAAACTATAGGTTAGTTAAAATAAATAAATAAATAACATTTTGAACATAAAATATTTATTAAATAATAATAATACATGAATAATAGAAAAATGTATAACAAATTGAACATGTTATAAGTATAATTGTAAATATAATAATAAAATAATAATATTATAGCACATTGTGCGGTTTGGATTGGATTGGATCGGTTATGAAAAGTAGATCCGAAATCCGATCCAATCCAGCAGTTTGTAAAAAATAGAATCTAATTAAATCCGAATTAGTGCGATTTTAATCAATTTTCGGTTTGGATCGGATTGGATGAGCGGTTTAATTTGGATCGGTTTGGATTTGAACACCCCTAGTCTCTATGTCTCATTATTTTGGAAGTACGCTAAATACATGTCTTTGAAACCAAACGCTGCCTTGGGGGAGATAGGACAATGAGACAAAAACACAGAGACACAAAATCGTATTTAACAGAAGAGACATAAACAGAGACAAAGACAATGTATCTAGAGACACTGAATTAATATATTTTATGTCCATACTAACAGAAAAGATACGAAGACACTAACAACCACTTTTTTATTTTACATATTGTGGAGAAGATGGTGTATAACACAGTTATGGGCATCCATGGTACTTCACGTAGATGTGACGACTGCGATGAAGAAATCAAACGGTCCGATTTGACGCCAGTAATCGGACAGCCCGATTAGGGGCTGGGAAGGTACACAAATCGGACCGTCCGATTTGTGCCCCCAGCCATGTGTCGCGCATGCAAGTGTCCCCCCACCAAGATGTATACATGCCTTTACTGATTGAATGCCCCCATTCCCTTTCACTTTCAAGCAGCAACGAAAATCTCTTCTCCTCCAACCCCACCACCAGCTTCATTCTTTCATGGCCCTCCATTGATGAAGCTTTGAATTAAAAAAAATTGGACCACTCTTTTTTAGCAATGCCTAGAAGAAGAAGAATAAAAGATGTCAATCGTCTGGAGCTCCACATTGTTAATTATCTTGATAATCCTAACTATGTAAGAGAATAAAATAGAGTAGTTAGTTATTTGAGTATTAGTAGATAATATAATAGTTATTTGTATAAAGTATTATTATTATTATTTTTATTGATTCTGGATATGTGTTACTGGTTATTTGATAATGAAAATTTGATTCTGTTAAATTTAATTTGTTAATTAATTAATATTATGTTTGTGTTTAGGGTTCTAGAATGTTGCAATGTGACCACTACATGCCGCCGGATCGATACAATCCAATAGTGGAGGGGTATTATTTACGGGACACCGGTTTTTATCATGTTTCACAGATTGGAGTTGTCCAACGTCAGTTGGCATTGGTTAATGCTCTGATCGAGAGATGCGTCCTGAGACTCATACATTCTATTTTCCGGTTGGTGAGTGTGCCGTGATACTAGAGGATGTGGCATTAATTCTTGGTCTTCCGACGAATGGTTTGCCAGTTACGGGACCGACACTGAGTAGTTATGAGGCGTTAGAGGCTGAATGCTTGGATCAGTTTGGTGTTGCACCTAGGAAGGCAGACTGCAGGGAAAGTTTCATCAAGTTGACGTGGTTTCGAGCATTGAAAGATCGATTAATGTTGGTTGATGATATCCAGATTCAGAGGTACGTGAAGTGCCACATAATGTTATTGTTTGGGACCATTATGTTTGGAGATAAGTCTGAAGCAGGGGTGCACTGGAAGTTTCTGCCGTTACTCCGTAACTTTGCCGGGATCATACAATTCAGTTGGGGATCGGCATGCCTGGCACACCTGTATAGAGCGTTGTGTAGGGCAACTTGTGTCGACTGTAAGGAGATTGATGGTTCGCTGACACTCTTGCTTGCCTGGGCTTGGATCCGTCTACCATTCATTGCGCCGATTCCTAGCAATCCACGAATCTTTCCGATTGCAAATAGATAAATTTAATTACTAAATGTTTTGAAATAGTGTATTTTAAATTGTATTGATAAATGTAAATTAACGAATTGTCTGATGTCAAGTGGCATAACTGGGAGCGTGAGAATCGGCCTTACAGATTTCGTACCCTTGATCACTTTAAGAGAGATCTGGATGTTCTGCAAGAAGGACAGGTTTGTTGTAATAAATAAGTAGTTATTTTCGTTTAACCGTATTATTATTCAGTGTGTAATCCTCGGTTACTTGCATAATGTGTGCAGTTTGTTTGGGAGCCTTATGCAATTGGTCGGACCGATCCAGACGTGATTCCTCCTGACATCCGTCAGCATTTGGCTATTTGGAGTGCCACAGTTCCACTTATATCTTTTGAATGTATTGAGTGACATGCATCTGATAGACTGAGGAGGCAATTTGGCTTGACTCAGGGCATTCCTCATCAAGAGCGTGACCTAGGTGAAGCACACGGCGAAGTTCTGACAGGTCCGAAGAATCAAGATTGGTCTGGAACCCACTCATTCTGGGTTATGCATTAGATGAATCGGTATAGTCATGTTCTTGTCGAGCACACGGTGCCCTCACAGCATCAGGAAGATATCTACTTGCATTGGTACCAAAGTACATATGGTGACCACTTGCATCTGTCAGAGATCGAACCACAAGAGAATCAGCACGGTAATCCTATGTATAATTAGGAGAATCAACAAGTACAACCATCACCACCGCAACCACCACCGCCCCCTCACAAACACAGGCACAACAAGAGCCTGAGCAGTTCACTCCATACATTCCTGACACGTATTCTGCGGATTACTTGACACCACCAGTACATCAGCAGTACTGGAGTGTTCCGCACCAAAAATCAGGTGAACAGGGTTCGTTTAGCCAGCTGCTTGAATTCATGGCTCCTGTGTCAGGTTACTCATATCCAGCTTACGGAGACATTCCCACCGACCAGAGGGCCCAACCGAGTGGGATTGCTCCAGGTAGATTGTCATTGGATACGAGACCTCGACAGCTCACTTCCTCTGGTACTTCCGAAGGTAGACTTTCTGTTGACTCAAGTATGAGTGATGATGCCACGAAGGGGATCATACAGAGCGAAAATTCACGTCGTGTTCCGATGGGTCTAATTCTGGAGAGCTACCAGCCAGTTGATGAGGACAATGATGACTTTCTGGTTGACCATCCAGATGGTGATGAGGATACGGATGAGGATGAGGATGAAGACGACGATGAGGATGAGGAGGCTGGTGAGGATGATGATGATGGGGGTGATGGTCCGGATGATGGTTCAGCGCCTACTGTAGGTAAAAAAATTTGTTGGTTAGACTGGTTTGATTTGATTTGATTGGTTAGTTATGGAATTAGTTGTGTTGATAAGATTTGATTAGGGTATTTGATTAGTCGGTTATCAAATTAATTGATTTGATTAGTTGTTTATTGAATTAGTTGGTTATTGATTATTTGAGTTGATTAATTGATTTGATTAGTTGGTTATTGAATGTTTTCATAGGTAAAACCACTAGCGAAAAAGAAAAAGGATACAACCTTAGAGCTGACCCCCCTCGTCGGAGCGCTAGTCGGTATACTGGTGCGGTATTTGTAACCCACTAACTTACCGGCAAGTGCACCGTACCGGGTCGTACCAAGTAATACCTTACGTGAGTAAGGGTCGATCCCACGAGGATTAATGGATTAAGCAACAATAGTATTTGATAGGCTTAGTTAGACAAACAGAAAAGAGTAATTGAGAGTTCAAAAGCATTAAACAATAAAGAAGAGTTTGAAGACAGGCGGGTGAATAGGTGAGGAATAAAATATTGAGAAAGCAGTTAAGGCTTCAGAGTTATCTATTTTTTGGATTGACTTTTTTTATGAACTAATTTTAATCATGTAAGATTTAATTCATGGCAAACTATTTGTGACTAGACCCTAATTCCTTAGACCTTCCTAGTCTCCTCTAAAATTCATCAACTGACAATTCCTTGGTCAATTAATTCCAATTAGAGGGTGATGATCAAATTCTAGTTTATATGCCACAAGAATCCTAATTATCCAAAAATAAAGGGATTATATGTCACGTATCCCGTTAAATACAAACAATTAGAAATTCAGGATAATATATTTTCAAGCTATTGTTCAAGTAAAGAGTTTTTCCAAGTTATACAAGAACTCAAATAGAACATGGGTCATACTTCCGTTCCACCCAAATTCATAAAATAAAGAACAAAAACAATTATTGAAATATAAATCAAAACATGAATTAAAATAGAAAAATAATATTATCAATCCATACAATAGACAGAGCTCCTAACCTTAACAATGGAGGATTAGTTGCTCATGGAATATGGAATGTAAATTTGTATGGAATAATGTTGTGGAATGTTCTAGAACCACCCTATTGGGATCCCTTTTATAACTAATCCTAATAATTTAAAAATTAAATTTCTAAAATTAAAATTAAAATAATATCTTTTCCTCTAATAAGATTTGAATTTAAATTCGAATTAATTAACAAGTCTTCAGCTGATGGGTTGGGAACCACTTGATTTGTCCCTTCTGCAGCTTCTAATCTGTGATTTCTGGGCTAAGAACTGGGTCAAAACATCCCAGAAATCGCCCCCAGCGTCTTTCTGCGTTTTTTGCACGTGGCGCATGTCACACGTACGCGTCGGTCACGCGCACGCGTCGATGGTCCTTTTTCGCGAGTCACGCAGACGCGTCGGTCACGCGTTCGCGTCATTTGTGCAGATTCCAGTCCACGCGTTCGCGTCAGGCACGTGATCGCGTCATTGCGATTTCCTCCATTCCGCGCGGTCGCGTGAGCCATGTGTCCGCGTCGGTATTCGCTGGTCATCTCCTTGGTTTCTTCTCTTTCTCTGTAGAAACTTCATCAAATCTATCCGAATGCTACCTAAAATGAATAAAATTGCACAAAACTTAAAATAGCATCCATAGTGGCTAAAATATAATTAATTCTTAATTAAACTCAACAAGTTAGATGCAAATTCACTAGGAAAAGATAGGAAAGATGCTCACGCATCACAACACCAAACTTAAACTGTTGCTTGTCCTCAAGCAACCAAAAACTAATATAAGCTTAGGATGTGAATTTGCATGAGAATGAGAGTTCGATTATGCTCATGTCTCTTCTTATAGTGGGGTTTACAACTGCAATCCTGAATAGTTTTCACATCTCACTTTATCCTTTGAAGTTCAGAATGATTGGCATCCATAGGAACTCAAAATCCAGATAGTATTATTGATTCTCCTAGTTTAGTATGTTGATTCTTGAATACAGCTACTTTATGAGTCTTGGCCATGACCCTAAGCATTTTGTTTTCCAGTATTACCAGCGGATACATAAATGCCACAGACACATTACTGGGTGAACCTTTTCAGATTGTGACTCAGCTTTGCTGGAGTCCCCAGTTAGAGGTGCCCAGAGTTCTTAAGCACACTTTTTTTGCTTTGGATCACGACTTTAACCGCTCAGTCTCAAGCTTTTCACTTGACACCTTCACGCCACAAGCACATGGTTAGGGACAATTTGATTTAGCCGCTTAGGCCAGGATTTTATTCCTTTCGGCCCTCCTATCCATTAATGCTCAAAGCCTTGGATCCTTTTTACCCTTGCCTTTTAGTTAAAAGGGTTATTGGCTTTTTCTGCTTGCTTTTTCTTTTTTCTTTTTTCTTTTTTTTTTCTTTCTTTTTCTTTATTTTATTATTATTATTTTTTATTTTTTTCGCAAGCTTTGTGTTTTTCACTGCTTTTTCTTGCTTCAAGAATCAATTTTATGATTTTTCAGATTATCAATAACATTTCTCTTTTTCATCATTCTTTCAAGAGCCAACAATTTTAACATTCATAAACTTCACTATAAAAAATATGCACTATTCAAGCATTCATTCAAAATCACAGAAAATACTACCACATCTAAGTAAATGAGACTACTCTAAAAATTAAATTCAAATTCTCATGCACTACATCTGTTCTTCTTTCTTTTTGATTTCAAGCTTAGTGGGCAATACATGAGACATCTTTCAGAATTAAAGTACTTAACAGAAAAATTAAACTATAACCTATGAATCTACTAATAAAGGATCATGCAGCAACAAAGCAAACTAGCAGAAAACCGGAACATACATAATAAAAGCGGGAAGGAAAAGAATGAAAGGAACTAAACCACCTTAGTTATCTGAGCGGTCATTTTATTCTTCAGGTTGTGCTCCTTTGTGAAGATGATTCGCCTCCCTTTTGGTGCCACAGGAATAAACAGAAAACCCTTAAGCGAAGCGTCAACACCAAACTTAAAGGTTTGCTTGTCCTCAAGCAAAGAAGAACTGAAAATAGAAGGAGACAAATATTATTATGAAAGAAAAAGGAAAGGATAAAAGAACAAGAGAGAATAGGGATTGGGAGAGAGAGAGAGAAAGAAAATTGGGCGGCGCAAACGACGCGTTCGCGTACAGCACGCGATCGCGTACGTCGCGCATTCTTCATAATGACGCGTTAGCATTAGGCACGCGTCCGCGTGCCCTGGATTTTGTGCGATTCGCGCGAAGCCAGCTGCGCGCCCGCGTGACTTTCTGTTTGCATGGCTTGGGAGTTGGGAGCCAAATTTTCATACGACGCGTTCGCGTCATGCACGCGCACGCGTGGATGGCCATTTATGCAAATGACGCGGACGCGTCGGTCATGCGTTCGCGTGGGCAATTTTGTGCTTTTAGCATACTTCCAGCCCCAAGCCAGCAAAACTCTCTGTCCAGACACCTTTTATGTCGATTTTTCGGGTCACGCGTCCGCGTGGGTGACGTGGACGTGTGAAGTGCCAAAATCATGAGTGAGGCGCATGTGTGGGGTACGCGTCCGCGTGGGCTTGTTCGTGCGAAAGGCTTCAGGCCGGCGCCACTCCCGCGCAACTCTTTGTAACTTTTTTTTTAGGCTCTTGTTCTAAAATAGCTGCATGATCAGAAAATTAGTAAGAACTTAATAAAAATCAAATAAGTAAGAAAACTACTACTACGAAAAAATAACGAAGGATACGAAATTATCGGGTTGCCTCCTGACAAGCACTTCTTTAACGTCACTGGCTTGACGGTCAGCTCTGCTAGTTCAGCAGATGAGTGGACCTCTGGCAATCAATCTCGCCTCCAAGATAGTGCTTCAACCTCTGGCCATTCACTGTAAATTTCCTGTCAGAATTTTCTTCTTGTATTTCCACATGACCGTACGGTGAAGCTCTGGTAACCACAAATGGTCCTGACCACCGGGATTTCAGCTTTCCGGAAAAGAATTTGAGCCTTCAATTGTATAGAAGCACTCTCTGTCCTGGCTCAAAGACTCTGATGGCTATCTTCTTGTCATGCAATAACTTAGTTCTCTCCTTATAGAGATTGGCATTCTCATAGGCTGAGTATCTGAATTCATCAAGCTCATTCAACTGAAGCATTCGCTTAATTCCTGCAGCTTCTGAATTAAGGTTCAGGTACCTGATTGTCCAGTAAGCTTTATGCTTCAATTCGACTGGCAAGTGACAGGCTTTGCCATAGACCAACTGATAAGGGGATATGCCAATAGGAGTCTTGTACGCTGTCCGGTATGTCCAGAGAGCATCATCAAGCTTCCTAGACTAGTCCTTTCTTGAAATACTGACAGTTTTCTCTAAAATTCTCTTTAAGTTCCCTGTTGGAAACTTCAACCTGTCCACTTGTCTAAGGGTGATAGGGGTTGCAACTTTATGACGGACTCCATATCTACGCAGAAGAGAGTCCAACTGTCTGTTACAGAAGTGACTTCCTCCATCACTAATGAGTGTCCTTGGGACACCAAACCGGCTAAAGATATATCTCTGAAGAAAGCTCATTACCACCTTGGCATCATTGGTGGGCAAAGCCACAGCTTCCACCCACTTGGACACATAGTCGACTGCCACTAGAATATAGTTGTTTGAATGTGAGGGTGGGAAAGGTCCCATGAAATCAATACCCCACACATCAATCAACTCAACCTCAAGAATCCCCTGCTGTGGCATTTCATGGTTGGCAGGGAGATTCGTGGCTTTTTCACATCTGTCACAGTGCTTTACAAATGCTCTTGAGTCTCTGAAGAGAGTCGGCCAGTAAAACCCACTCTGAAGAACCTTTGTAGCTGTCCTTTCACCACCAAAGTGGCCTCCATACTCAGAACCATGACAGTGCCAAAGAATCTGTTGTTTTTCTTCATCTGGGACACACCTCCGGATAATTCCATCTGAACACCTTTTAAAAAGATATGGTTCCTCCCAAATGTAGTACTTTGCATTAGTCAATAGCTTCTTTACTTGTTGCCTACTGTACTCCCTTGGGATAAAATTCATGGCCTTATAATTTGTAATGTCTGCAAACCATGGAGCCTGCTGAATGAGGAACAATTGCTCATCCGAAAATGTCTCAGTTACAGCTGTGGGTGGTTGCACTCCTGCTTCAGGCTCAATTCTGGAGAGATGGTCGGCTACTTGATTTTTTGACCATTTCCTGTCTTTTATCTCAATATCAAACTCCTGAAGGAGCAACACCCATCTGATTAATCTTGGTTTAGAATCCTGCTTGGTTAGAAGGTACTTCAAAGCAGCATGGTCAGTATAAACAATAACCTTAGAACCAAGTAAATAAGACCTAAACTTATCAACAGCATACACAACAGCTAATAATTTCTTTTTTGTAGTTGTGTAATTCTTTTGAGCATCATTTAACACACGACTGGCATAATAAATGACATGTACAAGTTTACCATGCCTCTGTCCTAAAACAGCTCCTATAGCAAAATCACTAGCATCACACATTAATTCAAATGGTAAATCCCAGTCAGGGGGAGCTATAATGGGAGCAGAGGTAAGGTTTGCTTTCAGAGTTTCAAAAGCATGCAGACAATCAGAATCAAAGACAAAAATAACATCAACAACCAACAGGTTGCTCAATGGTTTAGCAATTTTAGAAAAATCCTTTATAAATCTTCTATAAAATTTTGCATGACCCAAGAAACTCCTGATTGCCTTAATATTGGTTGGTGGTGGTAATTTTTCAATTACCTCCACCTTTGCTCTGTCAACCTCAATCCCCTTACTTGAAATCCGGTGTCCAAGAACAATGCCTTCTATAACCATAAAATGGCATTTTTCCCAATTTAAAACAAGGTTTGATTCTTGACACCGTTTCAAGACAAGAGATAAATATTTAAGATAGGATTCAAAAGAATTAACAAAAACATAAAAGTCATCCATAAATATTTCAATAAACTTTTCAACCATATCAGAAAAAATTGAAAGCATACACCTCTGAAAAGTTGCTGGAGCATTGCAAAGTTCAAATGGCATTCTCCTGTAGGCAAATACTCCAAAGGGGCATGTGAATGCTGTCTTCTCTTGATCTTGAGGGTCCACTGCAATTTAATTATATCCAGAATATCCATCTAGAAAACAATAAAAAGCATGACCAGCTAACCTCTCAAGCATCTGATCAATGAAAGGCAGGGGGAAATGATCCTTCCTTGTAGCAGTGTTGAGCCTCCTGTAGTCTATGTACATTCTCCATCCTGTGACTGTTCTTGTAGGAATAAGCTCATTCTTTTCATTCTTGATCACTGTCATCCCTCCTTTCTTGGGAACTACCTGCACAGGACTTACCCAAGGACTGTCAGAAATAGGGTAAATAATACATGCTTCCCATAATTTCATTACCTCTTTTTGGACCACCTCTTTCATAGTTGGATTGAGTCTCCTTTGTGGTTGCACAACTGGTTTGGCATCATCTTCAAGGAGGATTTTATGCATACACTTGGTTGGACTAATCCATTTCAAGTCACTAATGGTCCACCCAAGAGCTGTTTTATGGCTCTTGAGCACTGAAACAAGCGCCTCTTCCTCTTCAAGCTTCAGGGAAAAGCTAATAATTACTGGATATGAATTATTTCCACCCAAGAACACATATTTCAGAGAAGGGGGTAAGGGTTTGAGCTCAAGCTTGGGGGCTTTCTCCTCCTTGATTGGCGTGTTCATTAGCTCCTTTTGGGGTGGTGAATCGTCAACTTTAACTAATTCACACTCAGAAATAGGATCCAGAACATCATTAAGTACCTCAGTTTCCAGTACTTCTTGAACAAGTGGTTCAATAACATCTATTTTCATACACCCCTCAGAATCATTGGGGTGTTTGAGGGCTTCAAAAACATTTAGACCACCTGTTCTTCATTGACCCTCAGGGTTAATTCACCCTTTTGCACATCAATCAGAGCTCTACCTGTAGCTAAAAATGGTCTAACAAGTATAATAGAGGGTTTTACTTTAAGGGTGTGTTGAATAATAGCACTGCATTCCTTGGTTAACACCACGGTTTCTTGCTCCTTCTAATTCCTCTTGTGGGTCAACAACTCTTTCATAAATTTAGCATAGAGAGGCATTTGCTCCAGAGCATCTACAAAAGGAATATTGATCTGCAACTTCTTGAAGACATCTAAAAATTTAGAGAATTGCTTTTCTTTGGACACCTTCTGAAGCCTCTGAGGATATGGCATTTTTGGCTTGTATTCAGGGGCCTTTGGTAAGGTGGGATAAGTGTCAAGAGAGTCAGGAAACGGGTTGACTGCATGCTTAGGAAAGCCGTGCTCTACTTCTTCCTTATTCTCCTCTGGAGTTTCTTTTTCAACTAGATCTTCATTGACCTTGGTCTCAGAACCAGCTACCTTACCACTTCTCAATTGAATAGCCTTGCAATCTTCTCTTGGGTTCACCACTGTATCACCAGGGAATGTATTTGAAGACCTTTCAGGTAATTGCTTGCTCATTTGACCTATTTGCACCTCCAAGTTTCTAATGGAGGCTCTGGTCTCTTGCATGAAGCTCATCATCATCATCTCCCAATTAGAATCTTCTTGGGATTTAGAATTTGCCTGCTGAGGTGGTTGTTGTTGCTGAGACTGAAATTGGCAGTTATTATAGTTGTTCTGTTGAAAACCGCCCTGAGAACTATTGTTGAAATTCTGAGGTCTCTGAGGTTGATCTCTCCACCCAAAATTTGGGTGATTTCTCCACCCCTGATTGTATGTCTTGGAATAGGGATCATTGTTGGGATTCCTCGGACCACTCCCCATGTAATTCACCTGTTCAGAAGAGGGTTGAGCATAATCATAATTATCATTTTGCATAAAGTTACCTACCATGTCATAGGAGACTTCCTGTGGTGGATTTTGGGTGTTGATAGCTGAGACTTGCATGCCACCCATATGTTGAGTAAGTAGATTTATTTGCTGAGACATCAGCTTGTTCTGAGCAAGAAGAGCATTAACAGCTTCTACTTCCAACACGCCTCTCTTCTGGGGGATCTCAGAGTTCACAGGATTCCTGTTAGATGAGAATAAATATTGGTTGCTTGCAACCAATTCAATCAGCTCAATAGTCTCCTTTGGTGTCTTCTTCTTGTGCAATGAACCGCCTGCAGAAGTATCTAAGCTCAACTTGGACACCTCACCCAAGCCTTCATAGAAGATATCTAGTTGGGTCCATTTGGAGAACATGTCCGGAGGGTATTGCCTAGTCAGTAGCTTGTATCTCTCCCAGGCTTCATAAAGTGTTTCTCCCTCCTTTTGTCTGAAGGTCTGAACCTCTAACCTAAGCTTAGTCAGCTTCTTTGGTGGGAAAAATTTAGTGAGAAACTCTGTAACAACCTTGTCCCAAGTATTCAGACTATCCTTTGGTTGTGAATCTAGCCATAGCTTTGCTTTATCCCTCAGAGCAAACGGGAAAAGCATGAGTTTGTACACCTCTGGGTTAACTCCATTTGTCTTCACAGTATCACATATCTGTAGAAAATCAGATATAAATTGATTCGGGTCTTCGTGAGGAAGACCATGATACTGGCAATTTTGTTGTACCAGGGTGACCAATTGTGGCTTCAACTCAAAGTTGTTTGCAATTATAGGAGGCACCATAATGCTCTTTCCATAAAGATCTGCATAGGAGCAGAATAAGAGCCAAGCACTCTCCTCTGTTAATCATCCCTATTCGGATTTACCATATTGGCATTAGTGTTATTATTTGCCATAGTGGATTCTGCAGTCTTGCAAAGTCTTGCCTGTTGTAGAAGTCGCCTGAAAGTTCTTTCAGGTTCAGGATCAAAGTCTAAGAGATGTTCTTTGTCTCTGTTCCTGCGCATACACAAGCAGAAAACAAGAAAAAATAGGACTCTCTACGTCAGAGTGCAGAGAAGTTCTTGTGAGGTAACCTGTGTAAAATAATAAAATAAAAATTCGAAAATTTAAAAGGAAAAATAAACAGGAAAATTAAAATAAAATTAACCGGGTAACACCAAACTTAAATTCAAAAAAAAAATTTAGTGTTATTTTATTTATTTAAATATTTTATTTCCATTATTTGATGTAAGCATGCACTTATATGATTGAGGCCTTTGTTTCATTGAGCTCACATACCCATATGGCCTTATCCTTTTCATTATCCTTTGCAAATCAATGTTGAGCCTTTTAACCACATTTGTTCTTTACTTTAGCACATCATTAACTCTAAGCAAAAAACAATAATGTCCTTAATTTAAATTCTTGGTTAGCTTAGACTAGTAAGAGTGCTCATGAATTAAGTGTGGGAAAGTTGGGTTTGGCAATATTTGGTTTGGGAATTGAGTATGATAGACTTTTTTGTGAAAATGTGAAAAAATATTGAGGACATGTTCATGCATTCAATACCTTAATCATATGCATTGAGAAAAATAAGAAAAAGAAAAAGAAAAGAAAAAAAGAAAAAAAAAATAATGAAAACGAAAAAAGAAGAAAAAAAGTAAAGTAAAAAATGAAAAATAAAAATTAATAATAAAAAAATATAAAAAAAATTATCTAATCTAAGCAATCAAACAACGAATAGTTGTCAATCACAATCAATCTCCGGCAACGGCACCAAAAACTTGGTGCGGTATTTGTAACCCACTAACTTACCGGCAAGTGCACCGGGTCATACCAAGTAATACCTTACGTGAGTAAGGGTCGATCCCACGAGGATTGATGGATTAAGCAACAATAGTATTTGAAAGGCTTAGTTAGACAAACAGAAAAGAGTAATTGAGAGTTCAAAAGCATTAAACAATAAAGAAGAGTTTGAAGACAGGCAGGTGAATAGGTGAGGAATAAAATATTGAGAAAGCAGTTAAGGCTTCAAAGTTATCTATTTTCTGGATTGACTTTTCTTATTAACTAATTGTAATCATGTAAGATTTAATTCATGGCAAATTATTTGTGACTAGACCCTAATTCCTTAGACCTTCCTAGTCTCCTCTAAAATTCATCAACTGCCAATTCCTTGGTCAATTAATTCCAATTAGAAGGTGATGATCAAATTCTAGTTTATATGCCACAAGAATCCTAATTATCCAAAAATAAAGGGATTATATGTCACGTATCCCGTTAAATACAAACAATTAGAAATTCAGGATAATATGTTTTCAAGCTATTGTTCAAGTAAAGAGCTTTTCCAAGTTATACAAGAACTCAAATAGAACATGGGTCATACTTCCGTTCCACCCAAATTCATAAAATAAAGAACGAAAACAATTATTGAAATATAAATCAAAACATGAATTAAAATAGAAAAATAATATTATCAATCCATACAATAGACAGAGCTCCTAACCTTAACAATGGAGGATTAGTTGCTCATGGAATATGAAATGTAAATTTGTATGGAATAATGTTGTGGAATGTTCTAGAACCACCATATTGGGATCCCTTTTATAATTAATCCTAATAATTTAAAAATCAAATTTCTAAAATTAAAATTAAAATAATATCTTTTCCTCTAATAAGATTTGAATTTAAATTCGAATTAATTAACAAGTTTTCAGCTGATGGGTTGGGGACCACTTGATTTGTCCCTTCTGCAGCTTCTAATCTGTGATTTATGGGCTAAGAACTGGGTCAAAACAGCCCAAAAATCGCCCCCAGCGTCTTTCTGCATTTTTTGCACGTGGCGCAGGTCACGCGCACGCGTCGATGGTCCTTTTTCGCGAGTCACGCGGACGCGTCGGTCACGCATTCGCGTCATTTGTGCAGATTTCAGTCCACGCGTTCGCGTCAGGCACGCGATCGGGTAATTGCGATTTCCTCCATTCCGCGCGGTCGTGTGAGCCATGCGTCCGCGTCGGTATTCGCTGGTCATCTCCTTGGTTTCTTCTCTTTCTTTGCAGAAACTTCATCAAATCCATCTGAATGCTACCTAAAATTAATAAAATTGCACAAAACTTAAAACAGCATCCATAGTGGCTAAAATATAATTAATTCTTAATTAAACTCAACAAGTTAGATGCAAATTCACTAGGAAAAGATAGGAAAGATGTTCACGCATCATATACTCCATCCGCTTTTAACCGGGTTGCAAAGAAATGCAAGAAATTAGTCAAAGATGTAAAATGGGCGAATGATATTGGACTTATTTATGTAGAATGTGTTAGACTTATTTATTTAGAATGTATTTGACTTATTTATGTATCATGTGTTGGACTTATGCATTTAGTGGACTTGTTTATGTAGAATGTGTTGGACTTATTTATGTATCATGTGTTGGACTTATGCATTTAATGAACTTATTTATGTGATCAAATATGCTACTTTACTTTTTATAAACACTCACATTAAATTTCCATTATATGAAAATCCTAAAGTCATACAATATATAAAATATTGAAAGTCATACACTAAATCTATTGGGTGGTCGCACCCGAATTACTTGTACCACCACGTTGACGACATCTACTATGGCTGTGGCCCTCGGCCCCGCATTACTTACATCGCCTAGGACTACGCAACATCCGAGTGTCCATCTCATTCAAGAAACGGGTCATCCTTGGCCGACCTTTGGATACCCGTCTAAGGAATGGATTACCTACGAATCGAGGTCCATGATATACAGGCCATGTTGTGGCATTCCCGAGTGGCCTAAACCTAGCCTTGTATACTCGTCGAACCTGGTCCATCTTGTAGACATCATGTACATACAGTTGCCAATCCAGCCGTTGGTTTTGCACAACAAGCAAACACATGTCGATACGGAAGCCGGTCAACTTGGAATTCACCAGTCACACCGTTGTCGACGGAGGTCCACTGCATACTCCACACCACTGGGACACTCACGCACTTCAAATACCTCATTCTGTCGGTCAAAGCAACTAACTTGGATGTTACCCGCTGCCCGCTAATTTGCATGCAGTTTAGAGATTATAAGCTCAGAGAACACATTTTCTGCATTAATTCGAGCTTCAGCCTCGGTTCTTTTTCGGGTGAACAATTCATTAAGCCTATAAAACGTTGCCTTAACAAGTGCAGTGACTGGAAGATTGCGAGCCCCTTTCAGTACCGAGTTGATGCATTCCACTAGATTAGTTGTCATATAACCCCATCGATATCCCCATCAAATGCTAAAGCATACTGCTCACGTGGAATCCGATCCAACTAGTTGGTATAAGCCTCACCCCGCTCGCGTAAACGCTGATAACACATCTCGTACTCACGAACTGTTCGCGAGTATCCTGTCAATTAAAAAAAGACCCACCATAAAAAACGTTCATCATAATAACTGAGTTCAGGAGTAAATGTAATCGTAACTATCATATCGATGTTGACGATAAGCTTTTGCAGATACGGAGCCTTGAATTTTCTCAGAAAATTGGACTCTATAGGTCTGATGCAGAACATGTGGAATGCTCTGGGAGGAGACCAAGTTCCGTTACTACGAGCAATAGCAGACCTAATGGAATCGTGCCGATCGGAGATAAGGCCCACACCATCACGTGTCACAACATGCTGTCGCAAGTTACTAAGAAAAAAGTGCCAAGCCTCAGATGTCTCTCCCTCAACTATCGCAAATGCAATAGGCACGATGTTGTTGTTGCCATCCTATGATACTGCAACCAACAAACAACCCTGTATTTTCCATACAAATGAGTTCCGTCTACCTGCACTATTGGCTTGCAATGTCTGAATGCTCTAATACAAGGGTAATAACTCCAGAAGACTCGGTGTAGTACACGAATATTAGGAACCAAGTCATCTCCCTGATACGCAGGCATTGTTTCAAAATGAACGATTGTGGATGGCTCCTTGTGACACATGGCCTCAAACCATATCGGCAAGGCTTCGTACGAAGCTTCCCACCCCCCGAAAATTGACTCCACTGCATTCTGTTTTGCCAACCATGCTTTGCGATAACTTATGGTGTAGTTAAACTTTGCATGTACTTCCGCAATCACTGATTTCACCCTTATAGACGGGTCAACTTCTACCAATGGCTTTATTGCTTCTGCAACTGTGTTGGAATCCAGTTTCGAATGATCTTGAGAAATAGTGGCCCTAGTACAAGTGTGACTACCATTGTACCTCCTTATCTCCCAACAAAACTTTCTGGACATTTTGCTCACCCTAATCAGCCAATCACATCCTGCACCATACTGGGTGCATTTAGCATAGAATGCCGTCGGTTCTGACTTATGCACCCGATAATTTACACCTCTGCGGATTGTATAATCTTTCATCGCCTTAATTACTACCTCCCTAGAACTGAATTCCATTCCCACGGTAAATTCACCATCTGGCATAAGAGGAAGTTCTGCTACAATCACATCACAAATTTTAGAGTTGTCAGAACTAATAATCTAATAAACTAATAATCACAGAACAATGGAAAATGTAGTCAAAACCGAATCGGTGATCGAACCGATCAGGTCACTGAGTCATTAGTTCAACTGGTGCATCACTGGTTGAACCGATTTATCCGGTCTTATGTAAATAAAAACTAAAGCATAGTGAAAAATTTTCACTAACATTTCAAAAATATCTAGCTATTCTAAAACAATATGAAATAGGAACAATAGTATTTTGTTAATTTTACGGAGTTTGACCGGGTTTAACCGATCCGGGGTGCATTGGTTCGTTGCCTTGTGCGGTCTCATCATGGGACCTACCGGTCTACGATTTACTAATTTTTCAGTCAAACCAACCGGTCCAAATGGCCGGTCCGATTTTATCAACAATGACGGAAAATACTACATTTCTCAATCTACATGTTCACTTCATAATTAAACATTAAACAATTACTAATTATATGCTATATTTTGCCTATTTACCGTTGTCTTAACTATTTGTCCTAAACTCAAAACCCATGCACAAATCATACTTTAACAAATCTTAATTTAAATTGATGGCACACTTGCATTTATATATTGAGGAAACTCCGGTGCATGCATGGCCTTCAAATCCAATGACCGCATGAAACTCCGCTCCACAAACGACTGCTGGTTTGCTAGTGCATTTATCACATCCGCCACATCTGCCACTATAGCCTCGTCAACTTGATCTTCGTCTAAACCCGGATTAACAACCTCGTAATTACTTTCAAACTCTTCTTCACTATCACTATTGTAATCTTCCAATTCAATATCTCGGTCCGCTGCAAATTGCTCGAACTCGATATACAGTTCGATGAACGATATTCACGACCGACTTTCAAGATACACTGAAAACATTTATTGCATGCTCGCTTAGTCACATATTTCGTTTGAAATTACACAAACCCACCAAAGACAGATATAGGATATCTGTACATAATACACGACACTCTTCTAGATATTTGAGAATCCATTTTCTCATAAATGACACCTTTTAATTTTTCAAACAGAGTGAATGGAATAATAATATCCAACGAATTTTCACACACAAATTTTATTCCTAATGTTTGTAATAAAATTTGGCCATGATAATACAATTTTAATCTTACTCTATCATCCATGATAAATTTACAAAGAAGAAGAGATCTGCAGAGAACAGGTTTAGAGACTTGTAACACCAAAGAAGAAAATGAAAAGGGCTAGTCAGCTTGAGTAGATATATATATATACCACACTCAAATCGGACCAACCGACCGCTTACATTGCCATTCAAATTTTTTTGAACTAAAAAATCAAACAGTCCGATTACTAAACAGCCCACCCAAAAAAATTTGAAATCCATGCAACAAATTGGGTGTTCTGCTAATTTTTTTTGAATGCAGACCTTAAATCGGCAAGTCCGATTTGGTTGGGCCAAAAAAAAATTCTTCCCCATGCAACAAATTGTACGACTTCTTTGCACCCAACATCCACCACGCACAAATCGGACTCTGATTTGTATCCCCTCACACCTACAAGAAATTGGATCGTCTGATTTCCCTCCGTCATCTAACCTCCATCACCTATAAACTCCATAACCAGGCGTTACACCAAACTGATTAATTTTTTTTAATTATATTTTTTATTATTATATTTTTTATATCTTATTCTCATTTCTCGAAAACAATCGCACCCTATGTGCATGATTTGTTCATAAATGGTTCAACAGGTAGTGCTCAGCATTCTCGAACATATTGGGTAATGTGGGTAATGTGGCTAAACCGTGGCTGATAAAGAAAAACTTCTTCATTTGCATGTGACAATGATATAACATGGCCCTTCACATGTTTGAGCCTCTGTCTAAACTAATCATGGCGCCAACACATCTCAAATCTCAATCATTTATGAAAGATATTCTGTTTTCATTAGCCCAGATTTGAAGAATCCAATGAGAAAAACAATACCTGATCTCGAAAAAAACAAGATAAACAACCTCAGTTATAATCTTTGATGTCATTGACTTGTAGCAACACCAAGTAGGTTCTCCCTGAAAATACAGGGACTTGGGTACACTACAACCTCGGACAAGTTGGATTGAAAACATCATCGGCAGTGGAAACATTAAAAAATAGGATTTAGAAAAATAATAGTACCAAGTCAATTAACTCAAGTACCAGTGAAGGCAATTTGATTAGGATACTGCTAAATGGTTAATTCAAAATAGGAACATTAGTTTACAAAAGAAAGCCTCAGTTGAACCCATTGACGTCATATGAATGTAGCTTCACCAAGTAGGTTCTCCCTGTAAACAGGGTCTTGGCTCCACAACACCTCAAACAGTTGGGTTGAATCATCACAGGCCATGTTTGACACTCAATTAACATGCATTAACAGCAACTTAAAATATAATAAATGCAGAAAGGCTCAGAAATATAACAGCTTCATCAATCACGATTTTTCAGAAGCAGAACTGGCATTTGAAGCTGAATTATTATCCTCATAGCTGACCAGAAATACATCAAGCAGAAAACCCAAAATCAAATGTTACAGTTGCAATATATCAAACATATGGCTCATATCAAGAAATTCAACCAATAATTTTCCATTTATGCTTCATCGAGAAAACCCTCAGAAGCGCGGATAAAATGTAATCATTGCCAACAATTTGAAAGACAAAATAAATTTGAAAAAAAAAGATCAAAACTTGAAATCGATATCAGAGTGTGGCGGATATCTTTAGAGGCAAAAACATTGAAAAAGCTAAACCCCCACGTGAAAAAACCCGCCGAATTTCAATCTATGCCTCTATGACTAGCTCCATTTTCATTTCAACGATTCGAAAGCAAGCTAAAGGTGTAGTGAGGCAAATTTAAAAACCTAATATCACATACGAACAAGTAAAATAAAAGTTAGAGTTGAAAAAGAGAGGATCTTGCCGATACTTTGACACAGATTGGCCGTGGAAGATAAAAGAAACGAATCTGCAACACGAACGGCACCGATGTAGCACGTGCATCGGGGCATTCGCGTCATAACGAAAGCTCAGAGAAGCCCGGGAGGCATCGTGCAAAAGAAATTAAAGAACATGAGAAGAAGATCTGAGGGCCAAAGTGGCGTTTGGAGCAAGTGGTTGTGGCTGAGTTCAGATTGAAGAAACCCTAGAACGCTATGGATCGAGAGAATGTGAACGCTCATGTTTAAGTTATATAGCCGCACCAGAAACCCTAATCACGTTAATAAAAATAATTCTTAAATTTTTCATTTAAAAAAATTAATTAAGTATAAAAATTTAATTAAATAATTGAATATTGAACTCTCTTGTAATATCTAAATCATTTGTTTCATACGAAATTTAATTTTGAGATTAATAGTTAAATTTGTCTATAAAAGATCATATATTTTTTAGATTAATTATCAAAAAATTAAATTAGTCAAATTAATCTTGAAATTAGGGGTGTGCATGGGTTGGGTGAAACCGGGTTTGATGGGACCCAGATCCAACCCAAAATATATACGGGGACTATTTATTAGACTCGAATCCGGCCCTAGACTCGATGAAATCTATACATTTTCGGGCCACGATTATACCGGGTGAAAACTGGGCCGTTAACATTACATTACTTTGATACCTTCTTATAAGCTAGCATGTGAAAATATCCAAATTTTCAGGACTCCTACCATTATTTGACATGGTAAAATTCACTTAGAAAAATATAACAAGAACCAACTATTCTCTAAAATTAAAGCATAACCATAATCAATACTAATATTGTCTAATAACACCAAATATTTAAATCAATACAAATAACACAAAATATTAATTGTATATGATAACTGGGCCACCGGGCCGACTTCGGGTGATCCGAGCCATAACCCGGACCCGACCCGAAATAATGACCGGGTCTATTTTTTAGACCCTTACCCGGCCCTTGACCCGGTTAAATCAAACCAAAATAGCCCCTAAAGTGTTCGGGCCAGGCCGGGCCATGCACACCCCTACTTGAAATATAAAATATAAGTTAAATTATCTTTTCGTTAAATAAATCATGATGTGTTATGTTAAGTATCGTGTGGTATGATGATGTGGTAGATTAATACCACGTGTCATAAGATAATTGTTTGACGTGTCAGGTTAATAACACGTGGCATGCCAAGTGCTAGGTATTATCTAATTTTATTTAGAGTTAAATTAGTCCCTAAAAAATATAGAGTGAATACCCCATACGGTCCCGGACAATTACCTCGAAAGGACAACGAGACCCTCAAGAAAAAAAAATATCCAATCCGGCCCCTGGTCTTTTTTTTTGGGACTGATTAGCCCCTGTGCCAAAAAAAACAACATTGACTTTTTTTTTGCATAAGGGCCTCGTTGTCCTTTCGAAGTAATTGTTAGGAGTCGGATTGGGTTTTTTTTTTCAAGAGCCTCGTTGTTTTTCGAGGTAATTGTCAGGGGTTATTTTGGATTTTTCTCAAAAATATATTCGTAAATAATTTTCATCCCTAAAATTTTAAAAATTAATCAAATTCGAATAAATAAAAATAGAAAAATATAAATAAAATCATGTAAAAAAATCGTTTAATTAAAAAAATATTTTTTCTTTTTTTATATTGTTAACTTTTCTGTATATTTTTACCACAATTGATTCATCATTATTATAAATTTTTTTTAATGTAATTCTATAATTCTAAGTTCACTAGGATATTGAGCCAAAAAGTTAATAATTTAAAATAATCTATTTAATTTTTTATTATTTTAATATTTAAATTTTTTAGATTTTTTAAATTTAAAATTTTATTTATAATATAAATAAATCACTCTAAATTGTTTAATTTGAAAATTCATATATTAATTATTATCAAACTATTTCAATAGATTTTTTTTAAAATGATTTTTTTGATTTTAAAATTTTATATTTTAAAATTTTATATTTACTATTTTATTGAAACATTATTAAATTAAAAAGTATAATAAAATACATTTTTTTAAACAAATAATACCAGATTTTTTATATAATTTTAATCATCATAATTTTTATAATTTTTTAATTATAATACATTTTTTATTTTTTAT
>NC_029792.2:8875454-8893259 GCF_000816755.2 Arachis ipaensis
TAGATTAGACTAAATTTTGGTTGAGATTCAAAAGATTAAAATTTTAAAATAACTAATGTATTTATTTAGAGGCAAAACACATAAACAAGGGCAATTTACTATAATAAACCAAGTCTAATCCAATATTACGTAAATTCTCCAAACTCTAAAAGACTACCTAAATGTCCCAAGTTGTATTTCTATATAAATCGAATTGATTAAATTCGATTTACTCAAATACCTACTAAATCGAATCCATTGAATTCGAATTGCATGCAAATAGAACTTACGTGTAAATCGAAGCTAATGACTTCGAATTAGCAAACCATACTAAATCGAAACAAAGAGATTCGATTTATATATACACCTAAACCAAATCCATTTAATTCATTTATAAAGATATGTAGCCTTTCAGGTAAAACGAAGCCATTAGTGTCGATTTAGCATGTATGACGCTATATGATTCAATCCTTGTGGGGCAATGCAAATGATGAAACAATGTATAGACTAGTTTGATAAAGTTTTTGTTTTGAAAATAATTTATTCTATACATTGCTTCGTCGTTTGCATTGCCCCACAAGGATTGAATCATATAGAGCTATAGATGCTAAATCGACACTAATGGCTTTGTTTTACCTAAAAGGCTATGTATCTTTATAAATGAATTAAATGGATTCGGTTTAGGTGTATATATAAATCAAATCTCTTTGTTTCGATTTAGTATGGTTAGCTAATTCAAAGTCATTAGTTTCGATTTACACGTAAGTTCTATTTGCATGCAATTCGAATCCAATGGATTCGATTTAGTAGGTATTTGAGTAAATCGAATTTAATCAATTCGATTTATATAGAAATGTAACTTGGGACATTCAGGTAGCCTTGTAGAGTTTGGAAAATTTATGTAATATTGGATTGGACTTGGTTTATTATAGTAAATTGCCCCATAAACAAACCAAACACCAACCAATATTACATGATAGTCCTAAAAGCAATAACGTTACATGCATATCCGAATTGGACAATGAACCTATATAAATTGAAGCAAGTCAATTTGATTTAGCCTTGCTCTATGTAAATCAAAATTAGTACCCACCCTCAATGTAAATCGAATTGAATCAACTCGATTTAGGCTTTTCCTATATAATTCGAACTTAATAAATTCGATTTAGATTTGGAGTATATAAATCAAACTTAATGAATTGGATTTACCAACGTAGAGTGTTGCATAGTGTAAATCGAGTCAAATACGTTCGATTTACTGCTAGTAGTATAACATATATAAATCAAAGCTTATTGATCCGAGTTATATATATTGGCTAATGCTATAAATCGACTTGAATTAATTCAATTTAGTATGATATGCACGTATATAAATAGGAGTTAAACGTGAAATCCTCATCATAGTGGGACTCACAATGGCTAGTGATGATAGTTTTCTAGTTCTTGTGTATTATAGAGAGTCAATTAAGAAAAAAAATCGAGAGGGAATAAAATTTACTGATAAAGTTTCGTTGAGTGTTTTTATCAAACCTACTACGAATTTCGTTGAGTTTCGAATACTATTTAAAAACTGGGGCTGCATAGCATGAAACGGGTGGAGAAGTTATTCTATAGAATTCTGACTTATGTAGTACGTGATAGTATGAAGTACGATTTCTTCGTCATAGACAATAACAAAAATTTGTGAGTATTGTTCTATTGTCGTTATCGTCAGTTTTCCGAGGTGGAGACCCCTGAGCTATTGGCCAAGCTTGTAGATGTGGTCTGTAGTTCAGGAGGATCGAACCAGAATCCCCAATCTTTAGCAATGCTAGCCGCCTCTAGTTCAATGCCTCTTGGTGCCTCGTTATCTATGCCTGTGATTGCACCTGAGGCAGTTTTGATTGCATCTCCGTCCTTTGCAGCTGATCTAAACTACGATTGTGATGGACAAATAGGTAATAATTAACCCTTCAGTGAGCTTGCTGTTGTGATGGCCAGTACTCCTATTATGATCTCAGTTTTGGAAGAGGTAGTGTCGAGGATGTACTGCGGGAGGAGGATGATGATGATGTGGTGGAGCATCTAGTTGAGGAACTCAGCAGTACCCCCCGCACTTTTCGACTTTAGACTTGGAGGCCATGACACAGCAGGAGTTATCGGGAGTAGCTTCTGGATTTGGGACCAGATACACAGGATACAGGAAGTCTAGCTGAGTTCTAAGTTTGTCAGCAATTTCAGGATAAAGAGGAGACCATCTTAAGCATGAAGACTTATAGCATCCGCCGTGGGGTTAAGTACAAAGTGATAATATTTGATCATTACAAGTACCATGGGAAGTATAAGGATTTTGACAACGGATGCACATAGTTGATTCGGATCACTCTTCGCCAGCACAAAGGTATTTGGAAGGTAAGACGGTACAATGGACTTCATACTTGTCTGGCCACGTCGATATCTAGTGATCATAGGATGCTTGATTATCATGTTATATCGGCTTTCATACTTACTGCCTATGATTAGAGCTGATGCTGCTGTGTCAATCAAGGTACTGCAGAATGCGACAGAGACACATTTCGGTTTTAGACCGAATTACAGGAGGTTTGGTTGGTTAAGCAAAAGTCTGTTGCATAGATTTATGAAAATTGGGAAGAGTCATATAATGAGTTACCGCGATGTGTACTGGGTGTGCAGATCACGATGCCAGGTAATGTTACAGTGCTGAAGACGAGTCCTGTGTGAGTTGGTGGGCAAGTTAATGACTCATCAGCTTATTTCTATTGGATTTTTTGGTTATTTCTATCGAGTATCGAGGCCTTCAGGCATTGTAAGCCGTTGGTTAGTATTGATGGAACCCACTTGTATGGCAAATATGGAGTACACTGCTCATTGTGATTGCTCAGGACGGCAATTCCAACATCATTCATGTTGCATTTGCCCTTGTAGAGAGTGACAATGCAAAGTTGTGTTCATTCTTTTCTCACCTTCGGCAGCACGTGATGCCTCAGTCATGTATTCTAGTCATATCGGATAGGCACAACAAGCAAGGTTATATTGAAGGCTCTTGATGGCAGTTGGCTTTTACCTAGTGCTTACCGGGCATTTTGTATCAAACACATGCAGCAAATTTTGTCCTGAGTTTTAAGGGCAAGGATGCACAAAAGTTTCTAGTGAATGCTACTTACGCCAAGGCTGAGATCGAGTTTGACTACTGGTTTGACATTCTCCAATCCAAAGACCCTGCAATGTGTGACTAGGCTAACATGATTGAGTATGAGAAGTGGACTCAACATCGGGATGAAGGTCGGATATTTGATATGACTACTAATATCTCCGAATGTGTAAACTCGATACTAAAGAGTGTAAGAAACCTTCCAGTTTGTTCGTTGGTGAAGTCTACCTATGGGAGATTGGCCGAGTTATTTGTTTGCAAGGAAAGAGAGACAGATGTACAGTTAGGAACCGGACAGCAGTTTAGTGAGCATCTGATGAAGGCAATAAAGGCTAATCTGAAGGCCTTCAGGTGTTTCACAGTGACTTTGTATAACAGAGATAATTCTGAGTTTACTGTGGCCAAGACCACTTCGACTGGTAGCTTCTCACTTAGCTCTTACAGAGTATCCCTCAGGGACCACACATGTGATTGCGGGATTTCTAGGCACTTCATTATCCATATCGTCATGCCTTAGCATGCTGTGCATACTCACATCTAAGTTAGCAACCTATGTCCATGAGGTGTATTGCTTTATCTCGGTGTTCAATGTCTATCAGATGGGATTCACATCTCCAATCTCTGAGAGATTTTAGGACTAAATCCTATTTTGGTCCCTGAGATTCACGCGATTACTCAATTTGGTCTCCGAAATTCAAAATTGCCTATATTGGTCCTTCAGATTCAAGTTTGGGTACCAATAGGGTCCCTCGACTCTTTCCAGCGATGATTAGGCAAACGGAGTGCTGAGATAGCACCTTTCCTGCGACGTTGGATGATGAGTAAACGACGTTGTTTACCCTTGGTGCCCAAACAAGTCAGAAATGAAGAATAGTGGAGGTAGAAAAGAAGAAGAATACTTTATTTCAAGTTTCCATCGTTTCTTCTCCCTTCATATACAAAACGACGATAATTTTTACTTGAATTGGGTGCCGAGGATAAACGACGTCATTTACTCATCATCCAGCGTGGCAGGGAGGGTGTCATCTCAGCATTCTGTTGGTCTAGTCATCGTCGGAAAAAGTCGAGGGACCACATTGGTGCCTGGACTTGAATCTAGAGGACCAGTATAAGTAATTTTGAATTTCAGAGACCAAAATGGGTAATCACGTGAATCTCAGGGACCAAAATGGGGATTTCGTCAAATTTTGGCCACCAAATAATGGTCCAACAATCATACCCGATCCCACCAAGAAACATGCTTCTGAAGGGCATCCCAAGACTACTAGAATCCAGATTACCATGGATGATGCTGACCCAAACAGACCCAAGAGATGTTGGCTTTGCAGATAGCCTGGCTACACACGTAGGAGGTGTCTACAGGGACGAGTTAACATGGGTTCTGCTTCCACTAGTAATGTGTAGGGTTGTGTTTATTTAGTGTAATATTTTGTCGGGTGTGTCTTTTTTAATTTACTTTAATGATGTGTCGGTTGTAAGGTTTATTGTGTTTTGTATTCCCGTTTAATATTTAATTGAATTTCAACATTTGATTTTCGATTATGTTGTGTTCTTAACTTGTGTTATGAGACAGTGGTATAATACATTATGAAATAGTAATATAACATACATGTGCTTCTAAATAATATAACATACATGTGCTTTTAAATATAATAAAATTCATATGCTTCTAAATAAACCCAACACATATATCGTTTCTCAGCAATATATAACTACCATCTAAATAACATAACATACTTGTGCTTGTAACTACATAAAAACATAACATGAAACAAATAATGCATACATAGTAATCAAAAGAGATGTGATCCTGTGAAGCAGTGGTGGCGACGTCTGGTACACTGTGCTCTCTGGCCCAGAGGGATTTTATCCTCATCTCGATCGCCATCATGCTCCATCTCGTCTGGTATGCGCTCTGCTGATGTGGATAGACCAGGATTTGCCGGGGCATCTGTAGTGAATACCGAGGGAAGAGTCCCACCCAATACAAATGTGTCATCCAAGGGTCCAGAAGAAGGCTCATTCAACTCCACATCTAAGTGTGTCTGGGGTCTAGCTACCTGAGATCTGCGTCGCTCCAAGTCATCCTCCTACATGATCACGCTAATCTCATCAAGGAAGCATGACCCTTCGAACTCTGCGTCAAGGCCCTCACTGCCAAGCAAGTCTGATAGCACGTCACCTAGGATAATGTACGTCTGGCTCTCGTGCACTGCCACGTCGCTGCCAGGAACGCCGACAAAATAATACACACCCGGGCATACCTCATAACCGTAGCATCCCCTGTGCCCTGAGGAAGCTCACTAAATGTCTCATGCATCCAAGTGTACTTTACTGTGAACTTGTCGATGCAGTTCGCAGGAGGTAAAACATCTAATAGCTCCTCGAACCAAGCCCATGCTAGCGGTCACCCTCAATGTATCTCTCAAAGTCCGTGAGGCATCCACTGACGTACTGACCATCGATCGGGAGTGATGAGTCCATATTTGATACTAATTTTTTACTTGAATTGGATGGATTTCATCACATAAACTCACACTTATTCACTTAAATAGCATACTTTTGTGTTTTATCCCTAAATTGAACCTAAATGTGAAAACATGCATTTTTGTGCTTAAATTGAGCAAATTAATTCCACTTTTATTTCATTCGATACCGTGATATGTTTGTTGAGTGATTTCAGGTCCTAGAGGCAAGAATGGATAGGTAGAAGTGGAAGGAAGCATGCAAGAAGGGAGAACACATGAAGAAAAATAAGGAGAAGCACATAGTCAAGTGTGCGTATGCACAACATCTCGTGCGTACGCACAAGTAGAAAAATAGCAAGTGTGCGTATGCATAGGTACCAGTGCGTGACTTCATTAATGAGGCACGTGGCACACGATTTTGGGGGCCTCTTGGCCTAGTTTTGAGTGTGTTGAATCTGGTTGGAAGTGCTATATCAAGGGGGATCATTTTCATATCAAAGGAGAGCTCACTTAGACATAGTTTTACATAGATAGTAGGAATAGGAGTAGCATAGAGTAGTGATCTTTTATTTCTCTCTTAGGGTTCAATTTTGGTCTTGGATTTTGCTATCTCATTGTAAGTACTCTTTAATTTCCTCTTTAATTTCACTACTCTTACTACATTTTGCTCATAATTCAAGTTACTTTGTTAATATATGCAATTTTGGTTTCTTGAAGTTTTGGTAGATGATTTTGATGCTTTATGGTTTATAAATACTTGATTGCATGTTTATTGTTGATATTATGAATAGTTTGGTTTTAGTTTTCATTTTCCTTTGCAATTTCTCATGTTTTGATTTTATGCCCACCAATTGTTCGTGAAAATGCCACTTGGTAATTTTGAGTAGCTTTTCACACCTTGACTTGGGAATTGGGTTCCTAGGATACTAGAGTCATAATATCCGATATTTAGTGGTACTTCTTGGGTAGTTAGTTGGCTCTTGTTTCTATTGACGCTAGCTTTTTACTAAGAAATTAGTAAGTTAGTTAGGACTTATGGATTAAGGTCAATTATGCTTGCTTGACTTACTTCTCGATGTTAGGGGTTGACGAAGCGAGATTGACTCATCATAGTTGTCATAGTTGTGGTTATGACGATGATATGATTCCTTAATTCTCATTCCCAAATCAAGGCCGTTTTATGCATTTATAGCATTTTCACTAAGTTTTGACCTTACTTCCTTTTCACTTGCATTACTTTCAATTTTGACCATCTCTTAGTTCTTTTATTTCTTAGTTCTTTTAATATTTCGTTCTTTGATTTCAAAACCCCGTATCCTCACAACCAAGAGTGTGGCATCTCAATTGCATTCTTAGGGAGAACGACCCGAGGTTGAATTACTCTCGATTTTATTTGTATTTGAAAATCAAACTTTGCTTGTAGGAGTTAGTTGTTGATTTGGGCTATACTTGCAACGAAGAGATTCTATTTTGAGAAATTTTAGATCAACACTAACTCTCGCATCAAATTTTGGCGCCATTGCCGGGGAAGACAATTGGTATTATATTTTTTGTTGTTGTGAATATGTTCATAGTGTAAATAGCTTACTTTTTGGTTGTTTGGTTATTTTTGTTAATACTTAGGTGCTTGTTTTTCTTGTTTATTGAGGTCTTTTGCTTTTATTTTCTACTTTTTCTATGAGCTATCACCCTTGTTGTTTGGAGTTTGGTTGTGATTATATTGTAGGGTGTGATAGATTCAAATTGGGATTGCATCATGGAGTGAGAGAATCAATTAAGGGAGGAACCGTTTGCATATGAGCAACACTCATGGCAACCACCTTCCCCATGCTACAACGAGCCAAACCCTCCCCTATATGCATACCAAACCCAAAGGTATGAACGGTACCCCCTACACAACCCTCAACCACCAAACCTTCAAGTACCACACCATCCACCTCCATGAAATCCAAATGTTTATACACCTTGCCACCAACCATATGAACCATCACCTTCTTACACACCACCTCAATACCCTCACCCACATAACGCATCTTCCAACCATACAACCTTTCTTCCAACCATTGAACCTTCTTTCTTACCCAAAGATGAAGTTCTCCAACCCTTGCCCCAAGAACAACAAGACCTTTAAGATTTTCTCCAAGAGCAAGGAGAGTTCCAAAAGAAGCAAAGGGAGTTCATGGCCACCATAGCCGAAGCGGTGAACCGCTTAGCCTTACTACGCTCAAGCAATCAAGACATTTCCTTTGAGGAATGTGAATGATCAACTAAGGAGTGTAGTGAGGAAGAGAACATGGAGTCTAAGGTAGAAGTAGAGGAGCTATGGATTGAGTCACAAGAGGACGAAAGTGAGATGAGTGCACCAAAAGAAGTAAATAGAGAATTGAGGGAATTTGATCAAGAAGTGGATTCCATCATCTATGATTTTTTGTCCACCTTGGTCAACCCCCTCAATGATCTTGAGGAACCCTCCCATTTTGAGTTTGAAAGAGATGTGGGTGGTGAGGAAGAGGTAGTCACCCAAGAAGTGGAGGTATCCATACAAGAGTCCAATAGGGTAACTCCATTCCAAGGGAAAATTGAGTGGGTAACAATATCCTCAATGAGCTTCATCGGCCCACATCAATTTGCTATCTTGGAGATGGATCACCAACTTAAGGTACTTCTTGGAGTGTTAAATGGTGAAGAAATGGATGTTGGTTGCCAAAGGAATTCAAGGTATAAGTGGTGCAAGGCCCAATTAGGAGGAGTCCAAGAGTTAATTTGGTGCTTCAAAGGTGTTTGGGGAGGTTGTTCATCCAAGTGCAAGAGCAAAAATTAACAAGAGGATGATAGGGAAACTAAAGTATGAGATCCTGGTATAAGTTCCAATGATCAACAATTTTGGGTCCCAATTGCTTGCTTGAGGTTGCTTGAGAGCTCGATGTACTTCGTTTGGGATCCCGGAGGATTTTGGAAGAGCAAGCATGGTTGGCAACTCAAGGATGAGTAGAAGCATAAGCCACCATAACACAAGCTTCAACCAAAAGTCCAACTTAAGGACTTAAAACTAAAGTGCTAGGTGGGAGACACCCCCACCATAGTAATATCCTTCCAACCTTTATCTTCTTTTACCCTTTGCTTATTGAATTTTGTCTCTTTGGTTAGCTTAGTTTGATTGAATTCTAGGCTTAATTTAGTTGTATTTTGGTGTTTATTAGGTAATCTTAGTGGAATAATATATTTTTGGGGTTCTAATAAGTTTTGGGACTTGAAAAACTGTTTTAGAAATCATGTTTGGTGCCTTAGAGGCATTAAATTTTTTGCAGAAACAGAGTTGTGTGCGTCCGCACAACCTTGTGCGCACGCACACTTCCCCTAAATTTTGCCATCTGTGCGTACGCACAGTCCTGTGTGTACGCACACCCTTTAACAGCCCTTCTGTCCAGGGTGCTCACACCTGCTTGTGCGTGTGCACCCTACCCTTTTTCCCTCCTGTGCGTACGCACAACACTGTGCACACACATATATCACCCTTTTTCTTGAAAAAAAAAAAAGAGTTTTCTATGCGTACGCACAGCCCTATGCGTACGCACACGTCTTGACACCCTTCCTGCCAGGAGCGCTCGCACACCCTGAGCGTTTGCATCCCCTATGTTTTCCCCTTGTGTGCGTGCGCACACGTCCATGTGCGTACGCACAAGTCGCGATCTGGGCAGCAATAAGAAAGAAGCCCAGTCGCGCCAGAGCACCCTCTACCCCAGCCCAGACCCTTCTTCCAGCGACTCCGCCACCGCCGGCGACCGCACCGCCGCGCCGCCACCACTCCTCTTCTTCCCTCTTCTTTCTTCTTCTTTCTTCTCCTTCTTCTCTCTTTACTCTTCTTTGTTTTATTTATTTTCTTGATTAATTTTCATTTTCATTATTTAATTTTGGTAATCTAGCTTAGATTTTGCTTAATTAGTTGTTGTTGATTGCAAGTGTTCAATTTTTTATTTATGGATTGTTGATGCTTGAATTTTTGGCTTGAAATTGTTGAATATGTGACTGCATACTATGTGTTTGATATAATGCCTGAATGAACTTTTAGTTTAATGCATGTGTTGTAGCTACCATATGTCTTAGACCATATCCTTGTTTGGTATTCGATTTAAGAATGGTGCACTTTTACATGATTATGATGTTATTTTAGAATTTCAATAATGTACTTGTTTCTTGCTTGAGTTGCTAGCACCAAAGTGTTACAAAAATTGACATTTAATTTCTTATTTGGTGAGATTTTTAACAAGTACATATTGAATTTAGTGAATTGAATTGCTTGTTCATCATGGTTTTTAAGTCAATATAATCATATAATAAGGTCCTTGTTTCTTGTTAATGCTTTGCATTTGTTTGAGTTGACTTGACTTTATTCTTATCAAGCTTGTCACTTTTTGTACCAAACACCTTGTACATGTGATTATTTCATTGTTCTTAAGGATGAATAAGTAGTTTCTCTTTATCATTGAATTGGTTATTGTATGTTGTGCTATTTTATATCAGTCTTGCACTTTCGCTTGCACAATTTCAATATCCAATATATCCTAAATTCAATTCACTCTTGTTATAATTGCCTAAGTTTGCTTGTCCTTAATTGATGTTCATCCCTTGCTTGCATCTTAGGCCATTTAATTGAGGAATTCATGCTTACATTTTGATTGTGTGGATGCCGTTTTAACCGGCCATTGTGTGTATTCTAACCGTGCGCATAATTGGAATACGCACCCGGCTTATTCTTATCATACCACACCACTACGCAACTTCCTCAATTAAATGTTTATTTGTTTTCTATTGGCACCAAGTATACATTATATGTGCTTCATCCTTTGCCTTTTTGTGCTACTTGCCCTATGATTTTTAATTATACTTTATTCATTCTTTTTTAGGATGAGACATAAAGGCAAGGATTCGGTAGAGGACGAGACCGCCGAGGATGGAGATGCCGAGAATACATTGGACTTGGAGATTTCCATGCAACCCAAACCCCCGCACCTGCCAGCTGAAGGTGGAGTACTCTAGAGCCATTCTCCCCTGATTGTGTTCGTGCACGGAGGACCGTGCATCGCTTAAGTGTGGGGGAGGATTCACCACTTTTGGGGCATAAATTTTCTTTTTCGAACACTTTGCACTTCATTTTTGTTTTCTTTTATTATGTTTCTTGTAGATATTTGGAGTGTTTTTTATTATTGCATTGTATTTTCCTCTAGTACATATATCTTAGCTTATTCATAGTTTATATCTAACTATTGCATTTTGCATCTTTTGCTTGGTATATATTTTATAGATAGAAGTTGTGATTGGATGTTGTGAATAGCATAGTGCCTAGTTCAATTTTGTCCTAATTGTTTATAATGGTTTTTGCATATTGAAAATTAGGAAAGAACTAGGAAAATTTTGAACTTGTATCCATCACAACATACATACATACATATAGTAAATAATTTTGGTGAAAAACAACAAAAATTTTCAAAAATTTTGTTTTTAGGGCGTTCTATTGAATTGATTTGGAAAATCCTTTTAAACTTACTTGAATGATTTTTGTGGAACATAGAAGAGAGATAGAACAAACAACCTTGTGAGTTGTTGAGCCTATAATGTGTTGCATATTTTAACCACTATTTTTGTTCATTGTGTGCTATACTCCTTCTATGATTGTGATCTTAGTTTTGCTTGATTCTTTATTTCCAATAGTTGATGTTTAAATGCATTTAGCATGATTGAGGCCATTTTTGAATTAAGCTTACTAACCCATATGGCGATACCCTCATATCTACCATTGTGAGCCACTTCTGAGCCTTTTTAATCCCTTTGGTTCTAATTGTTAGCACATCACAACCCTAAGCGAAAAACCATGAATCACTTTGAATTGCATCTTTGATTAGCTTAGGTTGAGGTGTGTGTGTCATTTAAGTGTGGGGGAATTTCGGGAAGCATTGGTAGAGAAAAATTTTATTTTTGATATTCATTGAAAATTTTGGAAAATGGGTGCATATTCATATATCAATTTGCTTTAACCATATGCATTTGTCATAGAAAAAGAAAAAAAAAATAAAATAAATATAGTAATAAGATGGGAACAAAAGTTATTCCAAAGAAAAATAAATAAATATATATAAGAAATGTATATGAGAATTGAATGAAAATCAATGCATGAATGTGTGGGAAAGAAAATGATGGAAGGTTAGGTTGCATTCTTGTGATTTGGTTGATATAGGTTGAGTGAGATACTTGAGTTAAACAAAGATCTAATTCCTTAGTCCACTTAGCCATATTTACCCCACCTTAATCCTAACCTCATTACAACCCTAGAAAGACCTCATGATAATTGCATTCATGTATCACATGTTTGTCGATTGTTAGATGAAAAGTAAATTCTTGAAAGCATGATTAGAGGACACTTGAGTGATTAAACTCTAAACACCAAGCGTTAAGAGTGTATACACACCTATCATGTAGTCTTGCAAGTTGCTTCATTTTGATGAGTTGAATCAATTCTTTAGATTTTGATTACATTGAATGATTTCTTTGTTTAGCCCTAGATATTCATATACTTGCTTGAAATTTGGTTGTTTGTTTTCACCAAAATAATAGGAAACCATGTTATAGATAGACATAGATAGTATATATAGTATATTTGCATGCATATAGATAATTGCATTTAATAAGTTGTTCACCCTTTGACAATTCTCCTTGTTTGTGTTTAGCATGAGGACAAGCTATTGTTTAAGTGTGGAATACTTGATAAGTCCATATTTGATGCTAATTTTTGGCTTGAATTGGATGAATTTCATCACATAAACTCACACTTATTCACTTAAATAGCATACTTTTGTGTTTTATCCCTAAATTGAACCTAAATGTGAAAACATGCATTTTGTGCTTAAATTGAACAATTTAATTTTACTTTTATTTCATTTGATGCCGTGATATATTTGTTGAGTGATTTCAAGTCCTAGAGGCAAGAATGGATAGGTAGAAGTGGAAGGAAGCATGCAAGAAGGGAGAACACATGAAGAAAAATAAGGAGAAGCACACAGTCAAGTGTGCGTACGCACAAAATCTCGTACGTACGCACAGGTATCAGCGCGTGACTTCATTAATGAGGCACATGGCTTGCGATTTTGAGGGCCTCTTGGCCCAATTTTGAGTGTGCTGAAGCTGGTTGGAAGTGCTATATCAAGGGGGATCATTTTCATATCAAAGAAGATCTCACTTAGACATAGTTTTACATAGATAGTAGGAGTAGGAGTAGTATAGAGTAGTGATCTTTTATTTCTCTCTTAGGGTTTTAATTAGGTTTTTAATGTAGCATTTTATAGTTCAATTTTGGTCTTGGATTTTGCTATCTCATTGTAAGTACTCTTTAATTTCACTACTCTTAGTACATTTTGCTCATAGTTCAAGTTACTTTGTCAATATATGCAATTTTGATTTTTTGAAGTTTTGGTTGATGATTTTAATGCTTTATGGTTTATAAATACTTGATTGCATGTTTATTGTTGATATTGTGAATAGTTTGGTTTTAGTTTTCATTTTCCTTTGTAATTTCTCATGTTTTGGTTTTATACCCACCAAGTGTTCGTGAAAATGCCACTTGGTAATTTTGAGTAGCTTTTTACACCTTGGCTTGAGAATTGGGTTCTTAGGATACTAGAGTCATAATGTCCGATATTTAGTGGTAATTCTTGGGTAGTTAGTTGGCTCTTGTTTCCATTGACGCTAGCTTTTTACTAAGAAATTAGTAAGTTAGCTAGGACTTATGGATTAAGGTCAATTATGTTTGCTTGACTTACTTCTCGATGTTAGGGGTTGACGAAGCAAGATTGACTCATCATAGTTGCCATAGTTGTGGTTATGACGATGGTAGGATTCCTTAATTCTCATTCGCAAGTCAAGGTGTAAGACCACAATTTTAAAAAGTTATTAATAAATTATTTACGATCTATTATATTTATTTAATATTATATTTTTATAAATCTTTATATATAAGTTAAGTATATTCTTATTTATTATTAAGAGTTCTTATAATTGAAAAATAGTGAATATTTTATATGCCTTAATTTTAAATATTCATATTTTTAATCTTATTTTATAAATAAAGGAGAATTAATCTAATTATCATCAATTTTCATTGAATTAGTATTTATTCAAAAATAAATTTCAAGTTGATAATAAAATGGTATTTCAAAGATGATTATTATATATTTAATTTGAATTTAGATGATTGCTCTATACTTTTAATTTTATAAAAAAATTTGTAAGACCCAGAACTTTTGAAAAAAATCTTATTATGAGCTGATTTCAAATTTACACTTTATATTTTTATTTTTATTAAAAAAATTAATTACTACTTTATCTTAATCTCTAAAATTCCTAATTTCATTACGCAATAGAAACCCTAATTTACCTTCACTAACAAAAACCCTAACCTACTCATCTCCCTCACCCCCACACCCCACACAGACACACACACAAAACGCAACACAGCAGCAGCTGTTGACAAAGAAAAGATCAGAAGAAAGGGAGAGGAACGGAGAAGAGGGAGCCGTGATAGGGGATAAGAGAAGAGGAGGGAGACAGGCCGGAGCTGGTGGGCCTCACCGCCGCTGACGCCGCACCGTCGAGGGACCAGGAGAGAGGGAGATAGAGCGCGACCTTGAAAGAGAGGAGTGGCCATCGTCGCTGAAGAGGAGCCACACCGCCACTGCACCATGCCTCGCCGCCACTGTCGCATCATCGCCGCCAGCTTCGTCGGATCTCTATCGCCGAACCCGTTCTTGCCGCCGCCGTTGGAATCGTGAACAGGGGAGGGTGAAGATGCGAGAAAGAGGGCGTCGCAGAGTTGCCGTCGCCGTCGCCGTCATGTTGCTGGGCTCACCGTCGTCACGTCTGGATGGCTGTTGTACCGCCGTTCATCACTACCCAGTCACCGTCAAAGCTTTGAGTCGCCGTTCTGACCGCCAGAAATCGCCGGTGGAGCCACTGTCTTCTTGATAAGCGTTATCGTCTCTGAAACCTTTGAAATCAGTTTTCCGTCATAGCCTATTAGAGTAATTGAGATGATGGTAATGTAGGGCTGAGTTGTGGTTCTTGCATGCTGAGTTTAGTAGTCGTGCATGCGACATCAAGCTGTCGCGTCGTCCAATCGCCATTCCTTTTTCTCGGCAATTCGTAAGTTTGGTAAGCTGTTTCCTGTTCCGAATTCTTTTAGTCGATGTTCTGTTATATACTTCTAAGGTTCTTGCAACATTAATGCTTTAGGTTTGAGTTTTGGTTCTTACGTGCCGTGATTAAAGTTGCTGTAGTTGCGGCTGTCGCGGATTGCGCGCTAAGAGTAAAAGTTTCCTTGATGTGTTTCGTTTTCGGGTTTCGGCTTTTCGAGGTAGGGACTTTTTCTAAGAATTTACTGTTATAATTGGAATTGTTATATATTGATATTGATGTGCGAAATGCATTTTCGGTGATTATGTACATCTTATGAGTTATCTGTTTTGTCTTGGATGAATATGGTCGTCTGCTTGATTGAATTATCGACTGATTTGTTAAAATTGGAGATTCTGAATTAGTTTGATTTGATATGATATGATATTTAAAGTTTGAAAGTCTGAATTCTGTTTTATTGGACACTGATTTGGTTTTGAACTCGTTGGAAATGGTTGCGGAATGTTTTGGTTGGGACCCGAAAAGGGTGACAAAGTCCAAGTTTTAGGGGAGGTGCTGCCGAAATTTCTATAAAAACCAAGACTTTATTTGAAACGTTGTTTAGAAACTTTTGAACTTAACACTTATATTATTTTAACTTGAACTATTTAAGAAAGTGATGATTTAAGTCTTGAATTAAATTATTGCAAAGAGATTTTTGATGGAGCTTTGTTTCTTAAGGAAAGACCTATGTTTTGAGGCTGTTTTAATATGAGAAGGGTTTATGTTTTTGAATTTGACTTAAGAATTTCATTCGGCGGAGCTTCAGTGAATTTACAAGTAAATAGACTTTGATCGAATGACTCCGCTTGCGATATTTTGGAAAAGTTAAGGAATTGGTTTTAAGGAATGAACTTAAAAATTGTTTTTGTTCAAACAGATGGGTTTTCGGCTCTAAATGATTTGGTTTTATTTGGATTTTTCTTGATTTAATTCAAATCAAGAAAACATGATTTTTCAAGAATTTTAATAAATTTAAGAAAAGGAATTTAGTTGTTCTCCCTTAAAGTCTTGAGACCTTGCCAGAATAATTAATTGATAACTCTTATTTTAAAGTAGTTAAACGGATGGCTTCAAAGAGGAGGATTTTGAGTCTTTTCAAAGAAAATTGCCATTTGATATGATTTTGTAATTGTTTGGAAGTTTTGAGAAAATGTTACATAAAGTGGCTCCGTTTTAAAAAGGAATTGATTTTGAAGAAAAAGTGGCTTGGGAGCTTGAAATAGCTTGAGATATGAGAAGGATTTTGAAATTGAGATAAAGATGAATTTGATTGTTGTTTTCAAAGAAAAGTGATTTGAGGAAAAGTGTGATATGGCATGAATGATGATTTGACTTGAGATGGATTGTGAAGGAAGTGCATACATGATGATGAATGAATGATTATGAATGGTTATGAATGAATTGGAATGATAATGAAAATAAGCTTGAATTTGATTGTAATATACCTCCGGGTAAGATGCAGTGGTGTTATCTACTTGTTCCGGGTAAGAGGCGAGAATACCGGGTAAGATGCAGTGGTGTTATCCACTTGCTCTGGTTGAGAGTTCGAAACTCCGGGTAAGATGCAAGGGTGGAATTGTATCGCCGCTTGCTCTGGGTTGAGAACTATAACACCACCTGAGTAAGAGGCAGGGTGAAGTTGTCCCCTGTTCCGGGTACGCGGGTAAGATGCAAGGATTGGGGCGTTGTCCCACTTGCTCCGTGTTTGGTGTTCTGTCCAGGGTTAGCTACCGGACATGTCGGGTTTGGCTTTATAACCGACAGATGAGACTCATCAGCCATAGGACAGGCATTCATCATATGCATCTATATGACATTATTTGGGTGTGCATATTGTAATTAGTTTGCCTATATGAATAATTATGTTTAAATGCTAATTGCTCTACTTGATGTAACTGCTTGTTTGTGTTTGAACCTTCTTACTTGTGTTTGTGTCTAGAATTGGTTGAATTTGTGGTGAATTGGCTGTGAATTGAGTTGTTTGGGCCTAGGGCCTTAGTTGATTATGAGATGAGCCGAAGGCCGTGTTTGATTTGTGTTTCTGGTTTAGTAAAGTATGACAAACTAAACTGGTTCAGCATAGACTTAATGACCCTATGCTTGGAACAACTTGGTTATTCATGCTGTCTAGGAAAAACTTTAAAAAGGTCTTGGATTTTTGAATATATATCTTTGGTTTTGAAAAGATACATAAGGCGGCTATTGATCATTGTACCTTAAAAAGTTTTATTGTTACGTATCTTATTATAGCAATTCTCTAACCCTATAGTGAGAACTAGTGAGGACGATATTCTCACTCTCCTACAGGTCTTTTCTCTTTTAGGTTATGGACGATGAAGTTTAGGAAAGCTTATTTCTTTTCTGTTTAGACGATATTTTTATATTGTTTTAGTATTTATGTTTCCCTCGCCTTTTAACTTTTCAAATTTGTAAGAGGGATAGGTTTTGTGTTATGTAAAGCTTATAAGTTAATACTATGTATTTGTATGTATATGGATTTATGTTTTGTTTTAAACGGTCTTTTGAAAAATATGGTTTAAGATTTTAAACAGGCTCATATATTAATATTAAATACTTTAAGAGTCGTTGTAATACCCGAGTTTAAATCGAATTCATTCCATTCGATTTACTAGGGGTTGAAACCATGAGCTTAAATCGAAACAACTTGTTTTGATTTACTAGTGATCTAAACTATGAGTGCTCAATTCGAATTTCAACCCTATGTAAATCGATACTAATAAATTCGATTTACATTCAAACCTACTAATTCGAATCTCATTGATTCGATTTAACACTAAAATGGCTAATTCGAATTCAATAAATTCGATTTATATAGAAATATCAATTAAGACATGCATGTAATGTTTCTTCTTTTACGACATTTACGTAAATTAGAAACCCTAATTATTTGTTTATGTGATTTGCCCTTTATTTAGTGAGGTCCGAAAGATTAAAGCTTATAGTATATAACTAATAATAGTTTGA
>NC_029792.2:8893284-8905504 GCF_000816755.2 Arachis ipaensis
AGGTTAAGAAATATTAAAAATTTAATGTTATAAGAAAAAATAAGAGAGATTTATATAAGGACTAATTTGACTAATTTTTAAAATTTTAGTGATAAAAATAATTTACGTGTGTCTTTTCAAGGATTAATTTGACTCTAAACAAATTTATGACATGTCAGGTAACATGTGGCACACGTGGCATGTCATATGTCACTGACCTGACATATCAATTAATCATATTGTGACATGTGGCATTAATCTACTGTTTAACTAATGAAAAGATCAATTTGACTTATATTTTATCTTTTAGGAACTAATATCATTAATTTAATTTTTCAAGGACCAATTTAAAAAATAAGTGATCTTTCAAAGACAAATATAACCCTTAAATTTTGTTGAGAATAAAAAATAAATTGTGTGATTTTTTTTCATAATAAAGAATTGGCTGTTCCAAGTGTTATATGGAATCAGATAGTATTTTTGAACTTGGATGTGAGGTTCAAATATTTTTGGTGGAATTTTAGTGGAAGAGCATCTAACTTTCCCCCTTGAGATGGATAGAAAAGGGGTAAGTAGTGGCTTTGGCCTTCAAAATTTTTAAAAATTACATTTATGTATTAAATATGTACTTAAAAAATAAAAATTATTATGTGATTTAGTGACTTTATATGTAATTTTTTTTACTACATAATGAGTTTATATGTCAATTGTTTTATTTCATATTAATTTTTACTTAGAGTTTGTTTGGATAAACTTCTTAAAAAATAAGTTTTTTGAGTTATCTTTTTTAAATTTTTTTTTAGAAAAATAAAAATAATTTTATATTTGAATATCTCATGCAAAAAAAATTTATTTATTAATTATGTTCGGGTACAACAATATAAAAGTATTTTTTGATTTATTTATTACGTCAAAAATATCTTTTTAAAAAAGATGTAAATTGTTACTTCTCAAAAAAGATTTTTTTTTTCCTAGTACTTTTACTTGAATAATACTACACATCTAAAGACACGGAAAAAAAAAAAAAACTACACATCTAAGTGTTTTTGTTAACTAAGTCCAACTAAATTGGTCTAACATCAACAAAAATTAGTTATGTGTTGCATTACTTCAAGTCTTATTGTTTAACTTAGTTGAATTTGATTCATAAAAAGACTTGGATGTGTAGCATTATCCTTTTTACTTTTACTACTAGAAATTTGCCAAACATACTAAAAAATAAAAAAAGATTTTTTTTTATTAAAATTTTTTTTCTATCAATTTAGTAAAAAAGTTGTAGCTTGTAGCTTTTCAAAAAAGATACTTTTTTTTATTTTTCTAGTATTTTTATTTTACTAATAAAAATTTACCAAACACACTAAAGAATAAAAAATAATATTTTTTATTAAATTTTTTTTCTATCATCTTAATGGTACTCAAATAAGCACTTGATGATACCTGTACGAGATGTCTCTGGTACGGGTTGAGTGATGGATCGGAAACTTGCGGGTTGAGGCAGATGCTGGATTATTTGACTGGAGCAATGGGGGGTAGTACCTGCAAAGACACTCCGATGCTCAAGTCATAATGGATCTGAGAGGTAAAAAGTGTGAGAAATGAATGAATACCTGGAAGGACCTGGGTCCTCTATTTATAGGTGATGGTGACTATCTTATCTTATCTTGGCTAAGATAAGGGAGACGTTTGAATTTGATAGTTGATTAGAAGCTCTAATGGGCCGGTTCCGGGCCTTCTAGATAGGCGGAGCGTCTCGGACCTGGGTAGCTGGGTTTCGAGGTCGTTCCGGGTGTAGGATCCATGGGCCAGATCCGTAACAGTTGCCCCGCAGTGGGAGAGCGAGTGAGGTCGGTCTCTGTCGCTGGAGGATATGGTTTGGCCGTTCGTGGCCTTCTTCGGCTTCTTGGATCGTCGTTCGATGGATTTGTCCCTTAGCGGGGAAGGTCGGCGCGTCGGCTCCGAATTCTATGGCTAAGCCGAGGTTCGTCTGATCGTTTGATTGATGTGACCCTTCTGTATCCTTGCGTCCGTTGCATTTTCTGAGGTGTGCGTGTCAGTTTCATTTTCCCGAGGGAGTATTTATTGAGAGGGGACGTTTGGGTTGCTTTTCCTTTTTTGCCCCTACGTGCCGTGTTATCTTTAGGGCTATTTATGTCTTTTTGCCCTTTTGAAACTGTTTTGGCTTTCCTACCTTCCTTCCCTCATTTGCTTCATTTCCCAGTTGCCTTTGCCTCTTTTCTGTGGACTTCTCTTCTTTCTCTCGTTTTGGTGTTCTTCCTGTCGTGCTTTTTGCTTCTTTGCTCTCTTCAAGCTTACGTTCATCTTATCAGGTTGGTGTTCTTTTACTTTACCCTCATAATCTGCATTGTCTGCTCCTTTGTGTTTTTGCTTAATTTCTTCCTTTGGCGTTTTCTTTTGGTTTAGTCTGGATTAGGGCTGGATTCTGTTTCTGGGGGGTAGTTAGTTTTTGAAGGGGGTGAGCACCACTGTGTTGCTGGCAGTAGGTAGTGGCGTGTGTTTTCAACTTTCTCCCTCAGTTTTTGCCGCGTGGTTTTTTGGGCTGACGGTGGTGCTCGCCTCTATTTTAGGTATGGTAAGGCAGAGGACTGATGGTACGCGTGTTCCGGTGGTTCCCGCCGGTGGCATTCCTTCCCTTTATTCTTGGGTAACTAGCGATGTTTGGGGGACGCCGTCCCGGGTGATGGAGGCGGACCTTCAGCGACTCTGTGACCAGGGGACTATTTGCAGAGGGGGTGATGCTGAGCGTGAGTGCGATCTTGTCCTTCCGGGGGTTGATGAGAGGGTTTGTTACAGATTGGATGTGGGTATACAAGGCGATGTTTACCCGACTTGGTGTGCGGCTTCCGTTTTCTCCATTCGTGCAGCAGCTTTTGAGCCGGTGTTCCGTGGTGCCGTCCCAGCTGCATCCAAATAGCTGGGCGGCGATATGGACTTTTGAGCTTATTTGCGAGTTCCTGGAGCTCCCGGCTTTGGTGAATGTCTTCCTTTCCTCTTCTTATGCACCTTACCGACTAAGGAGGGGAAGCACAAGAAGGGGTACATGTCTTTTAGGGCCCAGCCTTATTGTCGCGTCTTCGATTTATATGAAGACTCCTTTCACGGTTTTAAGAGTGGATATTTCAAGGTTCTCCCTGCTAGGGGGCATCACCCCTTCTGGCTAACGTTGGAGGGGGAGCGCCGGTTTCCCACGTACTGGAACTTCAGCGCGGGGCCTTCCGTTTTGACGTGGGTGACGCAGGAGTTTTTGTCTTCAGAAGATCGCGACGTGGCCCTCGTCCTTTGGCAGTTGTTTGGGGAACGATCTCTTAATCCTAGGATGTGATGGGTGATCCGGTTGCTTGCCGGACTTATGTTGGTGTGTAATTGTCTTTTTTTTTTTCTTTGTGGCTGCTCTACCGAGCTTGGGAGTTATGCTTTTTCCCTTTCTTTCTTTTGCAGTTGAGATGGCCAGTGGTCTGACGACTCTTGCTAGGCAGAAGGCTCAGCTGACCTAGGGGACTCCCTCTGGCAGTTCTCTGTCCACTCCCACTTCCCGCCCTGCCGATGACACGAGGGCTGTTTCTGAGGAACCTATCTTGACTGAGGGTGGTGCCCAAGGGTCGGGTCACAGTTTGGGGGCGGGGGAAGACGATGATGTGGTTGTCGTCTCGCTGGAGGGTGCTTCACGGAAGCGGAGGTAGTCGGAGGAAGTTGACAGCGAGAACCTGGTGGAAGGGGACACTGTGATCCCGTTGGTGATAGATCGTCGTTTCGATGCTCCGGCCTTCATTGACCAGCATCGTGAGTGTGATGTGGGTTTTCAGGCGAAGTCCCTTTATTGCTCTCTCCTCCGTTCTGCCGTAATTGTGCGGAAGGCCGAGCCTGTGATGGCTCAGGTGGGCCTTCTAGACAAGAAATTGCATCAGTCTCAGGCTGAGGTGGCGAGGGTGAAGGAGCAGCTTGCAGTTTCCGAGTTGGCGAGGGAGAGGGCGGTGAAGGCGTCCGAGGAGTTTGGTGCCGAGTGAAGAACAAAACTCTCGCGCGATCTAGAATTTTCACAAATAAGTTCTCGTTGTAAGTATAGCTTCTAGACCGACAAGAATTCCTTTCTTACAAACGTTTTGGTTGTCACAAGTAACAAACCCCTTAAAAATTGATAACCGAAGTATTTAACCTCGGGTCGTCTTCTCAAGGAACTGCAGGGATGTATGTTCTTATTATTGGTTATGAGTTTTGTAAATCGGGCTTTTGAGAGTAAGGAACAAGTAATTTAAATGACAAGTAAAATAAATAAATAACTATAAAATAAACTTTTGGCAAGGCATGAAAATTCGGAAGTCCTATCCTAGTTATTCTTATGAGAATTGAAGTTAATCCCACTTAGTTAACCCTTACAAAAGCAAGAGAAAGTTAAGTGAACTAATTAGTTAGATTTCCCAAGTCCTAGCCAACTCCTAAGGAAAGACTAGAGTTAGTGGAATTCAATTCAATTAGCAAACATAACAATCAATCACGATAAGTTTAATAACTCAAGAATTTCCAGTTAATCAATTAAAGCCAAGGATATGGAAATCTAAATAAGAATTATAAATCTGAAATACCTCAATTGCATTAATAAGAGAAAATCAATCTAAACATGAAGAGTTCATAAGCCAATTTGGCAACATAAGTAATTAAATGAGAGCATTAAAGTATCTGAAAGTAGAAGAGAAATATAAGGTAAAAGGAATATTGAACCTGATAAAGAGTTGAAATACTAAATTGAAATAATAAGAAATCCTAATCCTAAAACCTAAGAGAGATGAGAGAACCTCTCCCTCTAAAAACTACATCTAAATCATGAAAAGTGAATAATGGAAGGCATGATTATGAATGAATGGATTCCCCCACTTTATAGCTTCTAATATGTGCTTTCTAGGCCGAAAAATGGGTCAGAAACAGCCCAGAAATTGCCCCTAGCGTATTTTGGTACGTACAGGTTGCGGGAAAGTGACGCGGAAGCATCGTCTACGCGTTTGCGTGGATTGCGTTTCTGCCAGGTCACGCGTCCGCGTGATCCACGCGTTCGTGTCACCTGGCATTGGGGCAGCTATGGAAAATTATATATCGTTGTGAAGCTCTGGACATTAGCTTTCCAACGCAACTGGAACCACATAATTTGGACCTCTATAGCTCAAGTTATGACTGTTTGAGTGCAAAGAGGTCAGGCTGGACAGCTTATCAATTTCTTCAACTTCTTGTATTCCTTCCACTTTTGCATGCTTTCTTTCCATCCTCTGAGCCATTCCTGCCCTGTAATCTCTAAAAATACTTAATACACATATCAAGACATCTAATGGTAATAAGAGAGGATTAATAATAAGCAATTTAAAGGCCAAAGAAGCATGTTTTCAATCATAGCACAAAATCAGGAAGGAAAACGTAAAACATGCGAATAGTATAAATAAGTGGGTAAAGAGTTGATAAAAACCACTCAATTGAGCACAAGATAAACCATGAAATAATGTTTTATCACCGAGATCCTCTGTTTGTCCGAGGTTGAGACTTCGCTTTTGTCTCAACTTGGGAAAGAGCGGAGTAGGGCCTCGGACGCCGAGTCTTGGGCTGCTGTGCTTCTTTCCAAGGTGGGCGCCTTGAAGACCGATGTGGCGGGTTTGACGGCCGAGGTGGGAGGTCTGAAGGAGGAAAAGGCTGTGTTGCTTGCGGATATGAAGGAGGCTATTGCTGCCACGGAGGAGACGATGAAGGCTCAGGCCTTGGTTTTCGCGTCGGACGTGGATGTGTCCGTGATGGGGGCGTTTAGGACTGTCTGTGATGGTCAGATCGTCGATCTTCAGTAGTTTCTTGTATTTCTGTTCTGAGAACTTGTAATTTTCATTGTTAGTATTTTGGCTGTGGCCGTGTGTTGTAACTCTGGATGCTTTATGGTTTTGGTTGATTTATACTTTTTGGGCTGTTATGGCCGTTTTTAACTTATTTTGAGGTGACTCAGGTGCGAGTGTACTTTGGCCGTTTGGGCTTTTCTATTTTTTAAGCCGTTTGTGTGTGTTCCTAATTCGTCATGACTTAGGGTGTTTGGTAGGCCGTTTAGTTGTATGTTGTGGACATCCATTTTTTAGGCCTCGAGGGTGATCAGTCCTCGATGTTCGGCCGCTAGTCGTTTTGCCGTTGTGATAGTATATCGGGGAAATGGGCAAGTGCGTTTTTAAATAAAATTTTATTAAGTTTGGGCCTCGTTAAAACCCTCCGTTTGGGGGAAAAGAGTACCCGAAAACACTACAAGAAAAATAAAATAAGATGATTATACGTGAAAGACATAATTTTTAAGGGGGGGGTGTGCCAACATGTAATATCGCCGTAAGTTGACGGCATTCCAGGTTCTCGAGATCTTGGTTCCATCGAGTTTTTCAAGCTTGTAGGCTCCTTTTCCGACCACTCCTTTGATTCGGTATGGTCTTTCCCAGTTGGGGGTGAGCTTCCCTTCGCCTGGCGTGGGAGCTCCAATGTCGTTTCATCACAAGACCAGGTCGTCGGGTGAGAAGTCTCTTCGTATCAGGCCATGGTTGTACCTTATCTTGATTTTTTGCTTCAGGGCTAGCTCTCGCATATGGGCTATGGCCCTGACCTCGTCTGTGAGGTCTCGCTCGGCCTCTTCGTCATTGCCTCCGATGGTTTTTCGTGGACTTGGGTCCCCGACCTCGACTGGGATGATGGCTTCTATCCCGTATGTAAGGCGGAAGGGGGTCTCCCCGGTGGAGCTTTGGGGGGTGGTCCGATATGACCAGAGGACCGATCCGAGCTCGTCGGCCCAGAGTCCTTTGGCTTTGTTGAACCGTTTTTTGAGTCCTTTGATTATAATTTTGTTTGCCGATTCCACTTGGCCGTTTGTCTGGGGTGTTCTACCGAGCTGAAGCGTTGGGATATGTGTAGTCCTTCTAGGAATTCCCTGAACTTTTTGTCAGCAAACTGGGTTCCTTGTCAGAAATTACGACTTCCGGGATACCAAATAGAGTTATTATATTTCTCCAAAGGAATTTACGGCATTGAGCTTCCGTGAAAGAGGCCAGGGGTTCGGCTTCGATCCATTTGGTATAATAGTCTACTGCGACTATGATGTATCGGAGTTGTCCCGGGGCTGTCGGAAAGGGACCGACGAGGTCGACGCCCCAAGTTCCGAACGGCCGATCTGCCGTTATGATGCTGAGCTGGTATGGGGCGGCTTTGTGGTAGTCTGAGTGCTTTTGGCATTTGTCGCAGTTCTTGACTGTCTGTATGGAGTCTTTAATGATTGTGGACCAGAAGTATCCGGCTCGGATTATCTTCTGGGCCAAGGTCTTTCCCCCGATATGATGGCCGCAGCAGCCTTCGTGGATTTCATGGAGTATGTACTCCGTGTCCCCGGGCTCGATGCATTTGAGCAGGGGCTACGAGAATCCTCATTTGTATAGTTGTCCTGCTATGATGGTGTAGTTGGCGGCTTCCCTTTTTATCCGATTTGCTTCTTTAGAGTTCTCGGGTTGCATTCCCTTGAGGAGGTATTGTAGGATAAGGAGGGTCCATGATTCCTGGTTAGAGATTGGTAGGACGGTGCCGGTCGTGGCTGATATGGACGGCGTCCTGACGACTTACTGGATTAGCGACCGGTTACCTTGTCCCGGCTTGGTGCTGGCCAATTTCGAGAGGAGGTCCGCCCTAGCATTTCGTTCCCTGAGGACGTGCTGTATGGTTACACAATCGAATTCTTCCTTTAGTTTGTTTACTTTGGTGAGGTATTGTTGGAGCAGGGGTTCTCGTGTTTGGTAGTCTCCGTTGACTTGGGAGCTGACTACCTGTGAGTCGCTGCATACCTCCAAGGTTTTTGCCCTGACTTCATTGGCCAGGGTTAAGCTGGCCAAGAGAGCCTTGTACTCAACTTGGTTGTTTTAGACCGGAAAATCGTACCGGACAGATTGCTCGATTACGATCCCGTTTTGGCTTTCGAGTATCACTTTGGCTCCTCCGCAAGTGATGTTCGATGAGCCGTCTACATGTAACTTCCAAGTTTCGAGGGTGGGATTTCCTGGTGTCATCTCTGCGATGAAGTCTACCATAGCCTGCGCTTTGATTGCATTCCGAGGTTTGAACTTAATTTGGAATTAGGACAGTTTGATGGACCATGCGAGCATTCTCCCCGCTAGGTCGGGTTTTTGCAGGACTTACCTGACCGCTTGGTCAGTTCTGACCGTAACAGGGTGGACCTGGAAATATTGTCGGAGACGTCGGGAGGTCGTGAGGAGTGCGAACGCAAGTTTCTCAAGGCATGAGTAGCGTGTTTCTGTGTTTTGTAAGACTTTGCTTATGAAGTAGATGGGTCGCTGGGCCTTATACTCGTCTTCTCGGATAAGCGCTGCTGCGAGTGCTTCTTCTGTTATGGAGAGGTATAGGTAAAGGATCTCTCCCGTTTGGGGTTTGGCAAGAACCGGGGGTTCCGCTAGGACTTTCTTGAAGTGTTGGAATGCCTTTTCGCATTCTGCTTCCCAGTTGAAGGGGGTTCCTTTCTTCATCAGTTTGAAGAAGGGGATTGCCTTCTGCGCCAATGCCCCTAGAAAATGGGATAGTGCTGTAAGTCGGCCGGTAAGTTTTTGGATGTCTTTGAGATTTTTTGGACTTGTCATTTCGAGGACGGCTCTGCATTTCTCGGGGTTGGCCTCTACCCCGCGTTGCGTGATCATGAAACTGAGGAACTTTCCTGCTTCCATTCCAAAGGTGCATTTTATCGGGTTAAGGCATATTTGGTGTCTCCTTAGGGTGTTCATTATAAGCTCGAGGTCACTGATGAGCTGCTCGCCGGATTTGGTTTTGGCGAGCATGTCATCTTCTAGCTTGGTCCCAGACAGGTTCTGGAATATCTTGTTGACGAGCCTTTGGTAGGTGGTTCCGGCGTTTTTTAGGCCGAAGGACATGACTGTGTAGTAGTACGTGCCGTTGGGAGTGATAAAGGCCGTCTTTTCCTTGTCAGGTCGGTGCATGGGTATCTGGTTGTAACTGGAGTACGCGTCCATGAAGCTGAGGTATTGGTGGCCGGATGCGGCGTTTACCTGTCCGTCGACGTTTGGTAGGGGGAAGGCGTCTTTTGGACAGGCTTTATTTAGGTTCGTGTAGTCGACGCACATCCGTCACTTCCCATTAGCCTTTTTGACTAGCACTACGTTAGCTAGCCAGGTTGTATAGGGCAGTTCCCTGATAAAGCCCACTTTGAGGAGAGCTTTAACCTGTTTTTTGACCTCGGCTGCTCGGTTGGGGACATTTTTCGTCTCCTCTGTGCGACAGGCTTAGCGTTGGGGTCTACGGTTAGTCGGTGTGACATCAGGTCGGGATCTATTCCGGGCATATCGGCGGGTGTAAATGCGAACAAGTCTCTGCTTTGTCTTAGGAGGCGTGAGAGATCTTCTTTAAGGTCGTATGGAAGGTTCTTGTTGATGAAAGTGTACTCTTCCTTGGCTCGCCCTATTTGCAGTTTCTCCATGTTTCCTTCAGGTTCTGGCCTTGGTTGTCCGTCTTGTCGAGCATCCAAGTCAGCTAAGAATATGCCGGCCGCGTTGTGGGATTTCTTTTGCAGGGCTAGGATGGCGTTGTCGCATTCTACCGCGATTTCCCAATCTTCGTGGATGGTTCCGATGGAGCCATCTTTTGCTGTGAACTTCATGAGGAGGTATTTGGTGAAGATGACTGCGGAGAGGTCGTTGATTGTTTTTCTTCTGAGGATGACGTTGTAAGCGGTGGAGTCCTTGAGGACTACGAACTCGGACAGGATTGTCTTCTTTTGGTTTCCGATCCCTATGGTAAGAGGAAGGATGATGGAACCGTCCGGCTTGAGGAAGTTGTCTCCGAGTCCGGTTACTCCATTGTGGTGCGTCTGGAGGTTGGCGTTGCGGAGTCCGAGCTTGTCGAAAGCTCCTCTAAAGAGGATGTTGGAGTCTGCTCCCGTGTCCACCAATATTCTTTTGACTAGCCCGGTTCCAATTTTTGCTGAGATGACGAAGGGGGCGTCTTCTGCCGAGGTGCCGTGGTGGCAATCCTCGGGGGAAAATGTTATTGCTCTATTGGTGGTGGCGGTTGGGTTTTGGTGTCTGATGGCTAGGACCTTGAGATCCTTCTTTAGCGCTGGTTTTGATTTTTCTGGGGTGTCTTTGCCCGTGATGACGTTTACAATGATGGTTGGGTCTATTTCAGGGCTTTCCCTGGGGGCTTGTCTTTGTGTCATTAGGTTACGTCCTTCTCTTTCTGGTGATCTCTCTTTTTCCCTGCATCTTGGTTCCCTAATGATTTTGGTAAACTCGGGGAGTTTGCCGTCTCCAATGGCTTGTTCGAGGGCGTTCTTTAGGTCAAAAAAGTCCTGTGTCGTGTGTCCGTGTCCTCGGTGGTAGTTGCAGTATAGGGTCTTGTTGCCGCCCGTTCTTTTCTTGAGTTGTCAGGCTTTCGGGAGAATACCTCGATCTGCTATTTGGTGGTATATCTCGGTAATCGGGGCTGTCAGGTGTGTAATTTTTGTGCTGCCGTACTGCCGTTTATTGTCGGATATAACTTAGCTTACTTCCTCGTCGTTTATGTACTCCTTTGCGACGCTCTGGATCTCGTGCATGGTCCACACCGGTCTGGTAGTAAGGTGTTTTCGAAAGTCTTCATTCATGAGTCCGTTAGTTAGGCAAAGGCTTGCGACTGAGTCTGTGAGTCTGTCCACCATTAAACACTCGTCGTTGAAGCGATCGAGGTATTTTCTTGTGGACTCGTCTTGTCTCTGGGTGATTCCCAATAAAATTATGGGGTGTTTAGCTTTTGTGATTCTAGTGGTGAATTGGGCCATGAACCTTCGTGAGATGTCGTGGAAGCCAGTTATGGACCCGTTGGGGAGGGCGTTGAACCATTTAATCGCGGGCCCAGCTAAGGTTACCGGAAAGGCCCTACATCGTACTGCGTTAGTGGCTCCTTCCAGGTTCATCCTGGCCTCGAAGGCCATTAGGTGTTCATGGGGATCATTGGTTCTGTCGTATTTCATATCAGTGGGTTTGTCGAAGCCTTTAGGGAGTTTGGCTTTCAGGACCCTTTCAGTAAAGGGAGTAGCTCTCATTATCACGTGGTCGCTTCTTGTGCGTTTGGTCTCTCGGTGTTGTCGGTCGTTGTCCATGTCATGTTGACGGGGTGGGTCGCGTGAGGTGCTACGATCGTACCTCTTGCCGTGTCGTCGTTCGGGCGTTCTGTCATGTCTGTGATCGCGAGAGACGCTGCGGTTGTTCCTCTTGGCATATCGCCGTTTTGGCGACTTGTCGTGTCTGGTTTCATGGCGAGACCTTGATCTGGAGGTTGCGTGACTTTCGTTTTCGATGTTGTGCTTCCCCTTGGTTGCGACTCGGCCCTCGAGCTCTTGTACTCGGAGGCAGAGGTCTTGGATGATTTGAGCTGCCTTTTCCTCCAGGTTTTCAGGGTGTCGTGCCTCGACAATGACGGGGCTGTTTTCTTTGTCGTGCCCTAAAGTAGTCTGGTGAATAGCGTTCGCTATCCTTCAATGGGGTGTTGCTTCTTGGTGTTCGGGGGTTGGGTTTCTCGTTCGAGAGTTATCATGGTGGCTCGGGGATTGCTCCTCGAAGGTGTCCATCATTCCGCGACGTCGTTGCAAGTCCCCACAGACGGCGCCAATGTACGAGATGTCTCTGGTACGGGTTGAGTGATGGATCGGGAACTTGCGGGTCGAGGCGGATGCCGGATTATTTGACCGGAGCAATGGGGGGTGGTACCTGCAAAGACACTCTAACGCTCAAGTCAGAATAGATCTGAGAGGTAAAAAGTGTGAGGAATGAATGAATACTTGGAAGGACCTGGATCCTCTATTTATAGGTGATGGTGACTATCTTATCTTATATTGGCTAAAATAAGGAAGACGTTTGAATTTGATAGTTGGTTAGAAACTCTAATGTGCCGATTCCGGGCCTTCTAGATAGGCGGAGCGTCTCGGACCTGAGTAGCCGGGTTCCGAGGTCGTTCTGGGTGTAGGATCCGTGGGCCGGATCCGTAACAATACCCAAATAAGTACTTAACCAATTTAATATCGTACACTATTTTTTTTTTACTTTTCAAAATAATTTTTATATACTCATTTCTATATCTATTTTTAAAAATTTTTATTTTTTAATAATATTAAAATATTAACATATTTAATATTATTATACATAATATTAATAATGATTTAAATAGTTATATTTTAGTAATC
>NC_029792.2:8906286-8913372 GCF_000816755.2 Arachis ipaensis
CTAAGATCGAATCTAGGCTGGATTATTCTAAGCACAGATATGAACAAAATTATTGGCAGCAACTAGCTATCCCTAGTGTGATTCCTATTCTTTATTTGAAACACATCATTGAAATAGTTTAGGTTTGATGTTTAATTTAGAGGAACAAAGGAAAGAAGATAACCTCCAATTTAGTAGATTGCAATTTGCAAATACTCTTGGCACCTAAATTTCACAAATATTTTTGTCGTTTTTTTTACAAGTATTTTAAAGGCATTCATTTTAACCATAAAAATTGAGTTTATTAATAAATAGTCTCTTAATCATTGATAATTACATTGCGGTACTCAAAAAAAGTATAATAATTCATTTCAGTCTTAAACAATTTTCTTTTTTAATTGGAGATACCGAGATAGTAATATCAAATCATCATCTATCAAACCAATTCTTGCTTCAAGTGCCTTAATTTTCTTTTTTATAATTTTAGTTGAATTTATCAGTATGCATGGAACAAACTTTTGTTATTCCTATTTCTTATTCTTTTACACAATAATCTAATTTAATTTTTGTCGAGAATATCATTTTTACAACTATCCTTGATCCAAATAATCCTAATAGTATCTATTTTTTTTTTAAGGAAAAATGCGCTTACTCAAAAATAAACGAAAGTGCCTATATATGCATCATGGACTCATCCTCATCCATCCTTAAACTAAACCCTAGCTCAGCTCTTCTAAGAAGTACGGTTGCACGCGGATCAGATCGGATTGGATATGGCTAAAATTTCGATTCGATCCGCACTAAAATTATCGAATCGAATCCAATATCCGCAGATTTTAAAGTTGGATCCGATCCGATCCGCATATTTGCGGATCAGATCGGATCGGATATCGGATATATCCACAAAACACAAAAATATTTTTAAAAGCTTATTTTTATTAAAAAAAATATCAATAAAATTCATTTTTTCTATTTTTTTGAATATGTTTACTCTTAAAATAATATTAAACATACTTTTCTTGATTAATAAATTAGAATAATACAACATATATGATAATTATTAGTTGAAATAAAACATAAAAAGAATATTTATTTATTTATTTCTTTATTTTTCTGGATACGCGGATATATGGATCGGATATGCGGATACCAACACAAAATCTGCAATTCGATCTGATCTTCACAATTTTCGGATCGAATTTAGATAAATACCGCAGATATGCGAATCGGATCGGATCCATGAACACCCCTACTAAGAAGACACTATTATTTACTCGCTTATGTTAATATTCTTTGGGTATACATTTGCATAAGAAGGGACCGTATATTGTTTTCTAATATCATAATAATACTTCACTTTAGCAAAATATATAAACAGAAAAAATTTAGATCACTAATATATAATCAGAATTTTATTTTTGTTCTCCCATTTTTTTATAAGGAAAGGAGATAGCATATTTAGTTAATTAGTATAGTATTCAGAAAAAATTTAGATCACTAATATTTTTTATACATAACGTGACTCGTATAAAAATAGTTGCATCTTTTATTTGATTTTTGATCTTCCAATAATGTGAATGGGTTAGAACATATTTGTCCAAATAAATAGGAAAATTAAATGTTTACACGTTGAGTGTTAAGTTGAACTTATAATAAATTGCCTAATTAACGTATTCCCTTCGCACATTATATTGCTTTTACATGATACCAATCGAACATACCTATCAATCAATCTACATACTTTATTGTTGGCTAGATCTAACACGTACCTCTTAATATTGTTAAGTAAAATTTGATAAAATAATATAATATTGTAAGGTAAAATAAAGAAATTAGAATAAGAACAAATGACTTGATTAAACCACGTTCATTTTAAGATGTCCTAAATGTTTTAAACCGAAAATTACAACGTCAAAGTCCCAAATCGCGTTTCTATATAAATCGAATTAAATAAATTTGATTTAGTGAAACAGATAGTAAATCGAATCTAAATGATTCGAATTAGATAATAAACGAAGTTCAATTAAAATCGAATCAAATCAATTCGATTTAGAGATGAACGTAGATTCGATTTATGAATGAACGTAAATTGAATGAATTAAATTCGATTTACACATGCAACCAACGTTAGAGTAAATTGAATTTAAATGTTTCGATTTTACAAACCAAGGAGGTACATAAAAACGAGTTGCTATACGAAATTTTGTAGAAGAGTGAGATTCACAATGGCTAGTGATGAGAGTTTTGTAGCTCTCGTGCACTATAGAGGGTCCATTAAGAAGAAAACGCGATCAGGAATTAAGTTCATTGGCAAGGACCCGCTGAGCGTTTTTCTCAAACCTTCGACAAGTTTCGCTGAGTTTAAGAATACTATACTCCAGAGACTAGGACTGCATGGCGTGAAACGGGTGGAGAAGTTGTTCTATCGAATTCTGATTTTCGTGTTACGCGATGACGTAAAGTATGATTCATTCATTATTAGCAGTGACGAAGATTTGCAGGTGATGTTTCATTGTCGCCGTCATTTTCCTGAGGTGAGGACTCCGGAGTTGTTGGCGAAACTGGTGGATGTGGCATCTAGTTCTGGAGGCTCGAACAGGAATATGCACTCCACAAGACATCTAGCCAGCTCTAGTGCATTGCCTGTTGATTAAGGTACTGCAGAATGCCCCGTAAGCACACTTCGGGTTTAGACCGACGTATAGGAGGGTTTGGATGGCCAAACAGAAGGTTGTGGCACAAATTTACGGAGACTGGGAAGATTCGTATAATGAGTTGCCACGATGGTTATTGGGCTTGCAAATCACTATGTCGGGTAGTGTACCTGTGTTGAGGACGAGTCCTGTTCGAGTAGGTGGGCAATTGGATGATTCTACAGCTTATTTCCATCACTTGTTTTGGACATTTCCACCATGTGTTGAGGCATTTCGACATTGCAAGCCGTTGGTTAGTGTGGATTGGACCCACCTATACGAAAAATACGGTAGTACACTGCTTATCGCGATTGCACAGGATGGCAACTCCAACATCATCCCTATTGCTTTTGCACTTGTGGAAGGTGAAAATGCGGAGTCGTGGTCATTCTTTCTATCCCACCTTCGAGCTCATGTGACGCCTCAACCGGGTATACTTGTCATATCAGATAGGCACAATGGGATAAAGGCTGCGTTGGAGGCTCCTGATGGGGGATGGCTTCCGCCTACTGCATATAGGGCGTTCTGCATCCGTCACGTGGCGGCTAATTTTGCCCTGACTTTCAAGGGGAAGGATGCAAGGAGGCTGTTAGTGAATGCTGCATATGCAAAGACAGAGGTCGAATTTCAATACTGGTTTGACATCCTGAGAACGTTTAATCCTACGATGTGCGATTGGGCTAATCGAATTGAGTATGCACATTGGACTCAACATCGGGATGAAGGCCGTAGATTTGGGCACATGACTACAAACATATCTGAGTGTGTGAACTCGATCCTAAAGGGTGTTAGGAACCTTCCGGTGTGTGCATTGGTGAAAGCCACATATGGGCGGTTGGCCGAGCTATTCGTTCGTAAGGGAAAAGCGCCCGAGGCACAGTTAGGCACTGGGCAGCAGTTCAGTCAGCATCAGCTTAAGGCGATCGAGGCCAACCTGAAGGCCTCAAGGTGCTTCACTGTGATGCAGTACGACAGGGACAACTCAAAGTTTACGGTGGCTGAGACCACTCCGACAGGGAGCTTTTCACTTGGCTCATACAGAGTATCCCTCAAGGACCAGACATGTGATTGTGGTTATTTCCAGGCACTTCATTATCCATGCCGACATGCGTGGTCATGCTGTGCATATGCCACGTCGGGCACGGCCTCGTCCATGACCTCTGACTCCACCTCATCCACGACCCTTCCCACCTCGCCTCCCACGTCCCCTCCCCTCCATGATATCAATGGCCTCCTCCAGCCAAATCCACTCACGCTGGCTAGATTGAGTCCCAACACGTTGCCTCCTAGCGACCCTACGGTTGTCCGGAACATCAGGCAGCTGGTCCATGACCAGGACTCGTCCGGGGCCTCGCTCAATCGCCTGAGCTGGTATCGCAGCTGCCCTAGGGTCACCTAGGATGAGCTCAGGCGATAAAAACCTCCTGCCGTGCTGATACCACCAATCAAGGTACTCATGAGAAGGCCCTGTATCAGGTACGATATCAAACTGTAACACGTGCTGCGCCCTGTCGGACCAATGAATGTGCCAACTCTGCAGTGTCAACGGAAACCAACGATCTCCGCCCCTCCCATCCTTTGACATTAGAAAATCTATGTTTAGGGCAACACGTGGCCGACCCTGAACCCCACCAAACTGAGGAAGAACCCGATCTATCGGATGCCACTCAATGGCAGCGAAATAGATCAACGCTGTCGCAGCCCTCCACAAAGTCATATGGCGTTGCTCTAAGATCTCGGGGTGTACCGCCTGCACGACCTCCGCCAGGTTATATGGCATCCATAGAAACTGCGCATTCAAGTTCAAATTGTTAGTCAACATAGACTAATAAATCTACAAATACAACATGAACATGGAAATACACACATCCCCCAGCTGGAGAAAATCAATCCTCAGTCTCCAAATCGCGACACGAGGCCCTTTGTCATTCAATCTCGGCTGATAACCTCCCCATCTGATAACCACAACATTTAGTTAACAATAATTTTAAATGCTAAAAAATGGAAAATAGTTCGCATGGCTAAATAGAGACTACCTTGAGGCCAACGGCCAATGGAAAACATCATATCCGTCTGGCCGGAATCCAGGGAACCTCCAAAAGATCCACGACTGTAGAAGCTGCAGTGGACTAGCCAACTTGACGACATTTCTGTTTGCCACACGGCACATGCACCTGTATAGCCATGACAACGCAGTAGAACCCCAACTATACTGACCCATGCCCTCCAACCTCGCGACGTACGGCAGCCATCGGATGTGGAGGCGGGTACCTGACTTGTCCCCAAAGAGCTACGTCGATATGAGCATCATGATGTACGCACGGGCATACCTCTTAACCGTCTCGTCATCTGCCCCCTGTGGAAGCTCACTAAATGTCTCCTCAAACCATGTTCACTTCACTGTGAACTTGTCGATGCAGTTCGCAGGAGGCAATACCCCGAGCAGCTCCTCAAACCACACCCATGGTGGTCGGCCACCCTTTATAAATCGTGAAAAGTTTGTCAGGCATCCGCTAACATACTAATCGTCAATCGGGAGACCAAGGTGGTACGCTACATCTTGTAGGGTTATCGTGCACTCCCAAAATGGCATGTGGAATGTATGCGTCTCAGGGCGCCATCTTTCTACGAAGGCGCTGACCAACGGCTCGTTCAACCGAAACCAACTCTCGTTCAATCTTGCAAGATGGTATAGACCAGCCATCTGCAAGTAAGGAACAATCCTATCATCCAACATCATACCGTGCTGTCGTCTCATGCTGTTGATGCATTGATGGGGCTGCATAAGAATAGAAGATGACTACTCACATTCGTCACAAAAAACCTCTCAATGCATCAAAATTTCTAGTTACCTCAACATTGCATGCCATCACTTTGCAAATATTTTTACAATGAATCCCTACCAATCTTTTATAGATAGAAACGCTAACCACTACATTACTCACGATCCAATTCTTCGTATTAACAAAAAAATTACTAATATGATAAAAACATGTTCTTTTTATTAACAAACATAAAAACCAGTACTTAACCCTGTTCATTACTCTACAGCTAACCCTATTCTATAGTTAATGACTCACTAAGTCTGACATGGACTAAATTCAAATATCTATTTCTGAATTTATTTTAAAAATCCCACACTAACAGTTCTAACTTCTAACTAACTACTAATTTATTTAAAAATAAATTAAATATTAAAAAACACTAACCTCGAGGTGGACGGCTCCAGCAATATGCGTGACTCCATCCAGTCGATACAGACGATTTAGATTGTCCTCCATGCATGCAGATTCGGTTGTTCCCGAGTTGCTTTCAGAGAATCTCAGAATTGGGTGGTGGGGTATGAGGTTTCTGAGTTCGAATCAAGTGATTTCGGTTTGTTTATATAGCGAACAACCAAGGAATTCGAATCAATTTTATTCGAATTATGCTCAACGCCAAATGCATGTAAATCGAAACAAGTAAGTTCGATTTACAAAACCATCAAATCGAATCAAATGGTTTCGATTTATGTTGGTTTTGAAATTCGTTGGCTAAATCGAATCGTGTTAATTCGATTTACATGTTTTCTGAAATCGAATTTACTAAATTCGATTTATTCAATTTTTTTTACCACAAATGTAATTCGATTTGCATTCAAATTCTTTTTTCACTTAATTCGAATCAACTGGATTTGATTTACTACGTGTTAGGCTAAATCAAATTCACTCAATTCAATTTATATAGAAATTAATATTGGGACTTTGACGTTGCAATTTTCAGTTTGGGACATTCAGGACATATTGAAATGAACGTGGTTTAATTATTAAGTTGGATTTTTTTTTCTTTATTTAATGCACTACTAAATTGTTTTAATGTATATCTAATATCTTAAGTAGTCTCACGATTTAGTGTGTCTTTAAAAGTCCTAAAATTCAACTAAATTCTATAATTTACTAACTAAATAGACGGTCCAAAAACCTGGTCCAATCCACGATTTAGTAGGGGAGGTAGACAACCATAAAACCCTAAGCAAAGCTACGATTTAGTAGTAGAAGTAGTGGATTTTATAAAACTCGACATACATTTAGTTTGTATTTTTATTTTTAATATTTTTTATTTTTAAAAATTACAAAAAAAAGAGATAAAAATAAAAAATAAAATTTTACTATTTTTATTATTTTTTTTATAACATTCAAAAAACAAAAAATATCAAATATAAACAAAAAATAAAAATACAAACTAAACACACCCTAAACGTGTCGTGATTTACCGGTGGAATGAAAAATTAATTACCCAAGTGATTACCACGATTTAGGTTGAGTTATACAATGATGAAATTATCTTGGTATGTTACGGTTTAGTATTTTGTTTGACAAAGAAAGAAAACAACCACATCCACAGAGAAAAAGAGAAAGAAAGAAGGAGGGAAATA
>NC_029792.2:8913397-8932734 GCF_000816755.2 Arachis ipaensis
CTGCTACACATACGTTGTATACACGCGCTATATAAGATCCCGCGTATATCTAACTACCAAATTTAAAAGATTTGTTTCCTTCTTCGTTTTCGTTATTTGGAGATTTGCTTGTTCTTCTTCTCGCGCGTCTTCCCTCCTTCTTCTCCATCGTTCTTTTCCTCTCCTTTTCTCACTGGTATGTTCTTCGTTTACGTTACTCTCCTCTCTCTGTGCAACTCGAGCTTCGTTTTCTATTTTGATTTGTTGTTTTCTGAAATCAAAGTTTGAACTCGTTTTGAAGATAATGGATCATTCAACCTCAGCTGAATCCAGGCGAAGTGGATTATGAATTTGAATCTAACGAAGTTCCTGAGATTTGATTTACATAGGATTAGTATGAATTTTCTTGCAGTAATTTGTATAGCATTGTGTAGTTGAAAAATTGTTGAACATCGCCTGTGAAACTAACACGTTAACATGAATTTGTCGATTCAATGTATTAGTTTTGATTAATTATCTGGAATTTATAGCAGACGCTCGGGTGTAGATCAGGTCTTTTTTGGGTGTATTTTTCCTAGAAGTGTGGGTGTATTTACACTTTACTGGTTTTTTGTTATTTTAATTGAGTTGTTGTTGTTCAGGTGTATTATATCAGACATGATTGGGTGTGTTTTTAGTTTTTAACATGGTGTATTCTGCAGCATGTGTATTTACAGTTTATGGATTTATTGTCATTTTAGTTGAGATGTTGCGGTTCTGGTATATCATATTAGACATAATTGGGTGTATTTGAATCATATCTATGGGTGTATTTACAGTTTTTGACATGGTGTAATGTGCAGCCTCTCTCAGTTGTTGATGACGAGCTTGTTCCGAAGGTTGGAATGACCTTTACCACCCTTGAAGATGCTGGAAAATTTTACAGGAACTACGCCAAGGCTGCAGGTTTCTCTACAAGAGTTCGGTGCACAAATAGGAAGGAAAACGAGATTAAGAATCAACTGATTACATGTAGCAGAGAGGGAAAATGGAAATCTAAAATATCTCCGACCGAGAAGACCAATCCGACAGCCGGTTTAAACTGTCCTGCAAGAATTTATATACACACATTGAAGGATGTCGATGCTTGGATCATTTCAAAGGTTATGCTGGATCATTCACACCCCTGCTGTCCAAGTAAAGCAGAGATGCTCAAACAGCACAGGGAACTAAGCATGTCCATTTGTCGTACAATAGAGAATAACGAGGAGGCCGGTATCAGACCAAGCAAAACCTACCAATCATTTGTTGCGGCTGCCGGGGGTCACCGCGAGTTAAATTTTTTCGAAAAGGACGTGAGGAATTACATTACCAGGGAAGTGCGGAATGTTTCCAAACAAGAAGATGCAAAGAAATTCGGGAAATATTTGTTAAGAATGAAAGAGAAGAATCTGAATTTCTTTTTTGAGCTCGAACTCGAGGAGGATCAATCGATTAAGCTGGCTTTTTGGGCCGATGCAAGAAGCAGAGCTGCCTTTGAGTATTTCGGAGATGTCATTTCATTCGACACCACCTACAATACAAACAGGTAACAAACTGCCCCTGTTTATGATGCTAAATTAATGTATTTTTAGGAATCCGCAGCAGAGGTGTATATTGGCTGTTTCATTGGGTGTATACGAAGCATGTGTTGGGGTGTACCTAATGATTTTGATTCTGCACTATGGTAATTTGTTTTAGGTATAATTTGGTCTGTGGTTCTTTTGTCGGGGTGAATCACCACGGTCAGTCAACACTTCTCGGATGCTCTTTGATGAAGAACGAAGAAATTGAATCATTCAAATGGTTATTTCAATGCTGGCTTCGTTGCATGGGAGGAAACGCTCCGAAAGGGTTTCTCACCGATCAGTGCGCATCAATGAAAAGGGCTTTAGAGGCCTGTATTCCAACAACAATTCACCGTTGGTGTATTTGGCACATCATGAAGAAGATTCCAAGCAAATTAAACGGGTACAAGGGACATGCCGATATTGAACAAGAAATGAGCCAAGTTGTTTGGAACTCTCATAGCAAAGACTCATTCGATAGGAATTGGAATGATTTTCTGCTGAATTTTGGTCTTACGGACAACAAGTGGCTTTCAGGTAATGTCTTTTTAAAATCTGCAGCAGAGGTGTAAATTGCATGTTCTCTCAGGTGTATTTATAGTCTGTGTTTGGGTGTATTCTGCAGATCTGTACGAAGACCGTCACATATGGGTTCCTATCTATCTGGATCACCACTTCTGGACAGGGATGAGAAGCACACAAAGGAGCGAAATCATGCATTCATTTTTTAACAAGTATATCACCCGGAACAGCTCGCTTATTCAGTTCGTCAAACAATACGATAATTGCCTCGGAAGCAGGGAGCAAGCAGAGAGAGAATCAGATGCTGCAGATTTTCATACGGTCATACCGTGTGCAACCAAATCCTCCATTGAAGCTCAGTTTCAAGATGCGTACACTCATCAAAAGTTTAGGAAAGTCCAAGCGCAATTCAGAGGAAAGGCGAATTGCATCACCAGATTAACGAATTCCGCTCTAGGCTATTCAGTATACGAAGTCGGAGAACAAGTTTTCAGCTCAATATTCAACAAGTTTGTGGTTACTTACGACTCAGTCGCAGCCGAGGTAAAATGCCAATGCTTATTATTTGAGTCGAGAGGGATACTGTGCCGTCACGCACTAAGCGTATTAAGCTTCGAACAAGTAAGCCAAGTGTCACCTAGATATATACTGGAACGATGGAGCAAGAAGGTAAAGAGGCGACACACACACATCAAGAGCAGCCACGACGAGCCACTGATGGAGCCAAGAAGCAAGAGGTTCGACCAATTGGTTTTTCGTTCGCAAAATATTTGCGAATTTGCATCCGAATCAGAGGAGTTGACTGTAATTCTGCACTGTGCGTACGATAACGTCATGGCTGAGATGGAATCTTTAAAAGCCAAAAGGAAGGGGACATCTTCTTTATCCCACGAAGACGCCAACTTGGAATCTGTTAACGAGCTTCAAAGCCCGCCAAGGATTCGAACAAGAGGACGTCCAAAAAATAGGCTAGGTTCAAAGTTAGACAAACAGATCGCAAATGCCACAAAGAAGAAGAAGACGAAAGTTTTAAGCGAGGTAAAAGTAATGTTCTTTAAATTTGTGGCGATTGAGTTTATTTTTCTCGTTAATAGTTTAGCTAATATGTGAGTGTTATATTCAGATAAACCTGTTTGATGCTGCATCAGCGGTGCATTCAAATTCTAGCCAATATCAAGGACATGTTATGAATTATCAGTTCAGGGTACCAGCAGCAGGGGGTAACTCTTTGAGTGTATAGTTTTTCAGAATATGGGTGTAGAAGCACTGTGCTTTTGGGTGTATTTTTGTTAATTCACAATTTACATATAGATACATATATATAATATTTGTGTTTTAGGGTTTACAGGTTAGGGGTAAGGGTTTAGGTTTTAAGTGTTTAGGGTTCAGGGTTTTAGTCTCAAAGCATCAGGGGGGGATAGATTTCAGGGTGTATGTTCAACTTTATTTGGGTGTAAAAATTCGCAGGTTATGAGTGTATATTTGATTTGATGTTTTTCTTCATATTTTAGTACCTGTAATTCATACATTTTGAATACAGCACAAACAGTTTAACAGCACAGACAGTTTGGGTGTATATTTTATGCAATATTGGGTGTATTATTACACTTGCGTTGGGTGTAAAAGTTTATAATTTGCGTTTATATATGCCTTGATTTTTTCCTTCATATTTTACCACCTGTAATACAGCACAGATAGTTTAATTATGGAAAAAAATATACATGGAATAGAAGTTGTTGATAAATGGCAAATATTTACAGCATTTGTTCAATTTACAAACTACCCAGCAGTTGGATTACGCAGTTTCTATATCAGCAGAATTTATCTGACAAAACGGACTCAATAATACAGAGGATGGCTTCGACAGCCTTATAGCATTACTCTCTCTAATTGCCTGATCTCTCTCTTTATTCATCTCACTGAATAGTATCCGCGAAGCATACTCCACTCTATAGTGGTCTGCCTCCTCCTACAATTAAAAAGTATATTCTGTTTAAACAGCAATATTAATTCAGTAAAGTAATACAGAGTTATATAGTTCTAAAGACAGTTACCTGTTTCCAATTATCCCATTCATACTTCCCCTTTTTAATGTTTTCCAGCTCAATTAACTCAAGCCACTTCATAACGTAGATACCGCAGTCATAGCTGAAAACGAAGAAAATAAATTACAAATCTCATTTAGGAAAGTTTAATGTTCAGAGTCACAAATTTATACCTTGATTTTTGGCCTGATATTTTAACATATGATGCTTTAATTTCCTTCTCCTTCTCGTCTTTCTGCAGAGGTTCCCCGCCAGCATATGCTCTCAATCTTGAAAATACATATCCCTTAAATACCAAAACAAATCAGTAATACACCCGAATGAATGCACAAGATACAACCAACTGAATGGACAATATACACCCAACACAACTAACGAAATACACCCAACTTGATAAACAACATACACCCAAATGAATGCACAAGATACAAAGGCAAATGGTTCCACAAAATACACCCAACCCGACGAAGAAATTACACCCAAAAGAGAACATAATTACACCTAAAGAAAAACATACATACACCTTATATTGAACTGAAATAGACCTATCTATTAAAGTAAAGAACACAGAGGCAACTTACAGTGAATTTATTAAGCTGCTTTCTCTCATCGCTTGGAGCTTTCTTGTGTAGCGGGTCAAGTATACGACATCTCCACTTTGTTGTATCAATAACCCATAACCACCAATGGCCCGAGTAGCAAACAGGTGCAAAAATCTGAAGGATTGCCACATTTCAACAGTGTGTTATTTTATTTAGCATATAAGTAAAGAACGGTACTAACAAATTTAGCAAATGAAAACTTACATATGGATGAGAAGTTTTTTTTTTGCATCTATGAAGGGAATAAAACTCGGGTAGTCTTCCACCCTGAATTCTTTATTGGTTTTCGGAGATATGAATTCCCCATTTGGGTGCTTCGAAAAGGCCATGCTCTGCAACAATTGCGAAACAAAAAATGAAATACTGAAAATACACCCAAGTAAATAATTTAAATACACCCAAATGGCTACACAACTTACCACAATATCGGGGGCAGACAGTATACTTGTTCTTGAAACCTTTTATCATTTTTCCGGTTGAGGATGTGGCACATGGCAGATATAATCTAGAAATATATGCCAAAATCAATTTACGTTAATAAACATTGCAGTAAACTTTGGTGTAAAACATTAATGTTATTCTAATATTACCTCAGATTCTATATAACTTTCTGCCTGGAGGGATGCAAGGTGCATTCTATATAAAATGTAATTATCTTGGGCAATCAGAGTGCACATGTGGTCATACTCGTTAGTACTGCCATCTGCGTATGTCTTCAGTCGCGTCCCCCAGATGTAGCACTTTTCTTTCATATCATCCGTAATCTGATTTATTCCCTCAGGAGTTTCAAACTTCCCAGAACTTTCTCCCCCAGTCTCCCTTTGAATTTGTGGACTTTTACTTTTTTCTTTCGCCGCACTGCTTGCTATTTTTTGTACCAAATCGTCTAATTGTTCTAGCAAATTTGCAGTTTCTGGAGATTTTGCCCTTTCTGTCTCCTGCGTTGACGCTCCCTCCTGGCTTGAATTAGTCAAGCCAAGGCTGAATGATGGCACTGGATCTGTTTTAGGAACATAGGATACTGTCCGTGCCATCATCATCAGGGCAGCAACGTCTTCTGCGTCTGGATGACTGCGTCATCATGTATAATGTATTATAAGAGTAAGAATATACGGATCATAAGCAAAGATTGATTTTAGTCTGATGAACTTACATTTTAGATGGAGCTGGGGGAAGCGTGGGTGTGGTTTCTTGAAGTTGTTGGGGGGGTTCAGGAGTGCTGCACAGTTACACAAAATTAATAATGGCGTAAAAAAAACTAACAAGGAACAATATACACCCAAACTGTTAGCAAATATACACCCAAACTCTAAACAAATATACACCCAATACTATTTCTTACGTTTCTATAGTTCCTTCAATCTGTAGCGGAGGGGTTGGTTCAAAATCTGTCTCAGGTGTTTCTTGAAGTTCCAGCACAGTGGTTGTTTGGGACGCCGGCACAAAAACTTGAATCGGGACTCTAAACAAGAAGAAAAATAAAAGGTTAACAACGCCTTTGAAAATAATAAGGTTATAAGGTTGAAATATTCTTGGAAAACTCACATTGCAAGCGCATCCGACGGTGTCTGTTCCCTCACAACCATCATATTCGAATCCGCTGGACTCAACCTAAAATACACCCAAAGAAAGTCAAAAAATACACCCGAACAATTCAAAAAGAAGATAGGCTTTGTTTTTTGAGAACTTACATACTTGCAGTTTTTGCTTTTTTTTTCCTGCCTTTTTTTTCTTGAATAAAATAATAAAGGGTTTTTTTTCTAAAAAAAATATATATAGAATTAGAAGTAGAAGTTAATAGAAGAACAAAAGTAACGGTTATCTGAAAGAGAAATTACATGCTCTTTGACGGCTGGTTTACACTACTCTGTTCTGTGCGTCCTTGAGAGGAAGGATCATCACTTCCCAAGTTCACAGCCGGTATTCTAAACAGATTTCATGTTATTCAGACAAAATAAGATACATGTATAAAATACATCCAAATGAATGCACAAGATACAACCAATCGAATGGACAATATACACCCAACACAACAAACGAAATATCCCAACTTAATAAACAACATACACCCATCTTGATCAACAAAATACACCCAAATGGTTCCACAAAATACACCCAAATCATGATAACAAGACTTTATTAAATAAATCTTCTTACGTTTCAGAGGAGACATAGCGACCTTCTGTCGATCGCAGGTCAGCTTGGTTTTCCCTGCGAAACAAGAAACAATTATTAGCAAAGAAAACACACCAAAATCTGAAATAGACACCCCAACAAGACATACCCCTCTGCAGCAGATTTTTCAACGTTTCCCCTTAGCAATTCATCTAGTTCTTCACTTGATATTTCATATGTCTCACTACATTTATAAAAGAAGATGTTAACAAAAATAATTACGATGATAGACGGTAATATAGCTAACGAGGTACTGTACCCATCAAAGTATTGATGTTCTTCAGGAGATGAATCCTCCACAACAACTTTTTTCTTTTTTGGTTGTGTTTTGGGTGAAAAAAAAAAGTATGAATCAGAAATAAAAAAGTAATTTTATCACAGAATATTTATCCAAAGAAGTGCTTACTTTTTTGGTGTTGTTTTTGTCTTTTTCTTTTTCTTTTCCTTCTCCGCTGGTGATGATTTTTCGCTTCTATAAGTTAATAAGAGACACTTCAGTTAATACATGAAATCTTTATAATGAAGCCAAAAGAAAGGAGTAATAATTTCAGAATATTACTCATCACTTGATTCAGATTCAGATTCTGAATCAGAATCTGACTCCTCTTGACTCTTCTTTTTTTTTCTGGAGTCCATTCTGTAAGGCAAACAATCATTATTTAGAACATACTAAAGATATAAAATACACCCAAATGAATGCACAAGATACACCCAACTGAATGGACAATATACACCCAGCGCAGCAAACGAAATACACCCAGCTTAATAAACTACATACACCCAACATGATCAACAAAATACACCCAAATGGTTCCACAAAATACACTCAACTCGAAAAAGAAATTACACCCAAGTATGGTACTTACTTTTTCCCCTTTTTGCTGGGGCGTTTTCTTGCTGAATCCTCTGAGTCTTCTTGAGTCTCTAACTCAGAGGTAGAACTGTCACTGTCAGTAGTTGTTTCTTCCTCTGAAGACAATGTTAAACTTGCCTTCCTTTTTTTTGTTTTCTTGATTTCTTGTTTTTTTTCTGTTTTCTTTATTTTTTTCATTTTCTCTCTTGTTTGCGCCATGTTTACAATCCCCTGAAACATCAGATAATTTATTTAGCAGCATTCAGATAAATAAATATACACCCAACATATTATGTTCAACTTACTAAAATTTCCTCTGTTTCTGCATTCATTCTTTCGACCAACTGCTCCTTACTCCAGTTGGCAATCCATGGTTTTGGTGGTCTTTCAGCCCTCTTCTTGCCTTTGTTTTCTGAAAGATGAAAGTATATTATCATCAGGGCAAAGAGACAGCCATCAATTGCCTTCTTCTTTTTCTCCTTGTAGTCTGTGATGCCCTTGACGATGAAGGTCAAAACATGGCCCCCCAGTTTCACTCCGAGATGCCGTTCATCTCAAAAATTGGGGCCAGGTGCACAGACGAGATTTTGTTTATTGTCGTTGGCAAAAGGAACGCCATCTGTATATAGAGGATGAAAATTCTCTTGAACATTAGGCGTTCCTCTTCGTTACCAACGCCGATATCCATCATCTCATCGGTAAGACTTTTGAGGGTCTTACCCTGGAATCTTCTAAAAATTATTTTGTCATCCTCAGAAAGTTTCTTATACTCGACTTTCTGAGGAAACATATTTCCTACAAAAAGGAAAACAACAAAGTATCAAAGTCGGTTCAAATACACCCAAGCATCAACCTTAAATACACCCAAGCATCAACTTAATATACACCTATAATTTTGAGCTAGTTACCCGTTGCATTGATGCCAAGCGCATGACCTATCTTTCTTGGGGTTATTTTGAAAGAACCATATCCTGTTTCCAGTCTGTTCTCCCCAAGTTTGAAGTTGTTTGCCAGCTCCCTTAACATTTGGTGATGCACCCTTAGTGGTGGGATGTGCATCAACCCACCGAATCCTAGATCCCTCACAATCGCCTTCTTCTCCTCAGTCATGTTTCTGAATTTATCACTTAGGAGATGTGTGGCACACTTAAGGTCTTTTGTTTGGTTTCTTGCTGCCATTTTCTCTGAAATGAAAAATACACCCAAAGATATCAGTAAGATACACCCATATATATGAGTCAGATACACCCATTGATAACAGTGAGATACACCCATAGATATGATTCAAATACATCCATATATATCAGTCAGGTATCACTCAAACATGCTTCAATATCAAGCAACATTACAAGGTCAAGCAATATACACCCCCAATCTATGGAATATACCCCCAAAAATCAGTTACCAGAAGATCTAGAACAACAAGAATAACAGGAGAACCTAGAACAACAACGTAGAAGAACAGTGTAACAAAGAAGGAAGAATAACAGTAAACCCTAGAACAACAACGTAGAAGAAAAGTAAAACCTAGTTCGTAATGTAACGCACCTTGAGTATTCTTGCTTTGTTTTCGCTGGAGATTCTTGATGGAGATTTTGATGGTGTGTTGATGGAGGTTTCGAAGGTTAGCGACGAGTTCTATATTTTGATTTTCGATTTTCGCTCGAAAATGGAAGGGTTGCTTTGTCTTCGAATTTCTTTGAGAAGTGGAAGAAGTGGAAGAGTCTGCCATTACTCGTAGCGTATGTAACCGTTTGAGTGGCGAGCGCGTGAATGTTACGCTCCATTCAATCCTTCTTCATGCGCGTGAGTTGTATTTGGGCTGGGCCAACTTGTAAACTTGTAAGCTTGTATGTGTAGCAGGCTCGTTTAATAAAATATTTGAATAAAATGTTTAAATATTTTGTAGATGTACATGTTGTAAATGTGAATATTAATTTTTTATATAGCTGATTTGTTGTATTACTAGAATGAGAAATCAGTAGAAAATTTCTTTATGTAGTTGCATCATTTTTTACCTTCCAATGACTGGATTATACTATGTCGCCAGATTTCACGAGTATTGGTTCAAGTCAATGGGCTCTTATGGCTACATTAAACAGTGGCATCTAGAAATCATAATTTTCACATATCGTTTAAAAAATGTACGGTCACTAATTTGGTATTCATAAAAATAGCTAAGTTGGAAGTCACTTCCTTTTAGATTGATGCTTGGAAGAGCCAACAAAAATTTAGTTTCAGAAGCTATTTAACGAGGTTTCTCTTGATAGGTATATCAACAAGTACACTAATACTTATTTCTGATTTTAAGAAAAATTTAAAGAAGCTCCTACCATATGCAAATAAAATCATATAGATATTATGAAAATTTATATCTGAGCATATATTATGATATTTTTGTCGATACAATTTTTTAAAATTTTCTGTAGAATGAGGATTAGAAGTAGATCCTCCAAGACTGACTTCCATATCTTTAAATTTGGCATACAATTTTATTATACAAATTTTAAAAAAATTATCACGATAATAAAATAATATTCGCATTTTATTTTGATTCTGTAACTCAAAATAATCAAACTTTACAAATCATTGTTCTATTGCGATTAGAATCCTTTACAATAACCAAGTCACTTATTTTTTTTATACACAATTTTTTATAAAATGATATTTTGCAATTCTGTGAAATATATTTTGTGGTAGCCTTATGCATATGTAAATAAGCAAGCGAGTATAAAATCATTATAACTATAGCGATAGTTGACATGACCGACATTATTAAAAATGAAAAATAAAAAGAAGAAAATAGGTACGGTTGAGATGGCATGATCATGGCCGTTTGTCAACGTCAGTGAAAAGAGAAGAAGCACCTTCGTTACTTCATCAGCGCAAGATAATAACCACTTCCACAAACTCAATATCAAAATCTCAATCACAATCTCCCAACTGTTTATCTTCGCTGTCTCTCTGACAATTAGTGATCTCCAAGCTCTTCTTAACCACGCATGCCCACAGCTGCAAACCCAATTAATTCTCCCAAGTCTGAATCTTTTCACCTCACAGATCCAATACTGGAAGCTCCAGCTGCTGCCTGCAGATCTTGCTAACACTTCGTGATCTGCAACATTCTGTCTCTGTGCTTCTGCTCTCTCTCCCCCAACTGAAATTTATTTTCCCGGAAAAGGAAAGACATTTTCCGGGAAAATGAGGCGAAGAGGTGCGGATTTTCGGAGGCCGGTGAGGAGGAGGATCCCTGATGCGTTGTGGTGGGCATTGTGCTGTGGAGTGGTTATCCTCTTTGTCTATATTCTCAGCAAAGGGAACCAGATTGAGTCAAGACCAGCTTTGGCACAGGTAATAATTATTAGCATTTTAAGATTTGTGCCATTTTTTTTATGGAAATTGCGAGGGAAAATTAGCAAAATGGATGATTTATTTTATTATGAATGTTAGCCCTTTTTCTTTTGTTGCATTGACTGGTTAGGAGGAGTGGGATTAGGGGATCTTAGTCAGAGTAAATAAAAGGATGCAGGGTTTAAAGAAGTAATTCCTGTGTTTTGGTTTCTAATTTTGTGTTTTTTTTTTCCTTTGGGCTTTAGATGCTTTTCTTTTTCCCAATAAAATAAAATAAAATTGTCAAAAAAAAGTTTACAATTGCATGCATGGAAACATTGGAATGGTGGTTGTTAACCAATCCAGGGTATGGTGCAAGAGTTAGGAATTGTTACTATTGGTGAGATGAGACATGTGCACTGCATATTTTATTTTCTATATTTCTCTTCTTTTAGGATGTTTTTGACGTGAGGTAAAATTTTGTTGGATGAAATCCGTGTGTTACAGTGGCCGGTCGGGGGTGTTGAATTGAATACTAGATTGAATAATTTTCCTGTCAATACTAATACATACTTTTTTCAACATATCTCTGGACTTGGATGGTTAATATAGTTTGGAGTAGTATCATTATGCTAGATCATATGAGTGGTGTATGTATGTATGCTTGCATCTTGTTGGTAAACCTTGTTTAGCAATAGGGAGAATAGTGATTTTTTCAGTTATTGCTCTCATTGTTCCTAGCCTATAACTATAGCAAGAAGAAGAGTCTTACCCTACTAGTTAGGGTTGGCTACATGAATCAAATGAAGTTATTGCACCTTGTCAAAGTTTTCTTGGGTTTCCCTCTGCTCCTAGCCAATATCTATAAATATTATAATATTGTTTCTAAATATGGGACCTACAAGCAATTTCAAGCTTGGCCAGAAAGGATACCGTGGTCATGCAAAAATGTACTTGATTAGATTGTTAGCCTGATTTCTTATTACAAAGTTAAGGATTTGTGTGTGTGTGTGTGTGTATTTATTTATTTATATTTTTTTGTTTTTTTGGGGGGGTGGATCATTGTTGTTTGTCTAATAACATTTTATACCTGATTGCACAGAGAACTTACAAGCATGATAAGATTATGGAAGGCCTTAATATTACTGATGAGATGTTAAGTCCTAACTCGGTGAGCAGACAACTTAATGATCAGATATCCCTAGCAAAAGCTTTTGTCGTGATTGCAAAAGAAAGTAATAATTTACAATTTGCTTGGGAATTAAGTGCCCAGATCCGCAATTCACAAATTCTCCTCTCAAACGCTGCCACCAGGCGAGTTCCTCTATCAACTAGAGAATCTGAAAGTGCTATCCGTGATATGGCATTATTGTTATACCAGGCTCAGCAGCTCCATTATGACAGTGCAACCATGATCATGCGATTCAAAGCAAAAATTCAAGCGCTTGAAGAACAGATGAATTCTGTGACTGAAAAGAGTTCAAAATATGGACAAATAGCTGCTGAAGAGGTCCCGAAAAGTCTATACTGTCTTGGTGTCCGATTGACAACTGAATGGTTCAAAAACCTTAATCTGCAAAATAAATTGAGGGACAAAAGGCAAGTCGAGATGAAACTTAAGGATAACAATCTTTTTCATTTTTGTGTCTTTTCTGACAATATTCTCGCAACTTCAGTTGTTGTCAATTCAACATCGATAAGCTCTAAGAATCCTGATATGATTGTTTTCCACCTTGTAACTGATGAAATAAATTATGCGGCAATGAAGGCATGGTTTGCCATGAATGATTTCCGTGGGGTGACTGTGGAAGTTCAAAAGTTTGAAGACTTCATTTGGTTAAATGCTTCTTATGTTCCTGTGCTTAAGCAACTTCAAGACACAGAAACACAGAGCTATTACTTTTCTGGCAACAGTGGCGATGGCAGGACACCGATCAAGTTCCGTAACCCTAAATATCTATCCATGCTTAACCACCTGAGGTTTTATATACCTGAGGTATTTCCTGCACTAAAGAAGGTGGTGTTCTTGGATGATGATGTTGTAGTTCAAAAGGATCTTTCTGGTCTTTTCTCCCTTGACTTGAAGGGCAACGTCAATGGGGCTGTGGAAACATGCATGGAGACATTTCATAGATATCACAAATATCTAAACTATTCCCATCCTCTGATTCATACACATTTTGATCCTGACGCTTGTGGATGGGCATTCGGGATGAATGTATTTGATTTGGTTGAATGGAGGAAAAAGAATGTTACCGGCATCTACCATTATTGGCAGGAAAAGAATGTCGACCGGACATTGTGGAAACTTGGAACCTTGCCCCCTGGACTGTTGACTTTCTATGGATTAACGGAGCCCTTGGATCCATCATGGCATGTATTGGGTTTTGGCTACACAACCGTTGATCCTCAGTTGATAGAGAGAGGCGCCGTACTTCATTTCAATGGGAACTCCAAACCATGGTTGAAGATCGGCATTGAGAAGTACAAGCCCCTTTGGGAAAAATTTGTTGACTACTCTCATCCTTTGTTGCAACAGTGCAATTTCCATTGATTTCAGTAGGAGCTCCCAACCATGGATGGTGGAAGATTCGGATTAAAGAGTAGCAGGATCAACACATTGACTATTTTCATCCTCTATTGCAGCAGTGAAAGTTGCATTGATTTGTGAGGAACTGGAAAGGTTTGATGACCCTTACACGAACAAGCACAGATTGAGGTTTTAATTTTGTAGTTAGAAATGCTTGTACAATTTTAGGTCAGGCATGCCTAGTGGCTGCAACTTGGGGGGTCTACATTGATTATGAGTCTTCCGTTGTAGCATATAGATGTTCATTTGATACAAGTATTAGGCAATATCAATCAATTCAGAGCTTTTTCTTGTATTTTTCTAGTAAAAGATTGATGTTAACCGCTAGTTATACGTAGTATCCATTGCCATTCATTGTTGCTAGTCTTATTGCTCTCTTCTTTACCCCCCAAAATGTGCCAGGAATTTCCTTGCTTACCTATTTACTTATGGGTTTCCAATTGCCCCTCTCACATGTGATTCCTGATTGCCTGTGTTATGACAGGCTTTATATATGTTTTCACATGTGGTGGGTTTCAACAGATTTTTGGTCTCTGTCACTGTAACCGGACTCTTATAAAAAACTTGACTAGCCAATTTAAGAAATTATGGCTGTCTTTCCCAATACAAAGGACAACCCAATGATTATGGACAATTTTGGTTGCATGCACACAAATGCTATTTGCCCCTCAAGTTTAATTAAATCCAGGATTGGACCGAGCTACACCCTAAGCCTAAGTATGTTAAATCCTGAGCTCATCAAGCTCTGAAAGATCAAATATTTAAGTTATGAAATATAGCCTGCAATATTCCCAACTTTTGCCTCTATCAAAAGAAATAAAACTTGAAGGGGAACATAATAATAAACTAATGACACAGTTAAAATTTCAAATTTAAATTTAATCTTGAGAAATCCAAACAGAAAGGCCCTTTTAATTTCCAAGTTGCAAAGTTAGAACTTAGAAGGTTCTACCACTTGGTCGGCACTCATTGAATTGAATGTTTTTTCATCAAAGTGCCGGCCTTACGGTAGCAACAACAGGGGGGCCGGAACACTCGGCACATCATTTTCTACTAACTTAGTCCTTTCATTAAAACAGTGCAATCATTCATTCATGTTATGCACGCTACTTCATATTTCTATGTTCCATATTCATTACTTTTTGATGCTGCCATAGAACACTGCTACTTAACATTTTGCTGTCCCTGGTTTATAACTGTCATAACTAACTTGCATCACAGATTATTTCTGTCTTTGTTTGCCTTTGATGATGAAGACACCAAGTGCCTCTTCAGTTGTTCCCTTTCAACCTCCCAAACAATCTCGTCAACACAGAAACCGTGAGGTGAGTTCACGGTTTCTTCCATCATCTCCAACAACAACCTCTGTTGAACACTCTTTTCCTTCTTCTCCACGTGAAGTTCTCTCTCCACTTCGACGCAAGACCGGTTCTAGTTCAACAAGACACAGCAACAGCAGCAAGCACGCCGAAGAACAAGGCCCTGCCACACGCCATCATCAACTATGGCCTTCTTCTGCTAAGAGAAACTCTGTCACGCTTGCTGATCGAATCAGCGAGGACAGGATCATAGAAAACCTTGAACATGACAAACAGATCGATTCTAAGAAGCCCAACAAGGCAAGTTCTGTTTTTTCTTCTAGGACTAAAAACAAGAATAGCAGCACTCTTGAGAATGGTTCAAACAATGGCTATGGGAAGAAACACCGTTCCATTGTTCCTGGAAGATTTTCCTTGGATGAGAATGCCTTGCACAGAAAGTTATCATCAGGGAGAAACTCTTTTTCCTCCATGAACTCGGTTGATTCAGAATCGGATTACAGCGAGGTGTCCATGGGTTTGAATTCAAGGGAAAAGGGAGTTGAGGTTCCCTCCAAGTACATGAGTGATGAGATGAAAACAAGGCCTAGAAAGGGGACTTCAGATTCCAACATTGTAGATATTATGAACACCAATGATTCCTCCATTTTATTTAAGAAACTCAACTTGAAAACCCCCATCAAGAGGGCTAACTCTCTTACATCAGGTTACAAGAGTTCTACGTCTCAGTGGGCTTTGTCACCTGGAAGGACTAGTTCACCATCCATGTCGATTGAAAGCATGGATAAACCGTTGTCCTTTTCGAGCTTGAAGAAACAACATAGTAGTCCCATCATGACTAGAGGAGTGGAGAGATTTTTGACCATGGGTTTTGATCTCTTCAAGAGCAAGAAATCCTTGTTAAATCCTTCTTCGCCAATGGGTTCTGGTGGGAATTATGAGGCTGGCCATCAGCTTCGCTTGCTTGAAAATCGGTTGATGCAATGGAGGTATGCAAATGCTAGAGCCAAAGTTGTAAATGAAAACATTTTTAATCAAGCACAGGTACATTATATTCATCTCTCATCTTACACTTAAGAATGATTTTCCTCTAGATGCGCAATTGAGAAATGGTGCTGATGCTTTGTTGATTTAGAGCAATTTGTTATGTGCATGGGATGGCCTCACAAAGCTGCAGAGTTCAGTGCTAAAAAAGATGATACAATTCAGCAAACAGAAGCTTAATATGAAGCTCAATTTCATATTGTATTCTCAAGTTAGTACTAAATCTTAAGAATCATCAGTCATGTTATTCTTCATCTGGGCTGATATATAGAAACATATATATACATATATGCATATTGACAGATGAAACTGTTGGAGACTTGGGGAGGTTTGGAAAGGCAACACTCGTCAGCAATTACCAAGATCAAAGAGAGTTTGTATTCTGTTATCTGTAGAATTCCCCTCTTGGAAGGTGCAAAGGTATGACTACATTCTCTATGATGAACAATTCTTGCATAGATGAAAAGAAAATCAACACCACAAGAGATAGAAATCTAATACTTTGCATCTAGCTGCACTTACAATAAAGTAAGGGGGATAAAAAAAAAAGTATTATGAAAAGAAGTTAGCAGGGTTCCCTTAAGTTGTAACCATGACTAAATATGATGTGTTAGATTCGTATTAAAATAGCAATATTTCCTTCTTATTTGAAGAACTGTTGACAAAGTTATTATGCTTATAGGTGGACTTACAATCAACATCAATCACTCTACGGCATGCAACTGATATCACGGCTTCTATCGCGTCAATGTTAACTTGTTTCCCACCTTCAGTATGTTTGTTAAAACACTATGCTTGTCGTGTTTTCGACTGATGAGGTCTTAAACTTGAAATTGAAAATTTGCTTTATCATCAGGTTGATGAGACTGCTTTACTGCTATCAGAATTAGCAGAAGTAGTTGCACAAGAGAAACAACTCTTAGAAGAGTTCTATGATCTTTTCCAAATCATATCTGTCTTTGAGGTAACTTTTTTTTTTATCTTTTCTAAAATGACAAAGGGGAGTAGATATAGTTTAAACTTCTAAGTTTTGTCAATCAAAATGAAGCATTATGTTNNGAAATTTCCCAACTTTTAATGCTTGCAGATTAAAAATTTGTTCTGTTTACCAATTAGAGTTCAACCAAGCTTGTACTGTTTCTGTACTGCTTATTTATGAAGCTTTTGTTTAGAGCATACTAATAGTTTTTGATAATATATATTGGCAGATTCAAGAGAGAAGTGCAAAGTGCAATCTCATTCAACTTGAAAGTTGGCAATGGAAACAACACTAACGGCAATTACCACACGAGATCACATCATAAAACTCTAGGCTACTAGTGGAAGTTTAACCAAGATAAATAGTATAATTACTATGACAACCTCAAATAGGAAAATGGTGGCAAAATATATTGAAGTTAGTATCTGTTGTTAATTTTCTTTTCATAAAGAACAAAAAAAAAAGGCAAATCCATAGAACATAATTCATTTTAAGTTATATAATTTTTATGATATATTTGCGGTATGTACTTTTTAAGATTACCGACAAATTTCCATCTAATGTATTTTACCTGAAAACAGTAAATATGATTCACAAAACCTGCTTGAAACTCTATTTTTCATTGATCTACTCCTTGAAGAAATCAGTTATTAGTCATTGCAACTATGAGTGCATTCTTTCTTGAAATTCTTCAGGTTGTTCATGAAATATGTCAGAAGATTAATGAATTATTGTCTTATTTCATCTACTCTATGTTCTCTTGCTTCAGCGTTCAAGCTATTCTTTCTCCTTTGCCTCCACATTAATCTACTTGCTTGGGCATGTTTCATTACAGAATCTTTACCATTGGCCTTTTTCTCAACTCCTTGCTGCTCCTCTTGTTTGTTTATTTCATTTTCCTTCCCACTCTTACTTTTAGCAGTAACTCCTAAATTACTATCATCTCGAGTATCTTTGACTTGTCGATTTACTTTCCCCTTGTCATGTTCGTTCGTCTCGATCAATCTATCATCATTCCCACTTCCATTCATAACTTCATCCTTGGATTCTACTCTAATCTCACCATCCTTGAAAGTGTTCAACTCACTATTGTTTTTCAAAATTTTCCCTTGTACTTGCAGCATCCTAATCTCGTTCTGTTTCTCCTCGAATGCAGATTCGATCACTCGCTGCTCTTCTTTTAGAGAATCCATGGTAGACTTCATCTGCAAAACTCTCTTGTCAAGCTCCATCTTCTGACCTTTCAATGAGTATATCTTCGCCTTCATTTCCTCAATCTTACCTTCTATCTCTTTGTTGTGATCTCTTTCCTTCTAATATTAATAACATAACCAAAGTCATAATTTGGTTAGAAAAGACAAGAAGAAGAAGAAGTTGGTTTTACCTGCAATAAAAGCTGAAGGGAAAGAAGTTCCCCATCTTTCTCCTTGACAAGAAAGCTGCATACACGCCTCTCTCTAAACTTGTGAAGCATCAGAACACCAAGAAATGAAACACCAAAAGCTAGCATCACCATGAAACCATATTGCCTTTTTCTCTTGTTCTCTCCATGTAAACCTTTGTTTTGAGCCATCTTTCTCTATCAAAGATTCTTGATAGTTTTTGGCTTATAGTAGTTAATCTAGTTCTCATTGTGTACGGCTTTGGATTCACACAAAGAACATGAGTCATGAATTCAACTACTGCTTCTTTTATTTGGCTGGTATTCTTGGTAATTGCCACTAAAATTCAAATACAATCATACTTCTATTATACAATAGTGGTCATGTGGGAAGTGGGAACTGGGAAGTGCTTTTCATTTCTAGTGTCTAAAAAATTGAATGATATACCAAAATATATATATAATATGAGGAAGTATAGGGAGCCAATAAAATATTTGTATACTGTATTACAATGGAGATTTAGAGATGTCCGACTCAATATCAGAGATATAGCCATTAGTGTTACCTTTTCCTATCAGCTTAAGCTTTTGGGATGAGTGGTTTCATGAGATAGTATCAAAGATTTAGATCCAAAAGGTCAAGAGTTTAGCGGGATTCATATAATATTTATCTAATAGTTATATATATTATACTACTTACATAAAAATTATTAGCATAATTTTATATAAAGATGATAATTGAAATATAGATAAAATATTAGGTGAATGCTATGGTACCTATCACATTGTACCTAAGTTACTAAAAAGGATAAACAAATAATATTTAATAAATTTTACATGATTTATTTTTTATTTTAAATATTTTATTTTTTACTTTAAAAGATAAGTTAGGCAATTTAAGCACCATAACAAAAGCACCATAGAACCCACCA